>NC_137058.1:22926585-23291585 GCF_032717465.1 Coenobita brevimanus
GTGAAGGGCCATGCCAAAGTTTAACCAGAAAGATTAGTTTAATGAGTTTTTATAACTAAACTCGGTGGAAGGGTTGAATGTAACCCAGGAATGATGGGGCTGGATTTTGAGAACAATCAGCCAAAGATCAAGTTCATAAGTTAAGGTCAAACTTCGACCCACGTGTCTGTGTGTGAACATGACTAAAACAGCTTTGCTCCGATCTGGTTCAAATGTGAAAGATGAGTTAAAGTTAGTTCAAGAAGTTTATCTGCAGTTTTTAGGAACAGCAGCAGCTTTTAATCGATATACACGAAACTATGTATGCCGGTTGAGAGGAAGGCAAGGATAAAGGGATTCGATTTCGACTATAATCAATCAAAGGTCACGGTCAGAGAGAAAGGTTAAAAATCAAGATCACAAGCCAAGGTCAACTCAAACAACTTTGATCTGACTTGGACCAAACTTGGAAGTTTTGTCAGACAAGAATTAAGCATTTCACTTTTGAGAGAAATCAGCCGAAAGTTAACAGGGCAATGTTAGGCCGTTAGACCAGCTCGTGATGCACTTTGAAAGTTCCTTCCTTTTTTTTGTTTTTTCCCTTCTTTTTTAGTAATTCCTTAAAAAAAATATAAAGCTTCGGGGTCTTTCTCCTCGCTTCTCTCGTGTAAATCTTTCTCTACATTTTATCACGTTTGTATGCTATATAATTATCTCTCTTTCGTGTGCTTTTCTTTTTCATGTTTTATATTACGTGTATTTTTATCATGATTTTTTATTCAGTTGTGTTATATTTTGTTATCCTACTCACATTTTCTTCTCTGTAGCACCACACCGGTCATCCTGTCGCACCTTCCCCCTTCTCTCTCATTCTTCGTCTCGCATGTCTTTTCTTTAAGCTTGTTATCGCGGTTAAGATATTTCCACTGCACTGAACTTCTTACCTTGATAATCCGACTCAAATCCCTTTATTCCTCCCCTTATTACTAAGTCTGTTTCTTTCCAGTTTACTGTACTCTTTCCTTGACTTTTCGCGTTTTATATATTTTACATACATCCTTTATGACAATTCGGATTTATCACTTTGTTCTCCTTTTTTCCTCTCGTGATTCCCCTTGCGTCATTTTCCCTTTCTTTATCACTAATCCTCTTACTCCTTTTTTTCTTACTCTTAGTCCGTCTGCATTCGAAGTGAGGGGTAAACTTTTACTTGGTATAATCCCATTCTTCTTCCGCAACCCACACCCTCTCCTTCCCACATTCGTAATACCCATGTTTCTACGAGCGCAATCTCCGGTTCCCACTTGCACAAACTATACTTGTTGTGCTTCTGTCCACCTATGGCGGAGGAGGCATTCAGTGATTGGTCTGTCCGCCACTGCGTTCGTACATCCATAACACTTTTCTGGGTGAGATATCCCCAGAATACATCAACGGATCTCCACTAAACGTTTGTCAGTGATGCAGTACGAGGAGATAATGAAATGATTAGGTCCCCTGGGTCATGGGGTCAAAGGTCAAGGTCATATATTATGTGGTGGACTATGCTCATCTTTGTGGGCGCTATATCTCCTGAACTCCAGGACGAATTTTGACCTAACTCCGTCAATGATACAGTATGAAGGGACAGTGAACTGGTTAGGTCAGTAAGCTCAAGGGGTCAAAGGTCAAGGTCATACGTGTATGGGGGCGACATTTCCTGAACCCCTCGACGGATTTCGACCAAATTGTTGGCAATGATACAGTTTGAAGGGACGATGAACTAATTAGGTCAGCAAGGTCAAAGGATCGAAGGCCAAGGTCATATGAGTGTGGGTGCGATATCTCCTGAACCCAACAAGGGCTTTTGACCAAACTTTTGTTGGTAGTTTAGTATGAAGGGACGATGAACTGATTAGGACAGCAAGGTCCTAATCAGTTGCATGGTGAGTCCGTGCGCAAGGTTTAACGGGGGCATAGGCTACCGAGCAACGCTTTGCGTTGACAGATCGGAGCCCGAGTTCTTGGCGTTTCATAAATCCGGCCAGTAGGAGAAGCATTTCCCCCTTTCAGAACCACTAAGGCTTTTATGTTTCATTCTTGCTGCCGACAGTTTTGTTTACACCTTAGGAGCTTAGGGGAGCACCACTCTAATCCAGAGGTTAAAATGATGATTGATTAATAGATTCAGTGATCTCTTTTAGCGTCGTGCCTTGAAAGTCTATGTAGATAAGAGTGAAGCGATGGTTGGTGAGAGTGAAAGTGACTTTCAGTGTGGCGTTATGGTGAATAGGGAAAAAACCTGAATTGGTGAGAGAGTTTAAGTATTTGGGTGCATTGATTGAAAAGAGTCGTAAATGTGCATGTGGTGTATGTGGAAAGTAGAGTGCCACAGCGAGGGAAAGTTGCTGGTGCTATAATGGCCGTGATACAAAATAGAGGTCTTAACGTGGCTGCTGAAAGAGGATTGCTTGAAGGAGTATTAGCATCCATATTAAAAAATGGGTGTGTGACTCGAATATGGCATGAAAACGACGCCATGAATCAAGAGTTACAGCGGTGATGATGGGATTTTTGAGAACGTGTGTGGAGTGCCAAGAGTGGACATGAACACTGATTTATAAAAGCTGTGAAGTACTGACGTCCGTACACGACAGGGTTCATGAGAGTGCTAAGATGGTACTGTAATGTGAAGAAGAAATACTATATGTAGGTTAGTGAAAAGGATATTTGTTGAATGAGTCTGAAAGTGGGAGGAGGCGTGGGTAGGCTAAGGAAATGGATAGATATGGTTAATGTGTGTGTGGTTAAGAGAGATATAGATGCTAATGGGTTTAAGGAACCGACAAGCTACTGGGCTGGTCGAATGAGGTTTGCACGGAGTGGTGTATGAAAAGGGTTTGGCAACCCTTTAAGTAACTTGATAGGCGTCTGATTGACTTTATGTAGTAGGAAATTATGAATCTACGTGCGGACAGGCGTGCTTGTTAAGTGGAGGCAAGATTCCATTGATTTGAATGGCAAGTGAATGGGTGTGTGATCCATTTCATCGGGCATGCTGTTGATCAGTTCTCCTACAATCGTATTCTTTCTCTTTCCTGGCTCTCTGAACGTTAACTCACCTTACCTGCAGGTGGAAAAAATGGGATACGACGGCGACGACAACGACGATGATGATGATAATGTTGATGTACTCCTAATCAGCCCCTTCAGTGTCATGATACCTTTTGCTTGGAATCGTGATTTCTCTGGACTATTTCATTATGCATTCAGCTTCAAAGCATTCACAAAGAATCCCTCATATGCAATAAAAAAGAGCTGGCATTTGCTAAGGCCACATGTCCTTGCATACAAGTAGACGACGACTTACTGTAAACAGACAAATAAAACAATATCATGGATGGATGTCATCATCAAAGAACTGGGTATGAAGCACCAACTGGTTACTGAGCCTAGTCTAATACTGCTGACTTTGTTGTTAATCTCACTTATTTCATAACGTTAGGTGCAACTCAGACGACGGAAAGTTTATTTCATAAGACGAGCAACACATGCACCTTCACTCAAGGCATTAAAAAGATCTATGTAGGTCACCGTGGAAGGGAAGAGAGGAAGCGGGGGATTGACTGTGCGAGAATGTCGGACTGGCTAGCAAGAAGTGCATTACACAGATTAAATTATATTTAACCATCTTCTCAGCCAGTAAATTTGGACCGAATATATTTAGGAAACGTCAGCCAATAATTTAAGAGTAGTTCTTACTACAGTTGAAAGTAAAACTGGTGCCTCTGGAGCCACGGTGAGAGAAAATGTCAATGAAGAACATCAGGTACTAAAAAACTAGTATATCAAGATATTATATGTTATTATTCATAGCTGGGGAGGGGGGGCAATGAAATGGCGGGGGACAAGGCGACACAGAGGCGATTTGTTTGTGGTCACCCCTTGCGGGATGGAGACGTCTGTCAATTGATAGATATATTTATAGTTGATACGATAAATATTGCTGCAGTAATAGTAAAACAGTAATAAACTATTAACAACGGTTCGGAATTCCAGTCTAGGTTTAAATGATCATCATTTATCTCAGAGTTTCACTGCATAACACCTAAGCACATGTACGAAGCAGAGCTTTTTGATACATATGTCTTAATACTGTATTTGATTGACATTAGGTTACAGTATAATTAACCTGTATCAAGATAATTACCCAAGTCATCTGTTAGACCCGCACACGATTCCACAGCGGCAGGTTGGCATCCACCGGTATGGAATTGCAAAGAGGATCCGTCAGTACATCTAGCCCCTGCTTCCCACCCCACGTCCCAAAACAAACCCGGCTCATTTTTTCCTTAAGAGAGGCCATGAAAACATTTATTTACGCCAGACACTTTACTGAGTACACTAAAGCCTGCTCATCCACGGAGTATAGTGGAATATGTTAAATAAAAGATACAGAAGGAAACGCTACAAAGAAAATGAAGAAAAAGAATGGCGAGGAAGATTTTTTCTGGATGGAAGGGAGATCTGTCCATTCTCTTCACAACGAGGAGGTTTCTACTAAGCTAAATAAAATAAATCAGCGACAGATACTGAAATAAAAAAAAAATCATCATCGTAATCGAGAAGTTAATTCTTAAAAGATGAGTGAACAGAAGCGAGAATAATTTTCTCTGGGAACTCCTGCTTTTTTAACAATTTCCGGACTTTCTCCGTTCCACCTACAATAGCGAATATATAATGATGATGATAGCAGTGGTGGTGATAACAACGATTATAACCCTGGGTTTCAGTCCTAGGACTTACATTTGTGTGTGTGTGTGTGTGTGTGTGTGTGTGTGTGTGTGTGTGTGTGTGTGTGTGTGTGTGTGTGTGTGTTCATTGCGTGTTTGTTACACAATAAATATGAGCGAAACTGAAGAGAGATTGTCCAGGTGCTTGGAGGTGCGAAAGTTTATGTATGTGGAGTAACTGAAACTAAATGGTGAGGTGACAGTGTCAGAGAATAGGAGTATGGATGGGGTATACATTATGTGCAGGAGTAGGTGAGAATAAGACGGCAAAAGAAGGAGTGTGTATAGTTGTAAAAGATGGAAGAAGAATATAAGGGAGTATGGATCAGTTGGGTCAAGGATTGTGTGGGTAAGATTGAAAGATAGAATACAAATGTGGGCGATTGTGTGTGTGTGTATGCGCCAACACAAGATCGTGCTAGCAGAGTGAGAGAAGAGTTCTGGACAAATGTGGAAGTGTGCGTGGAAAAGTTTGGAAGGAATGAGAGAGTGTTTTTGAACGCTGATATAAATGGTAAAGTAGGGAATGTGAAGGTGGATGGAATAGTTGGTGAGTGGGGTGTGCCTGCTGAGATAGATGAGAATGGCAGTGCGTTAGTGGACATTTGTGCTGGGAGGGGGTTAATGATAGCCAATACCCTCTTCAGGCATAAAATGATCCACAGGTATACATGGCGAGTGATGAGAAGAATGGGTGGTGAACTCAATGAAAGGAAGGCAATGATTGATTATGTGTGTGAGGATGAAGGGATGCGACGATGTGTAATGGATGCAAGAGCTTTTAGAGGTTGGGGGAGTGGACTTTCTGACCACTACTTGGTGGTGGCCAGAATCAAGATCCAAATAAGATGGAGAAATAGAAGAAGGGAAGGACGGGAAAAAGGAGTATTTGCAAGGAGAGTGGAAAGGTTACAAGAGGATGAGAAAAAGGCAGAATATAAGAGAGAAATGGAGGAACGATTGGGCAAATATGAACTGGAGTAGATGGGAGACGTGGAAGGTGTGTGCAGGATATTCACAGAAGAAATATGTGCAGCATGTGTTGTGGTGTGTGGGATGAAGAGAAGACGGAGGGGGGTGCAAGGAACAGCGTGGTGGAATGAAGAGGTGAGACAGGCTGTGGCACAAAAGAAGAAAGCATATAATGAATGGATGAGAAATAGGGGCGTGGAAGAAGTTGAGAGGCGGAAGAGAGAGTTATATGTAGAAAGAAAGAGAGGTGAAAAGATTGGGAAGAGAGAGTAAGTAGAGAGTGGATGAGAAATTTGGAAGGAATTTGAATGTAGAGTGGAGGGACCGTAAGAAAATGTTCTGGAAAGAGATGAAGAGAGTAAGACAGGGTGGAAGTGAAGTTAGCAGGGGAGTGAAAGATAAAAATGGTAGATTACTAGTGGAGAAGGGAGAAAAAGTGAGCAGATGGAGAGAACAATTTAAGAAATTGTTGAACATAGAGAATGGAAGTAATGTGAGTATAAGTGGCTGAGGAATGGCTGGGAGAAGGAGGGAGGTGAGAAGACAGGAAGAAATCAGTAGGATAGAGGTTGTGGAAGCAATGAAGAAAGTTAAATTGGGGAAAGCCTCAGGAATTGATGGAGTGTGTGGTGAAATGCTGAAGCATGGGGGAGAGATAGTAGTAGAATGGATGTGGGAGATGTGCAGATTGGCCTGGGAGGAAGGTAGAGTTCCGGGGGATTGGAAGTCAGGTATAATTAGTCTCTTGTACAAAGGAAAAGGGGAAAAAGAAGTGTGTGGTAATCATTGGGGCATTTGTCTTCTTAGTATAATAGGAAAAGTGTATGGTAGGATACTTATTGACGGAGTTAGAGAAAGAACAGAGCAATTAGTTGGAGAAGAATAGGGAGGCTTTAGGAAGGGAAGAGGTTGTGTAGATCAGATATTCATTCGTAGATCTTTAGTGGAAAAGTTTCTAGAGAAGGGAAAGAAGTTGTATGCGGCTTTCATGGATCTGGAGAAAGCATATGACAGGGTGGATAGACAAAGATTGTGGAAAGTATTAAGAATATATGGAGTAGATGGGAAGTTGTTGAATGCTGTGAAGACTATGTATGTTGGTGCTAAGGCATCAGTGCGTGTGGATGGTGAACTGAGTGAATTTTTCTCTTTGAAGATTGGGTTGAAACAGAGATGTGTCATGTCTTCATGGCTGTTCATCTGTACATGGATGGGGTAATAAAAGAGGTACAAGGCAGGGTAGTGGATGTTGGAGTGACCCTGGTGAGAGAGGGTAGTGTTTGGAAACTCCCTGTACTGTTGTTTGCACATGATATTGTGTTGTTGAGTGAAGACGAAGGGGAGCTGCAAGGCTTGGTGGATGAGTTTGGGAGAGTGTGTAAGAAACGGAATCTAAAGGTGAATGTAGGGAAGAGCAAAGTGATGTTCTTTGAGAGAGGTGAAGTCAGTGAATGTACAGGGGGGTTGGATGGTGAGGAATTGGAAAATGTGAGTACGTTTAAGTACTTGAGTAGTGTGATGAGTAAGGATGGAGGTTTGGAGGGTGAAGTGCCTGAAAGGGTACAGCAGGGAAGAAAGGTTGCTGGTTCCTTGAATGCAGTGATAAGAAACAAGCAAGTGAGCATGGAAGTGAAAAAGTTACTACATTACAGTATTGTGATACCAATTCTAACGTATGGAAGTGAAGCTTGGACGTTGTTGGAAGGACACAAGTCAAGAGTGAGAGCAGTGGAAATTAGTTATTTAAGAGGTGCCTGTGGAGTCACATGGAGAGACAGGCTGCCAAATGAGGATATAAAGGAGCGTTGTGGTGTGGATGTGGATGTGGTAGGAAGCGTTATAAGGAATACTCTGAGGTGGTTTGGCCATGTGAAGAGGATGGGGGGTGAAAGACTGACGAAGTGTATGTGAGTGAAGTGAAGGGAGGGAATGGGAGAGGGAGGCCGAGGATGAGATAGAGGGATGGGGTGGAGAGGTTTATGAGAGAGGGGGGTGTGAGTTGGGAGCAGGGCAGTGAAATGGCGGGGGACAGGGCGACGTGGAGGTGATTTGTTTGTGGCCACTCCGAACGGGATTGAGGCGTCTGGCAATAGATAGATAGATAGAAACTGAGTCAAAGGATAGTCGGTGATGGTAAATTAAAAAAAAAAAAAAGGAGAGTTAATAAAAATGCCAGAAGTAGGAGGAAGAGAGAGATGGAAAATGTACATACCTGTCGATCCATGATATCGGGATGAAAGAATTTGATTTGTGTATCCCGATAGCAGCAATCCCGCCTCACTGCTTCTTTCATACTATCTGTCTATAACCAGACGCCTTAATCTCGTAAGGGATTAACACAAGTAAATCGCCTTCATGTTGTTCTACCCCCTGCCATTTCGCTGCCCCCTTCCCCAACTTACACTCCCCTCTCTCGTATACCTCACCACTTCATCCCTCCATCTCATCCTCAGTCTCACCCTCCCTCTCCCTCCCTCCAGCTCACTCACATATACTCTCTTAGTCTCTCACTCTCCATCCTCACCACATGGCCAAACCACCTCAGTGTATTTCACCTAACTTCTTGTTGAAATTGTTCAACAAACTCGACATAAATACAGAAAATCACAGTATTCCTGTACTTGATTTTGATTCCCCTCAAATACCTCCTTTCATGATTCACACCAGATACTTACAAGCTGTATTACAGAATCTCTCAGCAGACAAAGCTACTGGGCCAGATAAAATTCCTTCAATAGTACTTAAAAATTGCTCCTCAGTGTTGGCTCCTGTAATGGCAAAATTTTTCCGTTTATGCATCCATACCTCAAGTTTTCCAGCCCCTTGGAAAGAAGCAAATATCCATCCTGTTCCTAAAAAGGGGACAACTTCTGACCCATCAAACTACAGACCAATTGCAATAACATCCATTCTCGGTAAAGTTTTTGAGACACTAATTAACAAACCCATAATCAAGCATCTAGAAATCAATAAATTAATCAATGATCGGCAGTATGGATATAAAGAAATGTTCAACTGTAGACATTCTTTGCCTTCTTACCCATCAGATTAATAAAAAAATAGACCAACACGGTGAAACACACACAATAGCACTTGATATATCAAAAGCATTTGACAGAGTATGGCACCGGGCCTTATTGTCTAAAGCCCTGTCCACACGAGCGGGCAATGCCCGCGGGCACAAGCGAGCAGTTTGCCTGTTGACGGGCTCACCGCTTGTGCCCGCGGGCAATATTGCCCGCTCGTGTGGACAGGGCTTAAGATGTCACATTATGGCCTTGCATCACTGGTTCCTCTAATTTCTTCTTACTTTCATAATAGAAAAATACGGGTCATGGTAGATGGATTTATTCTCAGTTTCATTCCATAAATGCTGGCGTACCTCAGAGATCAGTTTTGGCGCCAACCCTCTTTGTCATTCATATAAATGACCTCCTATCTGTCACTCACAACCCAATACACTCTCTTGCTGATGACTCGACCCTTCATAGTTCTTTCACATTTAGTATCTCCTTTACACAATTTGATATCATAAATTCCCAAATAAACACAGCAATTTCTCTGAACCAGGATCTTTCTAAAAGTGATCAATGGGGACAAACAAATCTGGTCTCATTTAATGCTCAGAAAACTAAATACATTAATTTCTCCAACAGAAATAATCCCTCAGACTCTCACATAATTTTAAATGATGTCAATATTCCCATATCTACTACAATTGATATCCTAGGTGTTACTCTAAACCCCAACCTAAGCTGGACAGCTTATGTTAAATCCCTTGCTAAAAATGCTTCCAAAAAATTGGGACTTATGTACTGAGTTCGTGAGTTCTTCACTGACGAGCAGATGGCCACAGTATACAAAAGTCATGTGCATTCTCAGATCGAATACTGTTCACCACTGTGGAGTGGATGTGGATCGGTTGCATTGAGGCAGTTGGACAAACTTCAAAATAAAGCCATTAGATTAATCAATAATCCTGCCATTACGCAGAACCTTCTTCCATTATCAGTACGTAGAGATGTTGCTTCTTTAGCATCATTTTATCGATATTTTTACCATAAGTGCTCTGACGAACTGGCTTCAATTGTGCCTCCCCTTCACATTTTCTCCCGAAATACTCGTGCAACTGGGAGTGCTCATGAACTCACACTCTCTCCCCTGCAATGCAGAATCTCTGCTTATGAAAATTCATTTATCCCCAGAACTACTACTCTCTGGAACTCACTTCCTGGGAGTTCCTTCCCACAAACATTTAATTCACTTCAATTTAAATCCAGTTGTTATAAATATTTTATGAATGCAGGATGCCTTTAGGCACATGGACTTATTTTTTTTTTCCTTTGTTTTTCCTTCCTCCATTCATTATCTTAAAAAAAAAATACAACCTGCATGAAAAGAATCCATTCAGGATAGGGTATAGCCGTAGAGCGAACTGTAGGGACCTTGACTTCCCCTAATATTTCAACATATTTTTTTGCAGTCAATCGCCTGTCATTATCAACCACTTCACCCACTCCATATAAATGGACCCAGTCCCACACGTTGCATGTAACATGGCCATTCCGTGCTACTTCATAGATGTTTTCGTTGCTGTATCTGGTTCCATCTCGTCACCAACAGTGATGGCATCCGTGCATCCGTGTGTATTAAAGGAAGATGATTTCTCGTTAGAGAATATCATTCGTCCCCAGAAATCAAGGCCCTCATTCACGTGCTGATGTGTGAACAAAAGCCAGTTGTTCCAGTGCCTCTCAGCGTCTCTTTTTCGGCAGGAATCCCATGATGAACACCGTCTTCATGAAGTCGTTGGCGTATCGTCTGGCTTGACACTAGTAGCTGAAGTTGATTCCGGATTTGCACAGCATTGATGATTGGTGTCCTTGTTGTAGGCTCAGTACTTCTGCGGTCGTCATCAGGTGCAGTTTTTCTCGGCCTCCCACTCTCCGGACGATTGTGTAGATCGCCTGCTTGCCACCTCCTCCACCATTTTTTTTTACTTGTGTTTGGGACACGCCTTCTTCTTCTGCTATGGCAGCAAAAGAGATTCCTACTTGTTTCTTACCGACAGTTCTACCACGAAGACTTATCTTTTAAGGGTCTTCAGCCATGTCTGCTTATGGCCTGAATTCATGCATCTGACCTGTGGCTGTAGGTGCCATTTTACGAAATCTTGGATGAATCAGTGACACATGTTCCGTTATCTGAACCAGTTATTGCTCCATACAAGCTGTCGCATTAAAAGCTCAACGCTAGCACTAATAAAATGCATGACTGAATTCCGTTTCATTGATATAGATGGTAACTATATATAGGATCAATGCCGCATGTCGAAAATGTCATTTTTTACCGACGAATCTCACCAAACCAAATCGAGTACCTGATACGGAATATGAGGGGGACGGGGGATCCTGGAAGGGGTAGTGGATGGGGACAGTGAATGTATAGAGGTCACAAAACATGACAATTACTCCATAATTATTGTATGGACCCCTTTGCCACAGTTTCTTTGTTTTTAACAATGCTGAGCAAAATCCTGCGTGGATGGAGTTTTACCACAACCATCTGCTAAAAAAGTGTCGTCTACCATTATTACTGCGTGATGTTTGACAGATGCCATACGATAACAATGGTACTTGGCACCACCACGTGATATTACGTTGATTAACATTCATGGGTGTTTTTTACATACCTCATCGTCATCAGTTATGTAAAACATCCTACCTGACCTATCTGCACGAACATTTTGACAGGTATATTAGTGGCCATTTACATAATACTACATGTCACTCTACTATGTTTCACCTACTCTAACTCCTCCCTCACACAGTGTTACTAGCTCAGATGACACAAACATCTAGCTATGTACGTGGGCATGGATTTACCACCTTGAGTGTACAGCTGGAGAGGGGCGCAACCACGTTTCTTGAGTCACTTCTTGGCAAAACATACATCACAGGCCCGACACCACTCTTCAACATCCTGAAGAGTGCCAGTCCAGTAGAACTTTTTTTGCAACTGGCATAGAGTTTTCATTACTCCCAGGTGCCCAGTAGTAATCTGGTTATGGGACTCATCCAAGATCTCAGACCTCATTTTCATCTGAACCAGCAGTTGCCGATACTTGCTAAGGCCATCAGGTGTCTCCCACTGATGCTCCAGTAGTCCATTGTTCAAACGAAGCAGGTTCCACTGATTTCAGTAGCTCTTAGTCGCAGGGCTGAATCTAAAAACCTCTTCCCAAGATGTTCACAATGTACTCTGCTGCAGCCACTCTAGCATTGGTTGTAAATCTGCATCCTCCGTCTGCATCCTCTTCAGGTCTTCTTCATCTGATGCTGGCCCTGTCGCTGCAGTATGGCTACATTTCTTGTTATGATCATCATTCATACTGCAAATTGCTTGCAAACTGTTCTTCCATTTTCTCGCAATCTATCAGTCAAGGTTTTCTTGCATTTCCTCAGTGGTGGGGCTTCTTGAGAAAAACTGGCTGGTTTTTGCCTCTTGTCGCTAGCCAATAGTAATTTACTGTCATCCATCACATCTTCTGCAGCTTTCCTTTTTGCCCTCCTTCTCATTTGGACAATCATAGCTGAAGTGCCCCACCTCACCACATGTCCAACACCTTTTTGTTGCTATCGTGGATTTCCTTGCACTGTTCCGTTCTTGCTCCTTCTTCCACTTGTAACTTTCCACCTTCTTGTGTCCTGGCTTCTTACAGAACCAGCAACCTCCTCTGATCTTCTGTTCTCTCTTCCACTTGTAGCAGTCTTCTTTCCTATCTCCTAGCTTTTCACAGTACCAGCAACTTCCTTCAAATTTTTCCTCTTCACATATCTGCCCCTTTCTTGCCTTGAATCCCACACTACGACCTGCCTGAAAAGTGGATGTACTGGACCTGACATAGAACTCAAATTCTAGAGCCCCGGCTAGCGCTTTTTGCATGCTTCTGAGTCGTGCTTGCTTCACCTGTACTTTCAACTATGCACTATCAAAAGAATGGATGATCTGGTCCCTCAGAAGAATAGCCAACAGGTCAGTTGTTGCTCCAGGGTTCGCCTTCTATGCCATCACTCTGGTTATGAGCAAGCTGCTGTAGGGATTCGCCTCGAGCCCATACACAGCTCCGGAATCTTGCTCTGTAAACCTCAGTCTGGTACATGGTCCCATATCTGCACTCCAGCACTTCAACCAGGGACTGATAACTGTTCCTCTCCTTCACTGACATCTGGCCCAGAATTTCCATTGCAGCACCCTTGAGGCTAGTAGCAAGCTGCACTACCCTCTGCCTATCATCTCAACCATTCTGATCAGCAAGTAACTCAAACTGTACACGATAAGCTGCCCAAGATACTCTACCATTAAATTCCTGAGGTTTCTTTTTTATTAGACCTCCATTATAGCCATGTACAATGAAGGACACGACTATCTTCCCAAAGTTTGACGAATATATAGCGGAAAAATCGAAACATTTGAAGCAAGCACTAGCAAAGATATGGTTTTCATTGTATTTCACCAGGTGTAAATTTTGTTTTGGGGGATGGAACTGGGAAGATAGTTGTGTCTTTGATTGTACTTCACTGGTTTGGGGGATAAAAAATTGGAGCGTCATAAGTCCAGGACTAAAAATTCCTACATTCTGATTATTCAACACTGTAAGGCTACCTTTAGATGCTTGGGATTCCTCAAGCTCCACCACAAACTGTCTACTTTTTTATATGCTCCCTGTACACTAACTTAAGGCATATTTCTCTACAGCCTCGATTCACTCATTAGTTATCATCACATGGTCGACTACATGCCTCAGCTGCTCTTCTACATGCTGTCTGCGCTCCATAACTATTCACTCACTAATCTTCAACTGGTTGTCTACAAGCTGTCTGCACTCCATCACGTTATTGCTTACCTCATACTTCTGTTGCCATAGCTTGGGGTATACTTCCTCTTTCAACTGTTTCTGTTCTTCCTTCATTTCCCCCATGAAAGCATCTAGCTGTCCTTGCGTCCTCAGTTGTAATTCCCTCTGTTGCTCCTGCAATGCCTCTTGAAGCTATTCATATCGTCCTTTCTGTTCTTCACCTTGTACCTCTAGCTGTTCACTCTGTGATTGCAATTGTTCTTTGATTTCTTTGTCCTTCGTTCTGTGTCTGTAGTAGTTGCATGACTGCAGCCAGTGACACCTCGTTCTGCCTAGCCTGGCTTCTCGTCTGTACACCTTCTGCCTCCATGTTGAAGATTTGACTCACAGAAGCACATTTCTAATGACCACACTCTTGACACCATTGTTACACAGTATGTCCTCGTCCCACATTGCCACAGGATCCAACAGCAGTAGTTCAGTATAAGAAGTACACTGCCCAGTGAGTTGTTCTTCCTAGAGGCAGCCTTTCAGTGTACAACATTTATATTATTACCTTAGGAACTAAACGTAAACAAGCTTCTCTCGTTCGTGTCTTCATTTACCAAGTAATTACACGGTATGCTCGCCAACTACACTTCACAAGTATCACAAGTACCAGAGCTACACTAACTTCACAAGGCCACAGGTCAAGCTAAACTTAAACTCCTCTATTCTCTCCTCCATCCTTATATAATCTTGCATTATACTCCAATCTTCGACTATATTCTAACAACCACAATCGCCAAATCAGAGACATCCGAAGTATCCAGAGTTTTCTTGCACTACATAACAAATAATTTACCATACAAACTGAGGTATAAATACATAATTTAACAATCACACAGATAAAATATTAGAGAAATAGAGCATAGAATTTAACACATAACAAAATACCTCCGCTCAGTCGCTTAAAATAGCAAACTAACTGACAACTCTGACACATAACCGAAGAATATGGGAAACACTGAGAACTTACCAGTACTTCCTGTCTAGCAAATCCCGTTTCTCAACAAGTGTAGACAGATGGAGAGATGAAAGGCAAATAGGCAGATAAACACTTGATAGATAGATAAACATGGGATAGATGAATGGACAAATACAGAATATACAAAAGTACAGATAGATGGACAGATACAGAGACCGATAGGTATGCATAAATATTCAGATATTAAGATTAAAAACCATTACCACCTACCAGTCGCTTCAGCCATCTACTTCTCCAGCTCCAACTTCATCATCATCCACGTATTTTTTCATACATCGCCATCCTCCTGCCCCACCAAGTGACGACATCTTCAACATCCTTCCTGCATCCAAATGGTTTCTTAGTCTGACATTCAGCTCGTAAATAATTGCCCCACACATATTGTTAAAAGGCGATTTGTAATTTAGGTAATTAATGTAGCCTGACAGACACCTTTAGAATTTAATAAGTAACTCTCTCCTCGTACTGTCTTCCTCTCCGTGATCCAGCTCTCCCCACCCATCTCTCTCCCCCTCTGTTTGCCGCTTTTCCTTTCCTCCCCACGTCTCTCTCTCTCTCTCTCTCTCTCTCTCTCATATATATATATATATATATATATATATATATATATATATATATATATTTATATATATATATATATATATATATATCTATATATATATATATATATATATATATATATAGATAATCCTTCCACCTCCTCTATTCCTCTCCCTGGTTCACTGAAAGCTTTACTTCCGCTCTCCTACAGTGTCTGGCACTCTTGACATTATCCAGAGCTGTAAGAGAGAGAGAGAGAGAGAGAGAGAGAGAGAGAATTTGTGAAAATTCAAAAGGTGGATAATATACAGTATACAATGAACTGGTCCTAATTCATCCAGACCGTTGACTCTTTTCTGCTAAATGTCTATAATCACCTAAACAAGTTAAGGTATATATATATATATATATATATATATATCATCAGCCATTACAAGTCCACTGCTAAACAAAGGCCTCCCCCAACCTTGTCCAAGAATGCCTTGACTGAGCCAATCTTTGCCACGTTTTCCCTGCAAATTTCTCTATCTCGTCCCTCCACCTCCTGTCTGGCCTTTTTCTGCTACGTTTACAATCTCTTGGTGTCCAGTCAGTCAGCCTCTTGCTCCATCGATTATCCTGTATTCTTGCTACATGGCCTGCCCACGTCCATTTCTGTTCTTTTATAACTTCTATAATATCTTTGCCTTTAGTCTGCTCTCTCACCCAAGTTGATCTTTTCCTGTCTCTTAAAGATATTCCCAACATTGACCTTTCCATTGCTCTCTGAGAACGAATTAGTTTATTTTCCATCGATTTTGTCAGTTTCCAAGTCTCACAACCATACGTCATAGCTGGAATTATACATTCGTTATATACTTTTCGTTTCATACAAACTGGCAAGCTACTTTTTATAATGTCTCTATGTTTACCGAGAGCTTTCCATCCAATTGTAATGCGTCTTTTTATTTCCTATCATTATCTTTCGTTAATTTTAGTATTTGTCCCAGGTAATTGTACTCCTCGACTTCTTCAAGAATTTCTCCACTTATTCTGATGACGCTCTTTGGTGTTTGAGGATTAAACATTAGTTTTACTCCGGTTCATCTTTAGCCCTACTTTGAGACTTTCTGTGTTCAGGTCATTTAACATTTCTTGCAATATATATATATATATATTGTCACATGCTTGCTCACCAAGAGATTATTATATTTCTTCAAATGAGTATAAACATATAGCTGACCAAGACTGAGGAATACTCGATGTCGTGGTCCACAATGAGTTTAAATAACAGAACCTGGGCTGAGGATATGAAGGACTTGATAGTGGAATAGAGACTGACTACACGTGTATTATTGTTGCAATATATTTTTAAGGCTTTGTGTATGAAAGTGTGTACTATTTCCTCGAGTACATTTACCTGTACAGTCATGAATGCTGTTTGTTAAAATTCGGATTTCAACGAAAATCTTCTACTGCGTTTTTGGATGCCCATGTTTGGCTTAGTTTTATAAGCGCAAATATGATCTCTTCGAAGGCATTTAGATTAAATGCAAGTATTGTTTACCAGAACGATAGAAACAAAATGCTAGGTGTGTAACAGTAGAATTATGCATTCTAATGTATGTATGTACGTGAGAGGGGGTTCATCTGAATCTAACGAATACATAATCTCCCAAGGGACGGTAGGCTACGGATCAGGAGAGTTAATTCGAATATCTGCATCTAGCTAATGAATACATGAGGAGACATGGGAACGTGATTCGTCAAATTGGAAATATCTGGGGAGGTTATAACTTAAGTGGCACGTGACTTGTAATTGTATAAACAATAGCAATATGATCAATAGTATCTGACAATATTGAACAACACCACAAATAGAATAGCCATAGAAGAAAAAAAAAAGTACTGTACTATAGTAAGTCACACAGTACCCTTATACTTAACCCCTTCACACTAAGAGGTCTTCCTTAAGTTGAATAATATTGTCTACATATAGTATAGGACTACATAATAGATAGATAGATAAATAGATAGATAGAGAGACAGATAGAAGCAGGAAGTCAAATGATGAGAAGGTGTTGTGTCTGCGAGAATCTAGCAGCGCTAAACATGCTTACACGAAGGAAAGCTGACGACAGCGGCCAGTAAGGAGATGATGCAGTTAGCTGTCAGCAGTCCTCTCGTGAGAAAGATCTGGTTGCCATGAGGAACATACGTGTCACACCCCTACTACACCAGATTTTAGGAAAGAGAGTTTAGAAGGAGACAAGCAACCCTAGAGAGAGGTCGAGACGGAGATTAGCCTTAGAACAGAAAGAGAGAGAGATAGCGAGACAGGGAGGTAGCTACCCGGGACTTATACTCTTATACCTGTTTAATATTTCCAAGACAAATAAAAATAGTCCCATACTATTCTTTACCTCTCCCGTCACTACATGACATCTGGTGGGGAAACTACTACAAGATATAAAAGCCGCTCGACCACAAGTCTAAAATATACTTCTCTACAAGTAACTATAAAGTCTTTATGACATTTGGTAGCAGCGAACGTATACGAACCTCGTCTACGAATCAACATTAAATTCCTACAAAATATCAAGATTGAAAACAACCAACAATATCAGCTCCTGACAGTATTCTCTCCATCCTGCCCCCTCCGTCTCCCAGATCATTACGCTGATGCAGAGGTCAAGAGATCACTCGACGCCTTGCACGTAGCTTAACGACAAACCAGCAAATCTGCGGACATCGTCTCCGAATTAAAAGCAAATTTCTACAAAAGCAACCGAGACTACAAGATTAGCTTCAGTTCTACATTGATTCCTACAAAATACAGTCTACAGTGCAAATAGTCTACAAAGTCTTTATGACAATAGCTCCAGCAGAGACACACAGAGTAACGACACGAAGCGAAATTTTTACGGAAAAAATGGAACCCCAAATCCAACAATCTGCGTAAAACCGCAGTGTAGTAATAAAATCCCTGGCTGTGAAGTTACGAAAATTATTCTTCATGGCACGTGGATGTTGAGGAGTGTAAATTGAGACCCAGAATTTATGTGAGTCACATCTGAGATCTATTTTATTAGACAGTTTCATGTACCGGTATTCTGCTTAGGTTCTGTTGTTATGAAAGGAATGGACGTGAAATCTCTCTCTCTCTCTCTCTCTCTCTGACGACATGAAAAAAAAAAAAGCAACCTTCCTACAACCAAGCGAGTGGAGCTCTGTCACTGTACGACATACATGGCTACTTTATTCTAGGGTGTTGTAAACATGAATTCAACACATGGCAGAATCCGGGCACTATCACCTCACGCAGTACGTTTTACAGCCACTGCATTGCTCCCACTGCCGTCTCGAGTCCTAGGGGTAACGAAGATATTATACAAAATACATCATCCTGCAATATAAAGTAAAGAAATGACGTTATGCTGCTGGAACTATTACAAATACGTGCAGACGGTGCAGTACATGATTGGTGGCGTGGGAGTCACATTAGCACTGCCTCAGGCCACCTACTTACCTCAAAACTAATTATCCTGCAGAAACCTTAAATGAATATTAATCATGTGCTGTACGTTCACGCCCTCAGGAAAACAATGCGTGGAGGTAGAGTACGGGGGTGCTGGTGGGACGAAATTATGGTTTCTAATCCTTATTTAAATGCCAGAAATGATAGCAGTTGTTGGTGTCTTCACGAAGAGATTCAGGTAGATGTGTGTGTGTGTGTGTGTGTGTGTGTGTGTGTGTGTGTGTGTGTGTGTGTGAGTGCTTCATCACTGTATGTAAGCAGCAGACCAATTTGTTATGTAGTTCTGAATCAGTGCATAAAGTATTTGTCAAAGTGTGTGTTGATGTACTCGTCCTCTGTCGTTCGTTGTAGCTGCATTATGTCCCCACCGGCAGATATCTGTATGTCTCAACTCGTGGAAACATATATACAGTATATATATATATATATATATATATATATATATATATATATATATATATATATACCTAGGCTGCTTCCCCCAAGGAAAGGGAGGTAGCCGAGACAGGACGACTCACTCTCCATTTACTCATCCATTCAAACACATTTATTCGCATCTTAGCCCCAAAGGGGAGAACGGACAGATCCTCACTGCATCACACCGCACAAGGGTCAACTGCGCAATGCAATCAGTGACATCCACAGCAGGGCCCGACAGCAGAACTGGTTTACCCCTGCCACATCATAACAGACCCATCCCCTTACCCGCACCTGACCTGACTAGCTGATCAGACCAAATGCGGGAGAATATCCCCTCAGGGCTGCGTCATCACTTATTCATTCACAATTTCTCTCCATTTATTTCTGTCATGCACAGCCACTCTTCCTTGCTCAACAGACATCCCTCTCGCATCCAGCGCTCTCTTCACACTGTCCATCCATCCTATTCGTGGTCTTCCTCTCAGTCTTACACCTCTCACATCAGATCTAGTTATCTTTTTCACCAATCGCTCATTATCCATTCTCTCCATATGCCCAAACCATTGCAACACCCTCTGCTCAACTCTACCAGCCATCTCCCGAACAACTCCAGTTCTCCTTCGCACTTCATCATTTCGCACTCGATCCATACGCGTCACTCCACACATACTCCTCAGACATCTCATCTCCATTACATTCAAACTTTTCCTCTCTGCTGCACCCATATTCCATGTTTCAGCCCCATATAATGCAGTCGGTACCACAACACCCTCATACAGCCTTCTCTTTACATCCATTCTAAGCGAACGACATTTAAACACTTTTTTCATTCCTCCCAGCACCTTTCCTACTTCATTTATTCTAAACTTCACTTCTGCATCTATTCTTCCATCCACAGCAACATGTGACCCTAGATATTTAAAACAATCTACCTCCTCAAGCAACTCACCATTCAAAACTATATTCATCCCCCTACCATCTATCAACCTCGTACACTTCATCACTTTACACTTATTCTCATTTACTTTCAATTTCCTCCTTTCACACACCCTTCCAAACTCCTCTACCAACTGTCTCAATCTCTCCTCTGAATCAGTCACCAGTGCAGTATCATCTGCAAACAGCAGCTGCTTCAGATTCCACTCTCCTCCATCAACATTTACCAGACTCAGACCACCTAAAACTCTTGCATTCACCTCCCTTACAACACCATCCATGTAAATATTAAACAACCAAGGCGACATCACACATCCCTGTCGCAGCCCCACTCTCACAGGAAACCAATCACTCACAGCATTTCCCACTCTTACACACGCTCTACTATTTACATAAAAACTTTTCACCCCTTTTAGTAACCTACCATCAAGTCCATACAATCTTAAAACAGTCCACAAAGCCTCCCTATCAATTCTATCATACGCTTTCTCTAAATCCATAAATGCCCAAAACACATCCTTGCCTTTCGCTAAATACTTTTCACACACTTGTCTCACAGCAAACACCTGATCAACGCATCCCCTCCCTCTCCTAAAGCCACACTGCTCATCACTAATCACTCCCTCTGTACCCTCTCTAACTCTCATAATTAACACTCTACCATACACTTTACCTACAACACTCAACAGACTTATACCCCTAAAGCTAGTACATTCATACTTATCACCCTTGCCTTTATACAACGGGACCACACAAGCACTTGCCCAGTCAATTGGCACCATACCTTTCTCAAAGCACACATTCAATAATCTTACTAACCAGTCAACAATAGTCACTCCACCACCCTTCAGGCATTCCACAGCACACCCATCCAATTGGCCTGCTCCATTCTGCCCTTACTATTAGTCGCGTTTTCTTTCTTTCTTGTTCTCTCCGACAAGGAGATTATGTTTTCACCCATTTGTTTGTTTGTTTGTTTATTACCAGGATTACTCAAAAACTGACCGAGAGATTTGGGCCAGATTTAGTGGGCAGATAGTCTATGTCCTAGAGAACAGTCTGTTAACTTTTGGGACCGATCCAGATCCTATTACAGATTCTTGATCCGGAAAACATTTTTTGTGAAACCCAAATCAGTGATGGGAAAACCCAACCCATTACGAACAGTGCTTCTGGAAATTATGTTGCCCTTGTCAGAGAGATGCGCTCCATTGAGTGCTCCTCTAGTATTCTTTCTCGTTTAATTCTGACGGGCACTTCTTCCCTGCAGAATTAATCATTTCCGACCAAACCTGGACACAATTATCAGCCTATGACAGCTGTTTCCGCAAGGTTTTGGTTGCTAGGCAACTACTCGTTGCCTACCAATGCCTGGAAAACCGCTTTTGGGGGGGCATGGCTACAGAAGCTCTTCTCAGAATTCCAATCAAAGGTCGCATTGAAATCTCTGGTATCTCATTTAATTGTGGCAGGCACTTCTACCCTTCAGAATTAACACCCACTTAGAGCTGGCCTTTGTTGTTTACCGGCTTGTGTATATATATATATATATATATATATATATATATATATATATACCTAGGCTGCTTCCCCCAAGGAAAGGGAGGTAGCCGAGACAGGACGACACACTCCCCATTTACTCATCCATTCAAACACATTCATTCGCATCTTAGCCCCAAAGGGGAGAACGGACAGATCCTCATCGCACCACACCGCACAAGGGTCAACTGCGCAATGCAATCAGTGACATCCGCAGCAGGGCCCGACAGCAGAGCTGGTTTACCCCTGCCACATCATAACAGACTCATCCCCTTACCCGCACCTGACCTGAAATAGCTGATCAGACCAAATGCGGGAGAATATCCCCTCAGTGCTGCGTCATCACTTATTCATTCACAATTTCTCTCCATTTATTTCTGTCACGCACAGCCACTCTTCCTTGCTCAACAGACATCCCTCTCGCATCCAGCGCTCTCTTCACACTGTCCATCCATATATATATATATATATATATTTAAATATGCATATATATATATATATATATATATATATATATATATATATATATATATATATATATGCATATATATATATATATATATATATATATATATATATATATATATATATATATACACACAAATATATCGGTGGTAGGTGGTGGCGACCATCATCTACTCACTTGATGTAGTGCCGCCTACTTCTTCCTTAGCCTTTATCATTCATTTTCTGTGCCTGCCCTCCTCTCTTCCTATTTCTTCCATCTTTCCTGTCACTTCTTATTGCTTTTCTTTCCTTTGCAGGTGGCTTTACATTGAGTGACAAGCCAAATGGATTCCTGTAAGCCAAGAAACCATTTACAACGTTGGGTGGTAACCATATAACCAAACCATACGTGGTCCCTACGTGTCAACAAGTGGGATGGTGGAGGGTTAGTGCCCCTCCCCATAAAACAAATAACTCAAAGTCAAATGGCTTCCCTTTACGAGAGTATGGCGTCTAGCAATAGATAGATAGATAGACATATATAATCAGCCGTTTGAGTGTCCACTGCAGGACCGGCCTATCCCGACCAAAGTGGGGACGATACGCCTTTGTATCTCTGCCAAGTGGCTTAGGCTGTCTGGTAGAGATTGTATGCAGGGTGAGAAGTGCTTGTAAGTGTAATCGTAGTGTTTGAGTGGTTTTGGATGTGTCTGTAGTCTGTGAACGAAGTGTAATCGGCTCATGCAAGCCGACTGGGTGCAAGCATACTTTATAGTATGCGACACTGGTTCAACCATAGCACCCCTTGTGTTCGCCAAAGCAGTACCTGGTCTGAAGAACACTTCCAAAGTTTATTACCCTGGCGGGACACGAACCCTCGTTCATCAGTTTACTAAAACTCATACTTTATCACTACCATATATATATATATATATATATATATATATATATATATATATAATCCCCCTAATATCCGAACGCCCAATATCCGAACATCCCCAGTAACCGGACATAATCGTCCCGGGATCCAACATTCCCAAAATGGTCCGAAAACGGCAAAAAAAAAAAAAAACGAAATTTTCCCATCCGTAATTTCAACTTGCTGCGCACAGCGCACGACAGCATTGTTGTGGCACGTCATTCCTCTGATGTCCGATAGAGCGCCACTGCATCCTCCCCACTTTCCGCCTGTCTTTCGCCGCAAGTGCACGCGTGTCGTTATGGCTGCCCATGTGCTCGCTTTTGTGGTGGTGCCTTACCTGCTGCAGGCACTCCTGCTGCTCTCGGGCCTCCTATTAGTGTGTGTGATGATGGCCCCGCCACCTGAGAAGAGGAAGAGAGCAGTGTTGACTCTGGAGAAGAAACGGGAGATTTTGGAGAAAGTAGATGAGGGGTGGTCTTCTTCCCGCTTCCTCCGCGAGTTCAACCTGGCCCGATCCACTTGGTTCGATATCAAGAGATCCCGAGACAAACTCGTGCAGTACACATCTGACTTCTCGTCGAGAAGCAAACGCAATGTGGAGAGGAAGGTGATGTTTACTCCCAAGTTTGCTGGAATCGACCGCTCCACATTGATTTGGTATCGACAGCAATGTGCTGCTGGTATGATGGTACGTGGAACGGAGCTGAAGGCTGCTGCTGAGAAGTTCGCCAGGCTTCACGACACCCTAGACTTCAAGGCATCCGAGGGTCGGCTCTTCGCATTCAAGTTACAGCATGGCCTTACCAACCGTAAAGCTCATGGCGAAGTTTTGGACGCTAACGAGGATGGAGTTGACGAGTTTCAGCACAAGGTGAAGGACTTGATTGACAGGGAGGGCCTCACTCTCGGTCAAGTCTACAACGCTGACGAAACTGGTTTATTCTATCGCCCTTTGCCAACGAACACTCTAGCCGAGGAGAAGGAGAAACGTGTACCTGGCCACAAGCTCTCCAAGGAACAGATATCTGCTTTGTGTTGTGCCAATGCTAACGGCATGCACCGGCTTAAGCCCGTTGTTGTTGGCCGTGCAAAGCAGCCTCGGTGTCTTCGTGGGGTGATGGATGTCCTTCCTGTTGTCTGGTACCATTCTTTGAAGGCATGGTTTACAGCCCAGATCTTCAAAGACTGGTTCCACCACTACTTCGTCAAGGAGGTCATCAATTACCAGACGAAGACACTGGGAATCCTGCGCGACCAGGGAAAGGCCCTCCTTCTCCTCGACAATGCTCCTGCCCACCCGTGCGACAAGGACTTGGTGGCTGAGAATGGCCGGATTAGGTGCATGTTTCTGCCACCTAATACGACTGCTCTCATCCAACCAATGGACCAAGAAGTGATCGTGGCAACAAAGCACCTATTCTGACGGAAGTTTCTGGACGAGGTGATGGTTGTTCTCGAGGACGAAAATGAAAGCAGGGAGGGACGGGACACATGAGGCCAGCGTACTTTGGAAAACCTTCGCTGCTACAACATCAAGTCTTCACTCTACAACTGGGCCAGTGCATGGAAGGAAGTCCCTGTCAAGACTCTAGAAAATGGTTGGTCTCGTCTGCTTCTCAGAACGGATGTGGAGTACGATTTTCTAAGGTTTGACGTGGATGACTTCCATGCACGGCTATGTACGCACGGCGACGATGTTGATGTGGACGATGTGCGTGAGTGGTTGCATGACGACAAGGACGATCCTGGGTATCAGACATTGTCTGATATGGAGATCGCGTCTTCAGTTGCAGGTGTCAGTACCCAGCTTGAAGATTCCGACGAGGAAGGCGACGATGATGCGGACTCCTCTCAGCAGGACACTACTCCAGCTATCCTCAAGCTGAGTGCACTCTGGAAACACCTAGAGTTCGTCCTTGACTACCTGGAACACCCAGACTGTGACAGGGAGATGAGGCCCTTGGGACTTGTGGAGGAAGTGTGTGCTTTCAGGCAACGCATCATCAATCGTCAGAATCGTCGGTCCTTGCGTCAATCAATGATTGACATTTTTTTCAGGCCCGTGACCCCTGCTGTGCCCAGCCCTGGCTCCACTCCGTTGCCTCCCCAAGACAGGCCCTCATGCTCCGAGCCACAGCCCAGCACATCAGCCACAGTGGACTCACTGCTCCGCGTGAGTTTGCGTCTGTCTTCAGAGTTGTCTGCAGTGGGTACACCATCATCACGACCCAGCGACGCATCCCTAGGTCACCTGCCAGTGATACTCTCGGACTCTGACAGTGATTAAACAGCAAGAACTTCTCCACTAGACCACACGGGAACTTACAGTGTTGTGCAGTGAAAAAAACAGCGTGTTATGTTAAGGATTTACAGTTGTAAGTGAAAAGACTAATTTGGAACAAAATTTAACGTAGACTTGTTTGTTTTTGCTTTAGAAAATTATTAGAAGAATGGGAAAAGTTAAAGTGCAGAGTGCAACACTTAGTAAGTTACAATGGAGCATTAGTTAGACAAGAGTGCGCACTGTAAAGAGAACGGACTTCTGAGTGCGATTGACTAAGTTCAGTGCAAGACTTCATGAACAGTGTGCTGGAAATGTTTCAGGAAATCCTTCTTACTGTCAGAGTCCGAGAGGAGGTGGTTATTCATTGAGGTGGCCATGGACTTGCTGTAAGTAGGCAGAATGTTTCATATTGTACTTTTTTCCATACTATACTTACCTCAAACACCTCATTTCACTCTTTAATGTCCTTTATTGGTGTGAATAGGGTGTTAGGAGCTATGCATGTGCAGTAGGAATGTGTTTTTCTGAGTTAGGCTAGGTTAGGGTCCATAAGTACCAGTCCAGGAGCCAGTAACCAGAATGTTTAATATTGTATGAACCTACTTCTAAACCCTCATTTTATGCTTCTTTTGCATTTATTTCAGTCATTTATGTGCCTTATTGGTGTGATTTGGGTCTTAAATAGGTGCTATGCATGTCCAGAGGGAGTTGTATAGGTGTTTCTCTGAGTTAGGGTCCATAAGTACAAGTCCATAAGCTGGGGCCCAATATCCGGACAGGACCAGTATCCGGACCTGCCTATGGCCCTATTACGTCGGATATTGGAGGGATTATATATATATATATATATATATATATATATATATATATATATATATATATATATATATATATATGAGTTTATCATCATCAGCCACTGCAAGTCTGCTGTTGAAGATAGGCCTCTCCCATCCTTTTTCACAGACTCCTTGACTGAACTAATCTCTGCCACGTTTTGCCTGCAAACTTCTCTATCTAATGACTTCAGCTTCTGGCTAGCCTTTATCTGATGCATTTTAAATCTCTCCGAGTCCAGTCAGTCAGCCTCTTGTGCTATCAGTTATCTCTTATCCATGACCTGCCCACCTCAATTTCTGTTCTTTTATAACTTCTATATCTTTTACTTTAGCCTGTTGTTTCACCCAAGTTGGTGTTTTCCTTATTTTTAAAGATATTCCTAACACTGAGCTTTCCATTCCTCTTAGCGAACGGATTAGCTGATTTTCCATCGATCCTTCAGTTCCAGATCTCATAACCTTACGTCTTAACTGGGATTATCCATTCTTTATATACTTCTTATTTCATAGATATTGAAAAGCTACTTTTTATGATGGTCCTATGTTTACCGAAAGTTTTCCATCCAAATGTAATGCATTTTTTTTTTTCGTTCTCAAGGTCTTTAGTTACTCTTAGTATTTGCCCCAAACGACTGTACTCCTTTACCTCTTCAAGAATGTCTTCTTTTATTATAATGACTCTCTTTGGCGTGTTTGGATTTAACATTAAGTTTACTCCGGTTCATGTTTAGTCTGAGAAGTGAGGATCTGCGAGAAGCAATTTGGTTTCATGCCAGGGAGAAGTACTATAGACGCCATATTTGCTTTGAGAATGGTGATGGAGAAGTACAGAGAAGGCCAGGAGTTTTACTGTGTGTTTATAGACTTGGTGAAGGCTTATGATAGGGTACCGAGAGAGGAGCTGTGGTACTGTATGAGAAAGTCAGTGCAGAGAAGTACGTGAGCTTGGTGAAGGACATGTACAACGATAATGTAACAGCAGTGAGATGTGCAGTAGGAATGACTGAGGGTTTCAAGGTGGAGGTGAGATTGCATCAAGGATCGACTTTGAGCCCCTTCTTGTCTGCATTGGTGACGGACAGATTGACAAATGAGATTAGACAGGAGCCTCTGTGGACGATGATGTTTGCGGAAGACATTGTGATATGTAGTGAGAGCCTGGAGGAAGCTGAGGGAGAGCTTGAGAAATGGAAATATGCACTGGAGATAAGGGAAATGAAAGTAAGCAGAAGCAAGACTCAGTACATGTGTGTAAATGAGAGAACCTTGAGGCTGCAAGGTGTAGAGGTGGCAAAGGTGGATGAATTCAAATACTTGGGGTCAACTGTATAAAGTAACGGGTAGTGTGGCAGAGAGGTAAAAAAGAGAGTGCAGGCGGGATGGAGTGGGTGGGGAAAGGTGACAGGAATGAGCTGTGACAGAAGGGTCTCTGCAGAAATGAAAGGGAAAGTCTATAAGACTGTAGTGAGGCCAGCCATGTTGTACGGAATGGAGACAGTACAACTGACAATAAGACAGGAGGCACAGTTGGTGGTAGCAGCATTGAAGATGTTGCGTTTTTCACTAGGAGTGACGAGGTTGGACAAAATTAGAAATGAACATATTAGAGGGACAGCGCACGTAAGTCATTTGGGGGACAAAGCTAGAGAGGCGAAACTGAGATGGTTTGGACATGTGCGGAGGAGGGATGAGGAGTATGCCGGGAGGATGATGCTGGAAATGGAGTTACCAGGCAGGAGAAAGAGAGGAAGGCCAAAGAGAAGGTTTATGGATGTAGTGAAGGAGGACATGCGGGTGGTAGGTGTAAGAGAAGAAATGCAGAAGACAGAGTAAGATGGAGACGGGTGGTCCGCTGTGGCAACCCCTAAGGGGAGAGCCGAAAGAAGAAGATGTTTAGTCCGAATTTCAGACTTTCTCTGTTTAGGTCATTTAAAATTTCTTGCAATATCTCTGTTGTTGCTGTGATAAAGACAAAACACATACACACACACACACACACACACACACACACACACACACACACATATATATAGATAGATAGATAGATAGATATAGATATAGATAGATATAGATAGATAGATAGACATGTATATATATATATATATATATCTATCTATATATCTATCTATCTATCTATATATATATATATATATATATATATATATGAGGAGAGTAGGAGCCCGAGGCTAGGCAGTTAGTCCTGGCATTTAAGATGAGAGTGACCAGCCTTACTCATCCCTGAGTGGCATTACGTGAGCAATAAACCCCAACCATTCCTTGGATATAAACCTTCACCGGCTCTACCTCATTGGAGCACAATAATTACCCACTAAACCACCAGGCGCCAAAATTTGGCTATTTGGTTACCACCCAGCATAGTAAATGGTTTCCTGGTGTACAGGAAACCATTTGGCTTGTCACTCAGTGTTGAGTCACCCACAGGCAGAAGGAAGAGGAAAGACTGAAGGGAAGACAGAAGAGGATGGAAGGAGAGAAGGATGGACGAAAGGAAAGGGCAGACACCCGAGAATAGCACTACATCGAGTGAGGGGATGGTAAGTGCCCCCACCTACCACTATATATATAGATAGATAGATAGATAGATAGATAGGTAGATAGATAGGTAGATAGATAGATAGATATAGATATAGATATAGATAGATAGATAGATAGATAGACAGATATTCTTGGAGACATACGAGGTTAACAGCAATGGCACATTCTCCTTTACTGATTTTCTTATGTACGGTTTCTATTTGTCATACAATTTTTCGGTGGTCTTTTTGAAGCTTCCTCAGGAGTTTCCAAAAGGGCAGTGACGTTTTGGAACTATCTTGTTCCATCTTCATGCTGGATCTGATGCTTCTGGTGGTGGTGAACAGACAAGGAAAGTAAGCTCCCAAAATGTTGGGGTTACTACCACCAAGTCAGAAGGAAGGAGGTGGACAGGGGAAGAATCAGTTGGTGAGGAAGTGAATTTTAGTTGAAGGAATAGGCGTCGGGGCTTAACCCAACATGCGTGGGCAGTTATTTGGGCAGTTGCACTGGGCAGGGGACAACACAAACATACAAGAATGGTGAACAGACAAGGAAAGTAAGCTCCCAAACATTCCCCCGGAATACGACACGCAGCCGTCGATTTTACATCCGGGTACCTATTTTTAGTTCTAGGTACGAACAGGCTAGGACAAAGGAAACCGTGCCTAAAGGTCTCGTGGTCGACCCGGGAATCGAACCCGGGAACTCTTGCTTGCGAAGTGAGTGTGCTACCGTTACACCATCGTCCACCCTGATGATGGTTCTGTCATGGGTGGCTGCTTATATACAATTTAGGTGAATTAGGCAGAGACAGGTGGGCAGAGCTGATTAGCTAAGCTGGTCACTCATTGGATGCTTCGTTGGCTAAGCCTTTGTGGCGTTTTCATGACGGTAGGATTTAGAAATCATCGAAATGTGTGTTTATAGTAGGTTGTTTTGTGATAATGGCGATTGCCTCTAGAAACAAGAGACGGTGAGGGTCTTGTTCTCTGTCAGTTATTTTGGTGTTCTCATCCAGGTCTTGTCGTTTCAGGTGGGAGTTGTGAAGGTTCTTGATGGCTCCATTCCGTGGGTGACAGGTGAGGCACCTCGATAGTCTGGTCGGTGTCACTTCAATGTATGAGTGAGGTCCACACTCCTCACTGTTGCAGTTATGCTGGTAAATGACACGGTCCTCTTGAAGGGTCATCTTGGTCACAGCGGGTCGGTTACGAAGCAGAAGGTTGACTGTTTTGTGTATTTTGTAGTAGATGGTGAGAGAAATGTTGTTCCAGGTCTGTAGGGTATACATATCTGTATACAGTATCCTTGATGATCTTCTCATCCATCTTGTAGTCTGCAGACATGAGGTCTCTGTAATAAATTTTGATGTGTTCGACAGTTGTGGGTGAAGTGGTGTCTTGGTGAGTATACCATTCGTCCATGTATCTCTTAATTACGTCAGATACGTCGGTGTTAGTGTAACCGTTGTTAACGAGGACCTGAGTCATGCTTTCTAGCTCCTGGTCGGTGTCTTTCCAAGTGGAACAGTGGGAGTGGGCTCTCCTGTTGCAGGCGCTGATGGTGGAGTGAAGGTAGCGTCTTGGGAACTCACTATCTCCGTTCAGGCAGTCCTTTGTTCATGGGCTTGGTGAATACTGTAGTCTTAAATCCTACGTTGTGTGCAGTGACGATTACTGTATATCCAAGAAGGGGAAGTGCGTCCGTCATTGGCTTCTTCTTAGATGAAGTTAAGTCCAGAGGCAGTGATGAAGTGCAGTCTGAGGTCCTGCAGTTCATGAACGTCCTTGATACGAATGAGTTCTTTGTCGACATAGCTGCAGTATAAGGAAGGGTGGCTAGTAGTAGCTAGGAGTCTCGATTCGATGGTCCCCATGCAGAAATTAGCAAACAGGATTCCGAGGGGGCTACCCATCACCATACCGTCGACCTGCTAATACATCTGACCACTCGGGCAACTGAAAGGGCCTTCTTTTGTGCAGACCTCCAGCAGAATCTTCAGGGTCTACTCTGGGATGTCGAGGGGCTTTGTGTCTTCGCAACGTTATACATGGTCGAGTATGAAGTCAATTGTCTTGTCCACAGTAATGTTGGTAAAGAGGCTTTTGACGTCTAGGGAGGAGATGGTGTGGTCGTCAATGGGAGGGGCGTCAGGCAGGACTTCAAGGAAGTCCATAGCAGAGGATAGGCTGTAGCTGTTAGGTACAGTCATGATTATTAATCTCTGACCAGAGACGCGTGGTGGGCTGTGTTATGACCACACACGAGCCACGCATTCGAACACAGCCTCTGCACCACTGGGCGGGGCAAAGAACTGTAACTAGGTGATTTGAAGCGTACTACTCCTCATTTCTTTGATATTACCATATTCTTATGGTTTCTCCTCCATAATATAATAATCTGTGTTTTTTGACAGAGGCCGACATTTCTTCAATCAGTCTGCAATTTAACAATTTCCAAGAAGTAAAAAAAACATGTGCCACTATATGTGGGTATTGGCATCATACATACCATAATAAATATTTATGAATTAAAGGCATTAACCGGCACACATTTTGACCAGAGGGGGCATGCAGCTAAGATGTCGCGTAGGAATAGGGCAACCATTCCCACTGGATGGCAACGGCATAGATATAAATAAGACTAGATGCCGCATCGCCCAATCTTCAGTACAGCGGCTATGCGTCTGTGCGGTAGCCATCTTGGAGCGGTCAAGCAAGTAATATTGGGGCTTGTTTTAGAGTGAATTCAGACTATTAAAATGAATGTTGTTGTGGTGGAGGTGGTGATGGTGGTTATTGTTGTGGTGGTGGTGATGATTGTTATTGTTGTGGTGGTGGTGATGGTGGTTATTGTAGTGGTAGTGGTGGTTATTGCTCTGGTGGTGGTGGTGGTGGTGGTGATTGTGGGTTTTTGCAGTTGTCGTGGTGATGGTGGTTTATGTTGTTGTTGTGGTGGTGGTGGTTATTGTGTTGGTGGTGGTGGTGGTTGTTGTCTTAATTCTGGTTGTTGTTGTGTTAGTGGTGGTTGTTGTGATGGTGGTTATAATGGTGGCTGTTGTGGCGGTGATTGCGGTTGTTGTTGCTGTTGTGGTGGTGGTGGCGGTGGATGTAGTTGTTGTGGTGGTGGTTGTTGTGGTGGTCATTGTTGTGACGGCGATTATAGTTGTTGCTGCTGTTGTTGTGCTGGTGGTGGTGGTTGTGGTGATGGTTGTAGTGGTGGTGGTAGTTGTTGTGATGTTTTTTGTGGTTGTTGTCGTTGTTGCTATTGTGGTGGTGTTGGTTGTTGTTCTTGTGATGGTTATGGTTGTGGTTGTGTTGGTTGTTGTTGTTGTTGTTGTTGTTGTTATGGTGGTGGTGATTGTTGTGTTCGTGGTTGTTGTTGTGGTGGTGGTTGTGGTGGTGGTTACTGTTGTGGTGATTGTTGTTGTGGTGTTGCTGTGGTGGTTATTGTGGTGGTTGTTGTTGTGATGGTGGTTGTTGTTGTGGTGGTGGTTATTGTTGTGGTGATTGTTGTTGTGGTTGTTGTTGTGGTGGTGGTTATTGTTGTGGTGATTGTTGTGGTTGTTGTGGTTGTTTTTGTGGTTGTTGCTGTGGTGGTTATTGTTGTGGTTGTTGTTGTGATGGTATTGGTTGTTTTTGTGGTGGTTATTGTTGTGGTTGTTGTTGTGATGGTGTTGGTTGTTTTTGTGGTTGTTGTGATGGTGGTGATTGTTGTTGTGGTGGTTATTGTTGTGATGGTTATTGTCGTGGTGGTTTTAGTGATGGTGGTGGTGGTGATTGTTGTTGTGGTGGTGGTTGTTGTTGATGTGGTGGTTTTTGTTGTGGTGTTGGTTGTTGTAATGATGGTGGTTGTTGTGACGGTGTGTTTTTTGTGGTTGTTGCTGTGGTGGTGGTTATTGTTGTGATGGTGGTGGTTGATGTGCTGGTGGCTGTGGTAATGGTGGTGATGGTTGTTGTGATGGTGGTGGTTGTTTTTGTGATGGTGGTTGTTGTTGATGTGGCGGTGATTGTTGTTGTGGTGGTGATTGTTATTGTGGTGGTGATTGCTGTTATGGTGGTGGTTGTGGATGTTGTTGCTGTTGTGGTGGTGGTGGTTGTGGTGGTGGATGTGGTGCTGGTGATAGCGGTGGTTGTCGTTGTTGTTGTGGTGGTGGTGGTGGTGGTGGTGTGGTGGTGGTTGTGGTGATGGTTGTGGTGGTGGCTGTTATGGTGGTGGCTGTTGTTGTGGTGGTAATGGTTGTGGTTCCTGGTTCATCTGAAACGTGAACTCGGTGGACTGCAGGCTTAAATTTCCCTTCAGCAACCCACCATCCTCTTTTCGGAGGATAGGGAAGCAGCTGAGGGACGTCTGCATAACCAGACAGTTGAGCCGCTCGTGCTGTCGGTGCCACCATAGATATATTCCGACGCTTTCTACACCCAAAAGCACCACAGTGCTGTTACATTTCTAGGTAAATAGTTGTCAGCTTTGACCATCGTCAGGAACACGACATCGTCTGCCTTGACCATTCCAAGATGGCGGCCGCGCAGACGCATCTAAAGTAGTGTCATGCGGCATCCAGGCTTATTTATATGGACAACGGGGCCTGTTATCACTAGAGAAAAACATCCAGCTCAAAGTAGTAGTAACAGCAAATTTTTGTCAATGATATAAGTATTATAAAGCATTCTTACTTAGAATATGTCGTGTGAATGCCGGCTGCTGTGGCAATCGTGGATATTTCTCTGCTATAACCTACCAACAGCTCGGTTAAACGCTCGCCCCAAGAAATAGGTCAGTGAAATAATAAACAGATTAATAAAACACAGTATGAAATTCAAATATCATCACGCACTCATTATAGACTAAAAATAACGGCTATAACCAAATTTGTCTATTTCTTACCATGCATACATTACTTAAGAAAGTAATGTAACATGTGAAACAAAAGCGCTTCAGTGATGCTTAGAAAATTGTTCACTGAAGCACTAAACCTTTCTGGAACGATGGTGGAGTGTGTCTGACTGTGTAGCCTACGCCTGACCACGACTTTGGCTAACTCTCTGGTCATAGATTAGTGATCATGAGTGTACATATGGCATCAGGAGTTCGTTGAGTTTCTTGGCTATGGAGTAGGGGGCAGTAGGTATCTGTGAGATGATCGGATGTAGAGGGTTGCCAGACTTGTGTGTCTTGACGTTGTCATAGGCGTAGCTGGGTAAGTATTCGCCAGGTAGCTTCTGAAGATGTAGGCCATTGGTGGTGGTGTTTATAATGGAGATAGTGGCGTTAACTCGCTTCTTGATGGAGTCGGTGAGGTAACGAGTTATATGTCTGAACTTAGAAGTGTCACTGAGGATGGTAATGATCTTTTGAATGTAGTCCTTCTTGTTGACAGTGATGAAGGCGGCGGTTTTGTCAGTGCATTGGATGGCGATGTTTTCGTTTTGTCACAGCTGTTTAGTGGCAGGATGTGGTTGCTGGTGATGTTTATGCTGTGGTGGGAGCAACGAGTCTTGGTGGCCTCGGCAAGGAGGGAGTGTTGAAAGTCAGGTGTCGTCCTTACTCTCCCTGCCTTCTCAAGTCGCTGTATGTCTTCTAGGAGGACCTCGATCTCCAGTCGCTTGCAGTGGGTGAGCATTATGGAGAAATAGTGACAGTTAAGCCCCATGTTGAAGAGCTCCTCGTGGTCTGGAGTCGCGACGATGTTGGTGAGGTTGATGTATTTAGCGGTAGAGTGGGTCAGTTTGATGTTACTGCCGTCGTTTGGAGAGCTTGTAGATGGTGTTACTTTCTGTACCTTTACGGTGTTGCTCCCGAAGTGTCAAGATTTTCTTCGTCAATCTGTTTCCTCAGGTTATCTGTGACAGGAGTCTCGGTCCACTTCTTCGTGACAAATGTGGCACGGCTTTCAACCTCGTATGCCTCCAAAAAAATATCCTGCCCGGCTACACCAATATATCTATCTATCTATCTATCTATCTATCTATGTATATATATATATATATATATATATATATATATATATATATAGAGAGAGAGAGAGAGAGAGAGAGAGAGAGAGATACTGAATATATACAGTATATATGTGTATATATATCATTATCATTATCATCATCAGCCATTACTAGTCCACTGCTGAACGAAGGCCTCCCCCAACCTTGTCCACGAATTCCTTGACTGAGCCAATCTTTGCCACGTTTTCCCTGCAAATTTCTCTATCTCATCCCTCCACCTCCTATCTGGCCTTTTTCTGCTACGTTTACAATCTCTTGGTGTCCAGTCAGTCAGCCTCTTGCTCCATCGATTATTCCTTGTTCTTGCTACATGGCCTGCCCACGTCCATTTCTGTTATTTTATAACTTCTATAATATCTTTGACTTTAGTTTGCTCTCTCACCCAAGTTGATCTTTTCCTGTCTCTTAAAGATATTCTCAACATTGACCTTTCCATTGCTCTCTGAGAACGAATTAATTTATTTTCCATCGATTTTGTCAGTTTCCAAGTCTCACAACCATACGTCATTGCTGGAATTATATATTCATTATATACTTTTCGTTTCATACAAATTGGCAAGCTAATTTTCATAATGTCCCTATGTTAACCGAAAGCTTTCAATTCAATTGTAATGCTTTTTTTTTTTTTTCGCTATCATTATCTTTCGTGAATTTTAGTATTTGTCCCAGGTAATTGTACTCCTCGACTTCTTCAAGAATTTTTCCACTTATTCTTAAGACGCTCTTTGGTGTCTGGGGATTAAACATTACTTTAGCCTTACTCCGGTACATCTTTAGCCCTACTTTGAGACTTTCTATGATCAGGTCATTTAACATTTCTTGCGATGTCTCTGTTGTTTCTGAGATTAGGACAATGTCATCTGCAAATCTTCAATGGTTTAGCTTCTCTCCATCTATGTTCACTCCTTTGTTTTCCCAGTCTAGCATTCTGAAAATACTTTCTTGGCATGCTGCAAATAACTTTGGTGAAATTGTATCTCCCTGACACACGCCCTTCTCAATCTTAATTTTTTTCCGAGTCCTTATGTAATTTAACTGTAGCAGTTCCCTCTTTATATATGTTTTCGATATATATATATATATATATATATATATATATATATATATATATATATATATACTGCTCTTCCTAAAGCATAAATTTATTAACTCTGTGTACGTATACTGTATGTTCATCATTGTTAGGAAAAGTAAGTGTTTGTGATAGACTGTGGTTGTGAAAGAGCTTTGTTTGCTGTGTCAATGTGTGACGATGGTGACTGCACCCACCGCCATGGTTTGCCTCACCACTTGTGGCTTTCTACGTGTGGAATAAGGAGGATCACTGACAGCTCTTATTCATTAGCTAAGTACTCCCTATTCTACCCTAATACTTGTATGTTGTCTGTGCAACCTGTATGATACTAAAAAGATACACCTGTATTATAATGCAAGGGAATATCTGCCTATTCTTTTTTGGAAGTTTCTTCCATGGCTGAATAAGGTTACTCGGAAGTAGCGGTAAAGAAAAACAAAATAACTAACACACCCTGTAGCTCTTTCTATAGGGGAAGTGGTTTGTGGGCTGAAGAAAATCGTCTGGCTTAAATAACAATGGGGAGGGGAAAAAATCGAAATGAATGAGTATTTTATTTTTCTAAATAATCAATAAAAAGTCGCTGAACGAAAGTTGGCGAGCAGCCTCGTTAGCCCAGGAGAATACAAGCCTAGAAGACGGTAACCTTTCTGGATAGGAGAATTTACTGGTGACAAAAATCATATCCGACTCTTGCTGCGGTGTCTGATCTTAGGATCCACCATTACACACACCAGCCACGTACTGCGACCATAACTTGCAGAGAAATGTGATATTACGTGTGGGACCCTGAAAGTCACCGAGGGGAATGTTACGTTGTAATGTTGATGTCACCCCAGTGCCACGCCACACATCCCTACTCTACCCAAGCCTAGAGAACCTTACCTAACCCTCCCCTCTCCTCCCCTTCACTGCCTCACTGTAATATATACTACAATACCCTGCCCCGCCCCGCCCTACCCACTCCCCGCTGTGGTGCTGAGGTAAGAACGGGGTTAAGTCGACCAGAGTATTTTAGTTGCGGGTGGATGATCAGCGTGATGATCTTGGTGCTTGGCTGTCTGATTCAAATGCCACACGCGTATTCATGATGGTGTTAAAATAGTGTAGATGCTACAACACTCAAGAACTGAATGTTAACCACACGCACAGATCAAAGTGCACACACACACACACACACACACACACACACACACACACACACACACACACACACACACACATTATTCATCGTACTTTCACCATAGAAACTTTTACCGAAGAAAATAGTCAATCTATCTATTCCCAGACGCCATAATCCCGTAAGGGGTGGCCATTTGACTTTGAGTTAAATTATTTCAGAAAAAGCCGTTTACCGTACTGAGGGACTTATGTGTACTACTCATTGCGAAACGGGAACAGATGAAGCAGTTCACAACACTGACTAAAAATTAAAAGTGGGTTTATAAATCGGTGTGTGTGTGTGTGGCAGTGAGTAAGAAGAAAATGTGTGAGAAACTTTGCCTGTTAACCTCTTAAGCAAAATTATTTTTACATTTAAATTTTTGTACCAACAGGAAATGAGTCATCATGTAGGGACCATCTTATGGTAATATTATTAATAATGTGAAGGACTAATTATTCGTAACAAATATAGTGATTAACTCTCATTTTTTGCAGTTTTAATTGTGAACATATTTACTTGTGCCCCCCCCTACGGCGGGGGCGGGGGGAATCTGGCTGCACTATGGGGTGGTACTACCACTCTGCAGCCAGAGTGTGTTAGGAAGAATTTTGTCATCGTATTCTCTGCGTGTCGTAAAAGGCGACTATTAGGGGCGGCGTGAGGGGACTAGGGACCCCCTCTGTTATTTTTTAGTTCCTACGATGAGGCAGGGGGTAGAAAGGGATGGGGGATTGAGTTATCCTCGTACCCTGAAGATCGGGTCTATGAATGCGTGTGGATATAGTACGATTGAGGCTAAAGGGGAGGAGATTAGGAGATTGTGAGAAGAAAATTGGATGTGTTAGCCTTGAGTGAAATAAGATGAAGGGGAAAGATGAGTCTAAGTTTGGAAGTGTGAATGGAAGGATGTCTGTTGTTGATAGAGGAAGGGCGAGAGGAGGTGTGGCTTTGTTAGTGAGCCCGGAAGTACAGCAATGTGTGTGAAATGCGTGGCTTTAACAGACACACATACGGTACTCCAGAATATTCCGGAGAATACCATAGTATCCCCGACAACGGGGCGAACCAGAAACAACGGAGTTCGCCCACGAGAATGCCGACACCCCCACTCGGACCCCACGGGGTAGCCGCCACTAGCCACCATCACTCTGGGCAACAACGACGCATGTCAGCCCGGGCCGTGCGCCCCTGTGACATTCAACCACCACGCCGCCGCCACCGTAGGCGAAAGACACTACCTTCGCGTGGCGGAATCACTGAGTTAGCTAGGGGTGGAGTCAGAAACAATACTCCATGCAGCGCCCCTCTGGTTGAGACGATCTATGGTCGCTCCCACAGTGAACAGGTAGAGACGATCTATGGTCGCTCCCACAACATCCAGGTAGAGACGATCAATGGTCGCTCCCTTAAAACCCCGGTAGAAACGATCAATGGTCGCTCCCATAACACCCAGGTAGAGACGATCAATGGTCGCTCCCTTGGCCCTCCGGTTGAGACGATCAACGGTCGCTCCCACAGTGCTCGGGTAGAGACGATCAATGGTCGCTCCCCCAAAATCCAGGTAGAGACGATCAACGGTCGCTCCCCCAAAGCTCAGGTAGAGACGATCAATGGTCGCTCCCTTAGCCCTCCGGTCGAGACGATCAATGGTCGCTCCCCCAAAGCTCAGGTAGAGACAATCAACGGTCGCTCCCCCAAAGCCCAGGTAGAGACGATCAATGGTCGCTCCCTTGGCCCTCCGGTTGAGACGATCAATGGTCGCTCCCACAGTGCTCGGGTAGAGACGATCAATGGTCGCTCCCCCAAAATCCAGGTAGAGACGATCAATGGTCGCTCCCCCAAAGCTCAGGTAGAGACGATCAACGGTCGCTCCCTCAGCACTCCGGTCGAGACGATCAATGGTCGCTCCCACAATATTTGGGTGGAGACGATCAATGGTCGCTCCCCCAGTGTCCAGGTAGAGACGATCGATGGTCGCTCCCAGGGTGTAGTGAGGAGAGGGACGTCTCCACAACCGGAGGTTGAACTCCAGGGGTCTCGCTCCAGAATATCTCGGAGAGACCTCCCTGTTTCCCCCGGCCTCTGTTCCCTACGCGTGGCCTTCGAGCAGACACACCTGTCGGGCCCCCGTGACAGCCGCTGCCGCAGCCCTCCCCTGACGGCGCCCCTGGTCGTGGGAGACCGCAGTCTGTCGCCTCTTCCGGCCCGCCCTAGGACACCCGGGCGAGACCTCACCACGCCCCCGCGACGCCGGGACCTGACCCAGAGGTTCCTAGACCTCTTCGGCCCCAGTCCTACGGGCCTTATGCCGGAGCCCAGTCCGGAAACCCCCGGACGCGAGAGGACGCCCTCGCGAGCCGCCCCGTGCCCTCCCAGCTCGCCCCACCCGGACGACGCCCTCAGTCCGACCGGATCGCCGATGACGTGTCCTTGTTTCTCTCCACGAGGAAATACGAGTGACCCTGTAACAATCGTGAAGTAGGTTAAGTGTGACTCCCCGTCTCTTAGAACAAGTATTGTGCGGTGACTTTATGTAATCTCCATTGGGGTAAATCAGAACACAATATCCAGTTGAAGGACGAGAATGTGGGTTGAGACCTAAAGTGAAAATACGTGCGAGTGCCACCCCGAATCTTTCTAAAGACATATCTCTAGAACCCGGAGAAAGACTAAAATATTACTGGAGTTCTATTGGCTAGTCTCTAAGTAATATGGTGAAATAGTATTTACGAGTATTCCGACTTTGTTACGCGTTGAAAAGCGAGAGTCTACATATCATACCGAGGAGATGTGTAACGAATAAGTGGTGCCTACAGAAACCATATTTCCACCAAAATATCAAGGAAGGCGAGTATTAACGATATTCCCCTCCTCCGCCCGCTATTCCTAAAAACTCTCTCCATTCCTCGCTCCCGCTCTTAAAGCCAAAGTAAGAATCAGAGTTATTTGTCAAAGAATCTTCGCCAACAGAAAACACCTAAACTCCCTTGCTAACATCGGGCACCCTTCAATATTACCATAACTACCTCCTCGCCGTTTTAAGTCACTCTCCGTGTCTCCCCTACCTCCTCCTGGTGGATCACAAACCCCCCCCCCCTTACGCGCTCCGCGCTCATCTGTATTTACTGCACTCCTAGTACGAAGATTTGTTGTATTGTCATTAGTATCTAGAAAGCTAGTATCCTGCGAGATACACAATATTTTAGATAAGGTTTTTGTATTGCTCTATATTGTGGTGTAATATCTGCTGAAGTGTCCTGTGTCTGACTGTGGTAATATACGTGTATGGTGTTGCCGAAGGTTTTTATGTCCTACCTCTCTTTATTGCACTAGCTCCGGTCTCGAAAGAGGACCACGCTCCACGTTGGGTGAAATAGGTACGAGAAGTCGAGCCTAATTCTACCCAGCATTACAGTGTGATTGAATGGAAGATGTCATCGAGACTGATGTGGGTGAGGGCGAAATTTGAACGTGAGTTGTGGGTATTTGTGAGTGCATATGGGCCTGGTAGTGAATGGCATGCAGAAGAGAGGGAGTCTTTCTGGAATGATGGTGATGAGTGAAGAGTTTTAGAGCAAATGTGAATGTGGTACTGATGTGAGATCTGAATACTAGAGTGGGAAATGTAGCAGTTGAAGGTGTAATTGGTATGCATGGTGTGCCTGCAAGAAATGAAAATGGGGAACGAATGATAGGGATGTGTGTTGGGCGAGAGATGGTGATTGGAAATACCTTGTTTGAAAAGAAAGATGTAAGTATACATGGGTGAGACAGGAGGGTGGAAGGGTTGTTGACAGAGCGTTGATAGACTATGTGGTTGTGTCCGGGAATGTAAGAGGAAGATTGTTCGATGTGAGAGTTTTGAGAGGGGAGGGTGGAGGTATGTCTGACCACTACCTCGTGGAGGGAAAGCTAAGAGTAGGCAAGAAATGGGTGAGAGCTACAAGAGTTAGGTGTAGCAGGTAGGTTTTGAAAGTGAGTTGGATAAATGAGTGAAAATTATAGCGTATCAGGAGAAATTGAAAGATGAGTGGAACGTAGTGAAAGATTAGGAAAATGGCAGTGTGGAGGAGGAATGGCAGTTGTTTAAGAATGCTGTGGTGGGGGATGCGGAAGAGATGTGTGGTGTGAGACTAGTGGGTGGCGTTGTAAGAAAGGGAAGTGAATGGTGGTGCGAGGAAGTAAGTATGGCTGTGGCTGAGAAGAGACCAGCATATTGCATATGAATTGTGGCTGCACAGGAAGGATCAGGTGTCATATGAGAGATATTAGAAACAGAGGAATCGGGCGAGAAGGATTGTGCATGATGCTAAAGTGGCAGCAGATGAGAGGTGGGGTAGGGGGTTGACTAAGAAATTTTAAGAGAATAAGAAATTTTTTTGGAAGAAGGTGAAAAAGGTGCAAAAGGGAGAGTCTGAGAATGAAGAAAGAGTAAAAGCAGATGATGGAAGGACGTTGACTGAGATGGATGCAGCAAGGAAGAGATGGGTGAAGCATTTTGAAAGATTATTAAGTGTAGAGGAGGAAAGGGTTGCTGAGATTGTGGCGGATGGATGGGTGCAAGGAATAAATGTGTTGGGAGAGTTAAATGATTCTTTGATCACAATGAAGGAAGTGCAGGAGGCAGTAAAGGAGATGAAAAAAGGGAAAGCTGCAGGTATAGATGTGTGTGCTGTGGAATGCCTGAAAGGTGGTGGAGCGACTATTGTCGAGTGGTTAGTAAGATTGTTGAATTTGTGTTTTGTCAGTGGTACGGTGCCATTTGACTGGGCAAAAGTTTGTGTGGTTCTGTTGTATAAAGGTAAGGGTGATAAGTATGAATGTACTAGCTGTTGGGGTATAAGTCTGTTGAGTGTTGTAGGTAATGTGTATGGTAGAGCGTTAATTAAAAGGGTTAGAGACGGTACAGAGGGAGTGATTGGCGATGAGCAGTGTGACTTTGGGAGAGGAAGGGGATGCGTGGATCAGGTGTTTGCTGTGAGACAGGTGTGTGAAACGTATTTTGCGAAAGGTACGGATGTGTTTTGGACGTTCATGGATTTAGACAAGGCGTATGACAGAACTGATAGGGAGGCTTTGTGGACTGTTTTATGACTGTATGGACATAATGCTAGGTTGCTAAAAGAAATGAAAAGTTTTTATATCAACAGTAGAGCGTGTGTAAGAGTGAGAAATACTGTGAGTGAATGGTTTCCCGTGAGAGTGGGGCTGCGGCAGTGATGTGTGATGTCGCCTTGGTTGTTTAATATTTACATGGATGGTGTTGTAAGGGAGGTGAATGCAAGAGTGATAGGTGGAAGTTTAAGTCTGGGGAATGCTGACGGTAGAGAGTGGAATCTGAATCAGCTGCTGTTTGCACATGATACTGCATTGGTGGCTGATTCAGAGGAGAGATTGAGATGGTTGGTAGAGGAGTCTGGAAGGGTGTTTGAAAGGAGGAAATTGAAATTAAAGGAGAATAGGAGTAAAGTGATGAAGTGTACGAGGTTGGTAGACGATTGGAGGATGAATATAGTTTTGAATGGTGAGCTGCTTGAGGAGGAAGAGTGTTTTAAGTATTTAGGGTCACATGTTGCTGTGAATGGAAGAATAGATGCAGAAGTGAAGTTTAGAATGAGTGAAGTAGGAAAGGTGCTGGGAGGAATGAAAAAAGAATGTTTAGATGTCGTTTGCCTAGAATGGATGTAAAGAGATGGCTATATGAGGTTGTTGTGGTACCGACTGTGTTATATGGGGCTGAAACATGGAATAAGGGTGTAGCAGAAAGGAAAAGTTTGAATGTAATGGAGATGAGGTGTCTGAGGAGTATGTGTGGAGTGACGCGTATGGACTGAGTGAAAAATGATGATGTGCGAAGGAGAACTGGAGTTGTGCGGAAGATGGCTGATTGAGAGGGTGTTGCGATGGTTTGGGCATATGGAGAGAATGAATGAAAAGTGATTTTTGATATAGATAACTGAATCGGATGTGAGAGGTGTAAGGCTGAGAGGAAGACCACGAATAGGATGGATGGACAGTGTGAAGAGAGCATTGGACGCAAGAGGGATGTCTGTAGAACAAGGAAGAGTGGCTGCGCATGATAGGGATGATTGAAGAGAAATTGTAAATGAATAAACAGTGATGTCGCCCTGAGGGGATATTCTCCCGCATTTGCTCTGCTCAGCTGATCAGGTCAGGTGCGGCTAAGGGGATGGGTCCATTATGATATGGCAGGGGTAAACCAGCTCTGCCGTCGGGCCCTGCTGCATATGTTGGTGATTTCACTGCACAGTTGACCCTCGTGCAGTGTGGTGTGGTGAGAATCTGTCCCTTCTCCTCTTGGCGCTAAGATGCGAATGAATGTGTGTGTGTGTGTGTGTGTGTGTGTGTGTGTGTGTGAGTAAACTGGGAGTATGTCGTTCTGTCTCGGTTACCTCCCGTTCTTTGGGGGAAGCAGCCTAGGTGAATTGATTGACTGATTGATATTTACTTACCGATTTATAGACATATCCACACGGATTTTTTTTTTTTTTTTTACAGAACAGAGGAAGGAAAAACAAATGAATTTTAAAAATCCATATACCAGATTACTAGTGTCCATCATTCATAATAATGTGTAACAGTTGGACTTGAACTGCTGTGGGTTGAAGTTTAGGGGGAAACAACTCTGGGAAAACGAGTTCCAAAGAGATAAAGCTCGGGGAATACGATTTCTGATAGGAGGAAGTTTTTCAATATGGCAGTGTGATATTCCAGTCATGAGTGCCCGTGTAGCACAGGGGAAGGCATGGAGAGGTGGCACAATGAATGCAACTTCGTATGACCATTTGTCATAAAAGTATCTGTAAAATAATGCAAGGAAGGCAACATGCCTTCTTACCTGTGGGAGAAGTAGTTTATTTGTAACAGCAGTACTATCAGTAATTCTAACAACTTTGTTCTGAATTTTGTCTAGTTGTTTTAGTGCAACCTTACCACGTCCACTACACAAGGTTGATCGATATTCCAGCTGAGGGCGCCCATGACTCTTATAAACTATAGCCAACTGCTCATCTGTAATGAAGCTACGAATTCTGTACAATAATCCACGTTTTTTGAGGCAGTTTTAGCAAGTGATCTGACATGAGAGGTCCAGTTGAGGTCATTGTTAAGTGAAATACTCATTTCCTCCATCCCACTTTGACCTTTCTGACAAACAGAATCGCAGGTTTTCACTTTGTAGTTCTATGCATCCCTTTTTCTTTTTGATCGTTGTAGCAGGATTTTTGTTTCTTTTGAATCCACTTTTCCAATATACATCTGTCTATCTCCTCTTTCATCTGAAAGGAACTCTCTTTCACTTACGGGCACCTTTCTTTTCTTTGAACACATACACTCTTTGAAGGATTTACATTTGCTACAGGAGATATCAAATAGCTAGTTCTACATATGAGTTTTATAGTTTTCAAGCTGTTTGTTGTAGCAGACTTTCCCCCTGTTTTTCACTAAGGTCTTGTACTTAGAATGGTTGTCCAAAACCAGATGTGTAATTCTTGTTAGGTGAACACTAGGAACTGAAGCTTTTTCCCAAAGACACTGATGTTCTGATCCAAGATCCTTCGCTATTTCCTTCACTGACACTTTTGATTATTCTGTTTCAGCAAAAAGTAAATCTCTTTCAACATCCCATGTCGCTGGAAGTTGTTTGTCACCAATATTTCTTACATTACCAAATATATGAGCTAAGGCAGACCGAGTAGTGTGAGCCATATTTGTAGTTCTCCAAGATATTTAGCTATCAAGCATTAATATCTGAAAATGAAAATAATATGAGAGCAAAGAATATATGATTTAAAACAAAAACAAAAACAAAACAAAAACACACACACGAAATACAAGGTCTGACCTATAAGATTCCTACGTCTGCACTGATGCGCCAGATTCAGCTAATGGCGAGATATTGCCGAGGCAGACGCCACCTCTACATGAACATAGTTTACACCGAAATTTTGCATACATGATACTTTCATTATCGATCAAATTTTGTTTGATATTACAAATTGAAATTCACAAGTTGGATTGTTCGACCCGGTCTAGTATCTAGAATACATGGATGTTTCTGCTATACTGAGCAATTTACCGGTGCACATATCTTTAGTGCATGAGTAACAAAAGACTACGAGCTAACCCGTTTACAAAATATCTTATATAATATCTATCTATCTAATATATATATATATATATATATATATATATATATATATATATATATATATATATATATATATATATATATATATATATATATACCTCTTGCTTCTGCCTGTGGGTGACTCTACACTGAGTGACAAGCCAAATGGTTTCCTGTACACCAGGAAAACATTTACTACGCTGGGTGGTAACCATATAACCAAATTTTGGCTCCTGGTGGTTTAGTGGGCAATAAAGGTGCTCCAATCGGATTGAGCCGGTGAAGGTTTATATCCAAGGGGTGGTTGGGGTTTATTGCTCACGTAATGCCACTCAGGGATGAGTGAGGCTGGTCACTGTCATCTTAAATGCCAGGACCAACTTTCATAGCCCCGGGCTCCTACGCTCCTCATGGGGCAACGTAGGATTAGATGATGGATATATATATATATATATATATATATATATATATATATATATATGGAGCCTCCGTGGTACAGTGGTAAAGCGTGCGTTTTCGTACATGGGAGAACCAGGCTTCGCGCCCCGCCAGGGTAAGAAACTTTGGGATTGTTCTCCTAGCCACGTACTGCTTTGGCGGACATAACGGGTGCTGTGGTTGAATCAACGTCGCATGTAAGGTATGCCTGCACCCAGTCGGCTTGCGCGACCCGATTACACTTGGTTCACAGACTAAACACATATCGAAAGTCACTCCAACATTACACTTACTCTTACAAGCACTTCTCTCCCTACATACAGTCTCTACCAGACAGCTTAAGGCACTTGATAGAGATACATTGGCTGTATCCTCCCCACGTCGGTCGGGATAGGCTGGTCCTGCATTGGACACTCACCGGATGATATATATAATATATATATATATATATATATATAGATAGATAGATAGATAGATATAGATATAGATAGATAGATAGATATATTGTTTGTGTGTATCGATTATAATCTAGGGGCCATTACAAGAGAATTAAAAAACAAAAGGTATGGCAGTCAGTGTGAATCTACGGATTTAAAACAAAGCAATTAAAACGTATCTGATGACTCTATCTATCTATTGCCAGACGCCTCAATCCCGCAATGGGTGGCCAAAAACAAATCACCTCCATGTCGCCCTCTCCCCCGCCATTTCATTGCCCTGCTCCCAGCTCACACACCCCTCTCTAATATACCTCTCCACTCCATCCCTCCATCTCATCCTTGGCCTCCTCCTCCCTCTCCCCCCCTCCATCTCACTCACATACACTCTCCTCGTCAATATCTCGCTCACCATTCTCTCCACATGGCCAAACCACCTCAGTGTATCTCTCCTAACACTTCCTTTCATATCCACATCTACACCACAGCGCTCCTTCACTTCCTCTTTTGTCAATCCGTCTCTCCATGTGACTCCACATGCTCCTTTCAAATAACTCATTTCGACTGCTCTCACTCTTGGCTTGTGTCCCTCCAACAAGGTCCAAGCTTCATTTCCATACGTTAGAGTTGGTATCACAATACTGTCATGTAGTAACTTTTCATTTTCATGCTCACTTCCCAGTTTCCTTTCACTGCTTTCAAGGAACCAGCAACTTTTCTTCCTTGCTGTACCCTTTCAAGCACTTCACCCTCTAAACTTCCGTCCTTACTCATCACACTACCCAAGTACTTAAACGCACTCTCATTTTCCATTTCCTTCTCATCCAACCTCACTGTAAAATCACTGACTTCACTCCTCTCGAAGACCATAACTTTACTCTTCCGTACATTCACCTTTAGATTCTGTTTCTTACACACTGTCCCAAACTCATCCACCAAGACTTGAAGCTCCCCTTCGTCTTCACTTAACAACAGCATCATCCGCAAACAACAGTACAGGGAGCTTCCAAACACTGTCCTCTCTTACTACGGCTGCTCCAACATCCACTGCCCTACATTGTATCTCTTTTCTAACCCCATGCATATACAGATTGAACAGCCATGGAGACATGACACATCCTTGTTTCAATCCAACTTACAAATAGAAAAATTCACTCAGTTCACTGTCCACACGCACTGCAGCCTTAACACCCCCATACAGTGATGATAAGGGTAATAATTACAGGGTGTCGTGGATGTAGCAATACTGGTGGCACTCTTGGCTGTGGCAGACGCGGCCGACGTTGTATGGTGGTAATGCAGTGCGGGTTATTACAGTGATGGAAAAGGCAAGCGAGGGAATCCCCAACTGTCGGTTATGGTATTGGGTGTGTGGGTTCTAGTAACAGCCTGGAGAAGACCGTAATACCAACATTCCTGGGGGTAATACCAACATTCCTGGGGCATCCATAAATACTGATAGACAAGTGGACAAAACATTAGTCTTTTAATTTAGGCCATAAGAGAGTTGAGAGAGAGAGAGAGAGAGGTTATGAGAAAAGTAGTATGAAAGCTGTGAACGAAAAAAATACTAGTACTTTGATATTGGAGTGTGCTGTCCTGTAAAGTTTATTGAAAGGCAAGCTTGGAGAAAACGTGAGAAAAGGAATGCAAGGTATTTTACTCGTAGCGTGTTCATGATGATGAACACGCGTATAAGGTGATTAGGGTGCTACATTAGTGTGTATGTATATAATTCACACCGGTGTATATTACTTGTTCACCTTACACGCGTTTTCTTCATCCATGAATAGCACAATAATCTTGCATTCCTTCTCTCTCGCTTTTTGTACATCTGCCTTACTGCAATTATTATCATTTAGTTGAACCTTACAAAGTTCTGAATCCCGAACCCATGCTGGCTATCGCTCAATAGATTTTCCCATTCCAGTATAGTTCCCTTACTCTCTTTTTCTGTATGCTAATAGCTGTTCTTCCCACATATTTCCATACTCTCGCCACTACCTTACTTCGTGCTACCATCAAGTTTACACCCCTCCTTCCCTACCTCCATACCTACCTCCCTTTTCCCTCCTACCTCCAGTTAAGTCCTTCGGGCTGGAAATAACGTAATCAGTGCCACCTCACTTTCATTATGCAAATTACGGACCACCACTACCATCACCACCACCGCCGCCACAGGGCCGGTTATGGCATCACTTGGTCGGAACTGTTAGTGCTGTGGTCACGGTGTTGATTATGCTCCTACCATTTTTACCACACATCTGCTTTATCTGTACGTATTTTGTTTCTACAGTTAGCACGCATTATGTACTACTGTGGACTTCGTGTTATATTAAATTACTGTCATATTTCTTTATACATTCGAATATTTACATAGACTAGTCACGCCTCTCCTGAAGGCCCAACAGGCCTTCTATTCACCAGCTAGCAGCATCATGCACACCTTCATGCCTGCATATATCCGCAGTCTATAATGTAACATTTTAGGGTTAATCCATTCAGGAGTAGTGTGAAGGCACGAGTGGGGGTGTATTTATTATGACATGTAGCTAATAACAGCAGAAACTGTTATACCAGCATTCATATCCTCAGACTGTTCCCTGAATTAGCCAACAATAATACCGTGATCTTTAGCATTCATATTTCAGCGTTGCTACCACCTTCCCCTGCAGTGGTTGATTCACATTTATTCAGTGGTATAAACTGGTATTTTGCGTACGATGTTCGAAGACATAGAATTTTGATTTTCTTTTATTAGTAAACTTGCGTTCAATAACAGAAATGGGAGAGAGAGGGCAGAAAAGCAAATGAAAAGATTTGATAAAATATGGGTAATGATAATAAATCTGGTCCAGAGAATCAGGTGGGAGTAAGGGGAGGAGGAGGTTTGGAGGGGAATGGCGCGGGAGGACACCGATGGAGTGGCGGACGTGTGTTGTGAGAGCCGCACGGGAAGGAACTTAGGAACAGTCTAAAAATATGCACTAAATACCACATCCTTAAATTACTACAGCAAAAGCCCTTTAGGACGATGACGTTTCTTTTACTCTTATTTCCGTCACACCATTTAACGAAGCTAAGGAGAAATGCTCGCTGTGAAATGTGTAGAAACTATCTTCACTAAATCCCTCATTTTTATTACATTCTTTCTTCTTGTGCTTCCCATTATCAGACTGTTTTACGCTAGGATGAATGTGTCGAAAAAGAGGTAGGAGGGGATTTAACAAATAATTTTGGCAAACAAGACAAGAGTGCTTTGTCATATAATACTGTCGACACCATTTCCAGAATTCAGATCGTCTTCACAAGCCATAAACTTGCCTGTTAAGAATTTTCTTGTTTCTCTCTCTCTCTCTAATTCTTAAACCTGGGGTGGCGGGATTGGTATCAACCAATCTCATTGACCTGCCCCCAATCCCACCGGGGGACCGATATCTAAAAGGGTAAGCGGTATGTCCTTTCCTGTATTGCCACATACAACCATCCTATCTTGGATTCCTCAGTGATATATATTGGCATTCACAGACACAGACATTCCAACAAAATTTTCACTTAGCCTACACGTCTCACCCTACACTCCAAAAGTCTTCAACATTTTTCTGTTAAAAGAAAGTGGTGCTTGTTGACCCTACAGATCAGTTACCCGGATCCTTAGGAACACGGATTGAATGTGTGCATAACAGCTGGCCGCCCTTTTAACGCGTGAACATGCGTGTCACATTTTTTTTATATAACCTAGCGGATGCATTCAGTTTAAGGAAGATGTGGCTTGGTTAGAAACGATCTCTAACAACACAAATAAGCTCCGACTTATTCAATGCATAGTCACTACCAAGCTAAACACGAAATGTTGGAAGGGTGCAACACCGAACTAATAAAAGACGTCATTACACTGAAGGGATTCATGGAAACAATTGCAAACACTTTCGGTACGATAGGTCCATATAAAACTAAATACAATCCGCTGCAGGGAGCAAGAGAAGATACAAAAGACGGTCATACAGAAACGGTAATAATACGGCGGAAACTGACTCGCCAAATTTACTGGGATTATGGGATTGGGTGTTTGAGTGAAGTATAGGATTGGAAATGCTTGTTAATATTCCTTGGCTGGATTTCGGAAGGGCATAACGCATTCAAAAGAAGAGATGCGAATAACAGGACACAAAAGTGATTAACAGGAGTGGATAATCTGATCATTTTGGTGAGTTAATAGGCCGGGTAACTGGTGTGATTATGTGTAATGGTGTGGGACGCTGTTATCGTGGGAGTGGTGGCTCAATGGCTGAATAAGAGGATTAAGGGTGGAATGTTAGTGAGGCGCTGAGTATGGTGTGACGTGTTGTATGAGATAGTGTTTCTAATAATATGTGTGTGTGTGTGTGTGTGTGTGTGTGTGTGTGTGTGTGTGTGTGTGTGTCTGTGTGTGTGTCTGTGTGTGTGTGTGTGTGTGTATAGTAATTGTGAGAAATCAAGTTACAAGCTGGGAATGAATGTCATTCATATCGAGGTAGCAAAAATTAAGCTATGGTGATGGTGGTGGGACAGGGAGGTGCCGGAAGAAGAAGGGGAAGAAGACTGAGAGCGTAAAAAAAAGATTGGCTATTAATTAAGGCTCCTTGGGGGAGATAGAAAAAATAAAGAGCTGAACCCAAGAGGAGAGATGGGAAAAAAAAGAGGAAAATGATAATGAAGAGAAGAGGGGAGGGAGAGAGAATAAATGAAGCTGAGAAAAATAAAATAGGGGGAAAGCACAAGCTGGAGAGCAGAAGCGAAAAAGGGAACGAAAGAATGAAACGCACAGAAGTGAAAGGCGGAATGTAGAGACTGAGTGATGGAAGGTAGGGTGAAGAACGAAAATGGGAAGGATGATGATGAGAGAGAGAGAGAGAGAGAGAGAGAGAGAGATGAAAAAAAAGTCAGGCAAAGTGGAAGAGGGAAATGGACAGCATTAGTGAAAGAAAGGGAAAATATAAATTATAAGTAAGGGAAAAAGTGAGGAAAATTATGGGATGAAGAAACATCGAAAAGGGAGGAAGAAAGTAAGAAACAATAATCGCGGCACGCGACTCTGAGTTTGTTATTATCGTACCCTGGCAACCTACCCCTCAAGCGTGCATCCGGTTTCGTGTATATTCTGAGACACATGTGATTCGTGTATAATATGTTCGTATATAATAATCTTCGTGTATAATGTGTTCGTGTACATTAATATTCGTGTATAGTAAAGTATATTCGTGCATAATATGATTCTTGTATAATATGATACGAAATCGGACGCACTTATGAATGGCAGGTTGCCAGGGTACGATAATGACAACCTCAGAGTCATGCGCCGCGACTACAGAAAGCAGACAGAGAGTGCATACCCCCGCCAATGTCACTGCAGGAGCCGGTTCCGTATCCGAATCTGCCTCTAAATTTAATGAGTTCGTTCTTGGCCCATGGCCCACCCTTCCACAAAATTTCATTGATATTCATTCTGAACTTTTGGAGACATCGTGTGGACACACAAACAAGGAATCCTGGATCCGGCTGATGATTCGGATCACCACCAGAATCTAATTGAATGTTCCTTGGGCCTTACCGTACCTCTTCAAAAAAAAATCAGCAAAATCCATTCCCGACTTCTTGAGTAATCTTGCTAACAACCAGGCAAAAACAAACCAACGCGGGCAAAAATGTAACCCCCTTGGTGGAGGTAAAAAAGGAATGATTAAATAAATGAAAGTGAAGAGAACTGGAATAATAGGAGAGGAAGAATAATAGTAGTGTGAAGCAAACAACCAACCATTCACTAGATTATTGTAGCGAGGAGAAAAAATGTCTGATAAAGTGAATATTGACATACCATGTGCCCACGCCACAACTTTCTTCCCATCACCAACACTACCATCATTACCTAACCCACAATGGCTTCCAGAGACGATCGACATTCTACACACCCACACCCACACCCACCCACCCACACACCTATCTTAAAACTGTTCTTTTGCCACAGAAGACGACGCATGCTATACCCACAAGGTTGGTGTGTTTCTCATTGTTTTAGTGCCAACATGTGTGACTGTGCACATAAATCCTGGATCCGCAAACTTTGCCACACAGTCGGCATGTCAAATCCGTGTTTGCCGGGAAAACCCGTTTGGCTGTGCCTCTGTTGTCTATGCTGGTTTTCTCTGGCAAGTTTCTGAGCTTCGTCGAGTTGAATGGTTCCTTTGCTGCACAGGGCTCTCACCACTGTTTTCCTTCCGAGGCATTGGTTTCATGATCTTTTGGTATGATGTTGCATTTCGTCGGAGTTGTCTTTACATGACCTTTATATCTTTTCTTGTCCTTATATGACCTTTATATCTCTTCTTTGGCTTTTTAGCTTTAGCAACTAATAAAGATTCAGCTAAAGATGCTTCCAGAGCTTTGCTTGATGTTGTGGAGGCTTTCTTAACTGTTGTCTGGGAAAACTTAAAATCAGAAAGTTTTCTTTTAGGAAAACTCCGTCGGTTTGCTAACATGACAGCTTTGTTTCTAACGTGACGTTGGAGTTGAGCTGGTTTCGTGCTACCATCGGCTTCCCACTTCCCACAAAAGAGGCACAAAGCTTCGGGAGGATCAGAATTCGTAGAAATAAATCCAAAAAGCATATAATCTTCATTGTTTTGCCGATATTTAGGTTTGTTTCTTTTTTCTTCACAGTTGCTTGATTTCCTTCAATTGAATTGCTGTTGCGGCTGCTACAACTATCACGTTTTAATCATTTATACAAATTTCTTGCTGTTAACAAAATAACTGTTTCTGTAAGCTTACTGGTGAATTTGAAAAAGAGATGTTCAAACTTTCACTCCTAAGACGAAACTGAGCAAGAGTAATTCGAGCGAGGAGTTCAGCACTGATCCCTTACGAGTCCTGTCCCGTTTCCTCTCCCTCCTCCCTACTCCAATCTCCCCTCAATTTCTTTCTCGTTCATTTTAATTCTACTCCGTTCTCTTGTCATTCACTTAAGTTGGAAACTGTGTGAGCGTTGTGGTTATTCAATTATTTTCAATTCTTAAACAACTACCCATGCACACACACACACACATGCTCAGCAAAGTTATTGATCTAAGATGCCATACGACTTATACGTGATACAGTATATATATATATATATATATATATATATATATATAGTTATAGTTATAGTTATATAGTTATAGTTATATAGTTATAGATATATATATATATATATATATATATATATATATATATATATATATATATAGATATATATATAGATATATATATATATATATATATATATATATATATATATATATATATATATAATCTTACGTACTCCATTGGAACAATATTGCATACCCCGAGGGTACACGTACCCCGGTTTGGCCAACACTGATGTAGACAGTTGGAGACAGAGGTATTATGAGAGTCTGGTGACCTACTCTCTGTGTTAATAAAAGCACCGAAATGTTCGGCAAAGGGAGATGGTCGGGAACAGGTCCTGAGGGACGGGGAAAGGGGAGCTTCAGCTCTCTCAGTCACCAGCTTGCCATCCTGTTCGATAGGTGCCACAGTCTACTCCTAGAAAACTAAGCAAACTTGTTTGGTGGCACTAGAAGTAATGCATACAAACGATGTTTGCATATTGCAGAGACTAATGAAAATTGTTTTATGCCTGTTCTTTCTCCGAAACACTTTTCTCGTATATTTCCAACAATAAACTTGCCCGACAATAGTTAATCGGACAAGTATCGTCAGGTACATAAGAGTCTGTTAATGAGAACAGAACGTATGATTGTTTTGGAATTACTAAGCGTTTTTGCTAAGTCCGCTTGTATGAGAGCGACCATGACCGTTGACGGTAGGGATACATCATTATATTCAGTTCTGAAGTGTGTGTGTATTTGCCGTATGGAATATGAAGTAAGTCACTGTCAGCGTATTCACGTCACGGTCGCCTTTACCAGCTTCAGGTTCATTTATGGTTCATCATGGTGTTTTTCATTTTTTCTTTTTTTACACGAGACAGACAATATTTACTCCGACATCGGCACAAGAGTGTATGCACATGTTCACAATCAGAAACAAGTGCTATCACAGAGTGCATACCTCTACCAACGACTGCACCCATACAACTTTAGTAACCACCAAAATGTTCTCAACTCTTACATGGTCTGCGCCCCACATATCCCACAAAATTTCGCTAAAAGCCATCAATAACTTTTTAAGATATCTTGTGGACAAACAAAAAGCAGTCTTGAACTGAAAGTCGAACTCAGTTCAAAAGCAAAATTTATTCAACTGTTTCTTGCCCCATGACCCACATATCCATAAAATTTCACTGAAATCTATAAATAGCTTTTTGAGATACCAAGTGACAGGCAAAAAACGGATAAACAGACAAACAGGGGTGAATGCATAACCTCCACCAACTTCGTTGGCTGGGATAACAAACGCACGGGGATTAACTTAACACGGAAGAATGTTCTAGTTGCATAAACATTCAGCTATTTATACAGAAATTCATTAATCTGCCACCAAGCTGCTTTGGTAGTCTCTTTGAAGCCGCGGTCAACACAAACGCTGCAAATAAAATGATGTTGATGGATGAACAGATACGTCGGACGAGTACAAGAACGAAATCAAGAGGACGTCATTGTACTGACGAGGTTAACAAATACTGTTTTGAATCCTTTTACTAAGACATGCCTCCAAGAAAAATAAAATCGTCTTGCAGTGGCAAAACACATGTAAAAAGCCCCAGCGTACTGATGGAATTATTCTGAGTCCCATCAACTACAGACTGAATGAAAAGAATCGATGTCCAAATTAATGAATTTGTTAGGAATAAAATGTGCAGACTAATACGATGGGAAGCACTAACACTGCACAAAACGGTTTAATTCACCTGAATTAGAAATCTGGCAGCAAATAATCGAACTGACGAGGTTTTGACAAATAGTTTCCAAAAGTTTCACCAAGGGAGATTTCCAATAAGTTGAATAAAATCATCTGGTAGTAATACTAATATGTACAAAAAGATGGACCCCATATTACCGCGAACGGGGTAATACTAGATCGACGTTTATCGTTTGTATCGTTATTAAATTTTTCATAGCACACTATACAAGAAGATGCTTCAAGCAATATCTATAGGCAGCCAATAAGGATAAAGTTATGAGTACATATAGCAGATAGACAGGTAGACAGAATGACGGACAGTGAAATAGAAAAATATTAGGGTATACAACATGCCAGTAATCACAGTCGTCAGGCTTGGTTAACCCTTGCAGTAATATGTCTTTGCTATTATTACCACTCTTTAGGGAAATGGATTCATAAAACCTACAGGCTTCTTACATATAAATGTAACTACTGCTGCATTTAATAAAATTTGGTCAGTTAGAGGAGAATTCTCGTAATGATGGGAATATTTGTAGTTGTGTAATGGTAGAGCTAAGCCACCTGAATTGCAGGCGAGTCGGTTGTTCTGTTTTTAGATGCTGACAAGCAACTCAACATCTTATTGCCAGTGATTATGGTAACCAGTTAGGAGTTGTAAGTAAAAGAGAGACTGAGTGTTTATGTACAATAGTAGTATTATTAGTAAGCTTGAGCAGATTTTCACCATATGTGAAAGAGTTGAGGGTCAGTCAGAGGAAAGTTCTGTCGTATTTTAAATCAACAAGCCAAGATTAAATGGCAAGGTCAATTTAATTTTGATCCGATTTATACCATACTTTGTGGTTCAGGGCATGCAGAGGATGGAGGAGTTAATTTTGAGAACATCTGATCAAAGTTTTGGGTCACGGAGTAACGTCAAATTCGACGTGAGTGTGTGTGTGTGTGTGTGTGTGTGTGTGTGTGTGTGTGTGTGTGTGGTCAATTGTTTCTTTACACTTGTTTTTACATTTCTGGCATTCTGAAGCAAGATTCTACCTATCTGAGTATTTACAGTATCATCATGTCACTTCATATATTATGGAATGAGGTAATTGTTACACTTAATATGAATAATTCTGTATCTCCTCTGAGATAAGTACAATTTCGTTGTGTTAATGCGTCAAAAGGTTATTTTTTCATCTCTCTCATCACAACTTTCCTCAGTGCTATATAACCATACAAATACTAGATGAACGATTATCTGTAATGCAGTGGAGAGAGAAGTCAGATGCTTAAGACCCCCAAAAGGCATGCAGACCAGATGGTCATTCCCCTGCAGTCTGCACATTTTTAACTAGCCCCTGGTTATTTCTCATAACACTTATTAACCTGATTTTAAGCCAAGGCCTGTATCCCATCGCTTCGACTCGTGCATTTTTTTTTTTTAACAATATTTAAGAAGGGAGATGGGTCACATGTGAAAAATTACCAAAGTATAAGTGTAACTAATAGTTGTGCCAGACTGTATGACGCGATATTGCAGTGTGTTCACGGTTGAAAAGACGGTTCAAACCATATAGGAAGCAAGCTGGTGCACAGTAAAAACGAGGTTGTTTTGAACACATTGTTAATTTCCGTATTTTGTGTGACACTGCAAAGAGGAAAAGAAATCTCCATGTTCCTTCAGTAGATTTTTCTCAGGTGTATGGCTTGGTTCTTCGCAATGTGTTGTTTCGTGTGCTGAGACGACTGTCGTGTGGTGCACTGGTGCAGTGATGCTGGCGGCCCTGGTGGCCATGTATGGCAAAACAGAAAACGTTTGTGGGACGGTGGTGGTCAAGGCAACGATGGGGGTCCGCCAAGGCTCACACACTTCATGTCTTCCCTTCATCATATTTGTTAATGACCTCATTAAGATGGTAATGGCAGAAGCGGAGATAGACGGGTTCTTGCCTTGGCTTCATATTTTAGTCCTCAGAGGCGACACGGTCTTGGCAGCTACAACAACACCCAACAATATTATGAAAAATTAACGTTTTGCCAAACTACTAAACTGAGTACAGAATTAAAGTAAATGCAAGGAGAACAAATTTCTCTCTCTCTCTCTCTCTCTCTCTCTCTCTCTCTCTCTCTCTCTCTCTCTCTCTCTCTCTCTCTCTCTCTCTCTCTCTCTCTCTCTCTCTCTAAGTTAATGGCGATAAGGATGATGATGAGCCGCAAAGTGTAGGTGACTTAATAGTGGAGTGCTGTGACAAGTACGCATAATGGGTTCACCTTTTACGGCAGACGACTGCAAAATATCCGCCGTCAAAGGCAATCAATGGTTCCCCATGTGCTCAAACTCATCTCGTTTATAAGAAAAAAATAATGGCATTCCATTTATGGTAAAAGGACGAGTGTTTGATGCTATACTAGTGTTCACTTTACTGTATGGCAATGAATCTTGTTGGCCGCTGATCTGAAATGCATGGTAAAGTTATAAAATTGGTGCCTTAAAGAGTTGCTAAGAGTCAGAAACCTTAAATATAATGAAGTCTGTTACCTAGAGGCAGGGTACCCTTCTCTTCCCCAGTTTGTGAAAAATAAACGACACAGGTCTTCCGTTATTTGTGGCTAGAGAGATCAACTATGAACGATGATCCTCTTGCTTCTGCAGTAAAGATAGCTATTAATGGTAATGCAGTATCGTCCAAACTCATTGGCCAGTGTATGATGAGTGACGTGAGAGACACACAGACCGACAAACAAGATTTGGTATCAAATAACATGATCAGCGACACGTACAGACTCAACTTGGGCAGAGATAAATCCTAATGTCAGCGTTCATGCTATTTATAAGTCTAGACACACAATAAATGTATCTCATAGAAAGGCTTTCACACGTTTCCGGTAAGTGGTCACAGCCTGGAGTGTGAGATAGGTTCCTGGAATAGGCGAGGTCGAGATCACCTGCCAGTACACAAACGTCTATGCCAGTGTGGCCTGATGCAAGCAGCTGTGCATGTTGTGCAACATGGCCCCAGCTCACAACACCTCAGATTATTGTATGGATTTAACACGATTCAAGATTTAGGCTATTCTGAGAAAACTTTGCCCCAGATGTTATGCGTAAAGTAATTTATGAGATTTTGAGAATACTACAGTTAAGCTGCTGATGAAATGAATGTTTATACACAGTGAAGATTTTTATCTGCATATAGCTAGACTATATTTAAGTTATTATACTTTTAGTGTTTTCTGATTTGTACAGAAAACCTGTTTTTTTTTTTTTTCTTAACTCTGTCAGTGTTCATGTGCACAATGTTATTACAATGTACAATAGGCTTTGTGTTTGATTAAAAAGTAGTGTGATTCAATAAACTATTTAATCTATCTATCTATCTGTCCACCTGTCTTCAACACTAAATCTACTTGGTCTATCACATTCCCCGTGTCATAAACTTTTTCTCATAATCTTTCTTGGAGAAATCACATTATTTCTCATGCCATACACCTAACCAGAGGTTGGGTGTGCCGACCTAGCCGCCAGAGGGTAATTGAAGAATTGCTAGAGATGACAGCTATCATCCCAACTTAGCGCAGCGTACTGGATAACAAAGTTGAAAGTGGTGCTGTGAGTGCCACAACCTTGACAGTGGAGCTTGTACAAGAATGACTGTACAAGAATAACGATAGGTGAATAACTACCATCCCCCCTGTGGCGAGGGGGACACAGTCTGGCCGCACTATGGGGTGGTACTACTACTCTGCGGCCAGGTTGTGTTAGGAGGAACACTGCCACCGTATTCCCTGCGTGTCGTAAAAGGCGACTAAAAGGGACGGGGTGAGGGGACTAGGGACCCCCTCCTCTGTTTTTTAGTTCCTAAAAAGAGACAGGGCAGAGAAAGGGATGGGGGATGGAGTTATCCCCATACCCTGAAGATTGGGTCTATGAATGTTCGTGGATGTAGTACGATTGAGGCTAAAAGGGAGGAGATTGGGAGAATGTTTGTGAGAAGAAAGTTGGATGTGTTTAGCTTTGAGTGAAACGAAGATGAAAGGGAAGGGTGAGTCTATGTTTGGAAGTGTGAATAGAAGATTGTCAGGTGTTGATAGAGGAAGGGCAAGAGAAGGTGTGGCCTTGTTAGTGAGTCTGAAAGTACAGCAGTGTGTGATTGAGTGGAAGGAGGTGTCATCGAGACTGATGTGGGTGAAAGCGAAATTTGAACGTGAGTTGTGGGTGTTTGTGAGTGCATATGGGCCTGGTAGTGAAAGGGATGAAGAAGAGAGGGAGTCTTTCTGGAATGATGTTGATGAGTGTCTGCAGAGTTTTGGAGCGAATGTGAATGTGGTAATGATGGGAGATCTGAATGCTAGAGTGGGAAATGTAGCAGTTGAAGGTGTAGTTGGTATGCATGGTGTGCCTGGAAGAAATGAAAATGGGGAGCGAATGATAGCGATGTGTGTTGAGCGAGAGATGGTGATTGGAAATACGCTGTTTGAGAAGAAAGATATTTATAAGTATACATGGGTGAGACAGGAGGGTGGAAGGGTTGTTGATAGAGCTTTGATGGACTATGTGCTTGTGTCTAGGAATGTAATTGGAAGATTGTTGGATGTGAGAGTTCTGAGAGGGGAGGGTGGAGGTATGTCTGACCACTACCTGGTGGAGGGAAAGTTAAGAGTAGGTAAGAGATGGGTGAGAGCTAGGAGGGTTAGGTGTGGCAGGGAGGTTTTGAAAGTGAGTGAGTTGGATAAAAGAGAGAAAAAGATAGAGTATCAGGAGAAATTGAAAGATGAGTGGAACGCAGTGAAAGGGAAAATGGCAGTGTGGAGGAGGAATGGTAGTTGTTTAAGAGTGCTGTAGTGGGGCATGCAGAAGAAGTGTGTGGTGTGAGACATGTGGGTGGTGGTGTAAGAAAAGGAAGAGAATGGTGATGCGAGGAAGTATGTATGGCTGTAGCTGAGAAGAGACGTGCATATGAAGTGTGGCTGCAGAGGAAGGATGAGATGTCATATGAAAGATATAAGGAAAAGAGGAATAGGGCAAGAAGGGCTGTGCGTGATGCTAAAGTGGCAGTAGATGAGAGGTGGGGTAGGCGGCTGACAGAGAATTTTCAACAGAATAAGAAAATGTTTTGGAAGGAGGTGAAAAGGGTGCAGTTTGTATTACCGGTGACCTCAAATAACCTTGGAGGTCAACCTCACATAGCCCATGTCCGAACTGGAGGTCATGTGAATCTCCATGCCAAAAACTGGGTTGCTGGGTCCAGTCGTTCAAGCATGTATTATCGGTGACCTCAAATGACCTCCAACCATTAACCTCAATTTACCTCAGAGGTCAACCTCACATAGCCTGTGTCCAAACTGGAGGACATGTGAGTCTCCATGCCCAAAACTGGGCCGCAGGGTTACCCGGCGTTGCCCGGGGGCTAAAATGGCAAACACCACCTGTGACTTCAAATGATCAAGATCTGAATTTTGACCTGCCTAAAACCATTGTTGGGTCTCCGTAATTCAGAATATATATGGGTCTGGGGGTCTCTGCCACTTGGTTTGGGCGTGATTAATGGACACACAAACAACCCAGCCCTTATAATATATATATATATATATATATATATATATATATATATATATATATATATATATACTAGAGCTTGCTAGCAAAAATTTGCAGGTCTAATTAATATCCTTTCCACAACAAAATGTTTGCAGATACCATTATTTCTGTTTCCTTACTAATATTGAGCCACAATGAACAAGTGATTTTTGTATATTTTCGCGATTCGGAAATTCCAACATTTTCGCGCCGTCGCTCTGCACGCGATGGTCAAAATTTTTGTTTCGCAGTTTTCTGACACTCCCTGGATTGACCAGTACCCAATGCAAATAGAATTACCTTGGTATATCTTTAACCCTTCTCGTGATGGGAACCAAAAAAAAAAAAAAAGACTTTTTTTTCTGAGTGTCGTAATTCCTGTTAATTTTGCGCCGTCACGTCCAGCACAATCGTCATTTGTGTCTTTTGACACACCCTGGACTTACCCCAAATTAATGCAAAAAGAATTAAGTGGATATCTAATACTGCTCTCGTGAAAGAGAGGAACAAATCCACAGACTAATATTTCCACGTGACGCGATTTTTTTACAATCTCGCGACGTCAAGCCATGTGCAATTGCATTTTTATTTTTTCTTATGCTCCCTTGACTTATTCCGACCAACTGCAAAAAGAATTTGCCTGAAATCAATTACCATTCTCATGAAGAAACAATCAAATGCACATGCCGACACACATACATAGCTTGCTGTAATTTTTTAATTTTACAAGGAAAATGGAACGAAAGGCAAGGAGCCCACAGCTTGTTCCTTCCAAGAAAAAATAAAAATGAGAGAACTGAGAACCAAATTCAAGATGGTATATTTCGAGATGCCTGGGCACACTGCAACTGAAAGACTGGAGATCATAGGCAACAGGAAATACAGACAGAAGGAGACAGTTCCAGAGTTGACCTGTTGCCTATATGAAGGGCTGGAAGTAGCGGTTTACTTTTGCATTAGAGAGATGGACAGAAAAGGGATGAGAGTTTGCTGGTAGACGGGTGCTATGCTCCTACCATTCTGCTGGAGGTTTGCAGACAGAAGCTGCAGAGGATCAGTGACCATGGAGGTTGCAATACAAGAGAGTAAAGATGCAAGAGTGCACTGAAGAGATAGAGGTTGAAGGAAACATTTAACAAGAGGTAAGTTAATGAGACTCTAATGTCTGAGGAAGCCTCCCCAGACATGAGAGTTGTACTCTATACGGGAGCAAATAAAACCAGTGTATAAAGTTGACAACTTTCCAGGGGTAAAGGAGGCAAGGAGTCTGCTTAGCACACCTAATCTCTTCGAAGCAGATTTCACAGGAGAGGAAAAACGATCTTTCCAAGATAAATCCCGAAAGAATGAAATCCCAAGTTTGTTAAAAAGTGAGGCAGGATTTATTTGGATAATGTTAAAGAATTAGAGGATACTCCTGTGGAAGATTTTGTCAGGTTGATAAATATAAGAACTGTGTTTTTATTGAACTGAAAACAACAAGTTTCCTTTAACCCCAGTCAGAGATATGAACTAAGTCAGACATTAGATGTGCCATAGCCTCACCCCTTGTTTGCAGGAATAACTTCTGAGATGCATGCTGCAGGAAGCAAATGGGAAGGTGAAGGGTGGAGTCATCAGTGTAAGAGTGGATAAAGTTTTACGTACAGCTTAGAAGGTAATTGATGAATAAAAGGAAGAGAGTTGGTGATAGGACAGAGCCCTGGGGAGCACCACTACTGAAAGCTCGATGACAAGAATGTTGGCCGTTTACAACACCAGCTACAGAACGACCAGAAAGGAAGCTAGGGATGAAGGCACAGATAGAAGGATAGAAACCATATGAGGGCAGTTTGGAATTAAAGATTTTTCCCAGACTCGATCGAAAGCCTTTGAGATGTCAAGAGCAATCGCAAGGATTTCGCTAAGTCCCGAAAGAAGGATGACCAGGAGTCTAAAATGTAGGTCAGACAACCGTCAGTGGAGCATCCTTGGTGGAACTCATACTGATAATCTGAAAGAAGGTTATAATGGGAAAGATTCTTTGTTTATTTATTTATTTTTGTTAGGAATAGACTAGGAAACTTTTGAAACACAGGATGATAAGGCAACTGGACGATAGTTAAAGGATTGGAATGGTCGCTCTTCATTTTTACAGGCTGAATTAGAACAAACTTCTAAAAAGAAAGAAAGGTACAAGTTGATAGACAAGGGCAAAAGAGTTTACCTAGGCAGCATGTAAGCACAGAAGCGCAGTTCTTGAGGACAACAGGAGTGACCCCATCAGGCCCAGATGCCTTGTAAGTGCTAAGGCCGGTGATGGCAGAAAATACATCATTTGAAGACATTTTAATGTCAGCCACGAGGAAGTCAGAGAGTGGAAGTGATGGAGCAATAGTAGTGGAATCGTCTAAGGAGGAACTGGAGGAGAAAGTTTGCGTGAAGAGTTCTCCTTTACCAGTAGAGGAAAGAGCTGCAGAGCCATCATAATGGAAAAGAGGAGGGAAGGATTATCATGTAAACCTGTTAGAAAGGTTTTTGGCAAGGTGTCGGAAGGAGCGGGAAGGATTTGATTTAGAGTGTTCAGAGGATTAAAAACAAATGAAACAAGAAAGCAAACAGAGAGTGCATACCTCCGCCAATGGCATTGCTATTAAAAAGGATCCAGATCCAGATCCGTGGATATAGGATTCAGATCCAGATCTGGATCCTCCCCCAAATTTAATAAATTATTTTTTGGGTCATGGCTCACCTTTCCATAAAATTTCAATAGGAGTTAAGTAAACAGCATAGATATATGTTGTCAGATAATGACAGGAAAGCAGAAGCCAGAGAGTCGAGAGTTCAGATGAATCAAGTTCAGGAACACGAGAGCAAGATAAGCTGTCGTGTACATATGCACAAAAGCCATCTTTGGCTTTGAAATGAGAATATAGAAAGTAGAAGGATACAGAGAAGGGCTTGCTATCAATTGCCTCAGACAATTGCGTCTCCGTTAGGAAGAGAAGATGAGGTTTAGTGGAGGAGAGGTGATGCTCAACAGAGAGAAAGTTAAAAGGAAAGGCCGCGAATTATGCAGAAATGAAGCAGAAATGAGTCAGACAGTGGTTCCAGGCATCTCATTGGGTTGTCGCTGGGAGAGGGGCAGATGATGAGGGCATCTATGGTCCCCCCAACCCCCCCGGGAACTCTGAGGTTTAACTGAGACGCCATTTTGGTTGAATTTTGAATAGGAAGTGTAGTGTGTAATATGCATGTAGCCTTGTGTTGACAGATAGAGAAACTTGTATTTGAGAGTATGCTGGCCTACTCTCTGTGTTACTGGAACACTGAAAAAGTTCAGCAAAGGGGGATGGTCAGGATCTAGTCCCGAGGGCTGATGAAAGGGAGCTCCAGATCTCCCTGCCATCAGCTTTCCATCCTCCTTGAGAATACCGCCCTGCTCGTCTGGTGCTAGATAGTGTAGTAGTTGTCGTATGGTAGGGGCGGTAGTAGTGGTTAGATGATAGTGGTGCTGTGGTACGGATTGTGTGGTTAAAATCGTGTGGTTGGGATTGTGATGTAGGTGCTGTGTGATACCAGCTGCTTGGTAATGGTTGATTGGTAAGAATTGTGTGGTAGATATTGTGGTAGCGGTCGAGTGGAAGAGGTTGTATGGTTCGGGCTGTGTTGAGAGGGGTTTCGTTGTAGGGGTTTTGTTGTAGGGGTTGTGTCATTGGGGGTGTGTAGTAAAGATTGTTTAGTAAAGGTTGTGTGGTTGATGGTTAGATACATAGGTGGCTAATTGGTTATTTTAGACGGGAAGGTTGCAGAATGTTTGATAGGCTAGTACGTAACTGGCTACGACAATGTTAACATTGTATAATCGATAGTTTTTCAACTCTCTTTTTGATTCTCAAAGAAGTGTTTATGACTGTCCCTTCGAATGTTACAATTTTGAATGGAACTCAGAACCAGTGTTACAGTGCTTGAATATCGAGATAATGGCAATCGAGTCGAATACACCGATGCTTAAGATTCTTGCAGTTCTGAATGAGATGCAGCTGGTGGGTGCCGTTAGTCATCGCCGTAATTTCGAGCCCCAAGTCTTATCCTGTGACATTAGGGGAACAAACGTTGGCTCTCTCAGGTAATATACTAGGCACCACCAGCTGCTGCCTAACCTATTCCCGAGGATAACACCTTTATTGGGACTGCTTAAAGCACTGTGCGTGGGTGCGGCCGCGCATGTGTTTGCATGTGTACATTTGTGTGTTTGTATGTGTGTTACCATTGAATTAAAATATGAAGACTGGTTTAAAGACAAATGGCCCAGAGAAATTTTGGATCAATTATTTAAAAATAGTGCATACCTTTTGATGCCGAAATTACCCAAAAATGTATTCGTACTGAAGAGGAAAAAATGCACGTGGTAACAGAAAGGTCTTAGAGAGAGCATACCTCCGCCAATGCCATTGCCATTAAAAGGGACACGGATCTGGATCCGTGGAGATATTGTGTGGAATACATAGGATCCGGATGCTCCCCGAAATTTAAATAATTGTTCCTTGACCCATGGCCCACTCTTCCACGAAATTTTATTGAAATTCATTGAGAGCTTTTGGAGATATTATACATAGGATCCGGATCCGGATTCGGATCTACTTCAAAACTGAATCAAGTTTATCTCTGCCCTTGGTCCATCCTTCTACAAAATTTCATTGAAATTCAGTGTGAACTTTTGGAGATATCGTGTGGACAATCAGACAGACATAGGTGAATACATAACCTCCTCCAACTTCGTTGGCGGAGATAATTAAGGGTGATTATTAGGAAGACTAAAATCTGATCTTAGATCTGCCCTCTCGGACTATGAATGCTCTACAAATCTTTCAATCCTATGAAGTATGTTTCGTTTTAATTAAGTAGGCCGATCGTTAGATTATTATTCTCAATTTACGATGGATCTTTAATAGTTCAGGGATAAATGACGGCTGTCTCTATTCCCTCCAGTTTGAACATCTCCTTCGATGAATAAAATCGCTTGAAGCTACAATAAAAAATAAAATGTGTCATGGGACTGACATGGTTAATTAGCCAGCTCCTTATTTTCTATTTTACATGATGTGAGTTACGCCCTAAACGTGCCCCTTAGGGTAGGGAGAAACAGAATACCATCCGCCGGCAGAAGTGAGGCGGTAGGGGTACCCCAGAGAACGGTGAAAGCCAGACTGTGACATGGCGGGTAGGGCGGAGTGGGATGGGTCGGGTAAACATATTCCTCCCACAAATTTGCATTCAAATAACCCTGCCGCCAACATTGCCACGATCAATGCACATTTGCATACACCTGACGAATTAATCTGCAGGTGCTTCTAATTTAGCCACTGCAAGCTCAAAAGAGATGACAAAATTGTTGCATTAACTGAAGGCAAATTCTTGCTCGAGTTGACGTCCGTGATTTTATAGGCTATGCACATGGAGTCCTGTAATGATGTGAACGATTTGGGATATCCCTGTTGCTAATTAAATCACTAATATCTATAAAAGATGCTAAATAGTATTGTCATGACTGATGATATATATATGTGTTTCTACTGTTATACAGTATCTCTGTGGCTAGGGCATTTTGGTGCACTTACTAGTATTTACTTTTTAAGGAGACCCCCACAGGATAAAAACTGTTAGCAATAATTGCCGCATCAGTGGGAAGACATTTTCTTTATTTTTTTCTTGAAAATGTCAGACGATTTGACTTAAGGAGGTTCTTTTAGTATAATGGGTTGTCTTCCAATATTTCCTTCCACCGGACTGTACCGTACTCTGCCGCCAGACGACGTTATTCGTTCTAAGAACGACCACAAGAACTTAAATCTTTTATGCCAGGGACTCCTTTTTCATTATTTTCTTATCATCTCCAGACGATTTTACGTAACTTAGAATGTTCCTCTTGAAAAAGAATGCTTATGTATAACTTTACGAAAACCCATAACTGCAATAAGCTTTTTTACTAAGCTGAAGACATTCGTAAATTGGCAGCAGCAATACATTAAAATGTACGTCACAGGGATTCCATGGGATAAGGGGGCTAAGAACAACATATCTTTGAAAGAAATGCACATGAAGTATCTGGTGAAAGCACGATTGATTTGAGATGTTCCTCTTAGGCCAAACGGGAGGAAACCCAAGTGGCCAATTGGAGAAGGAGGGTGCCTGCGAGACTGAGTCAAGATATTGGTGAGGATATTGTGCGGGGAAAGCGGCTGACGCATTGAAGTATATACTGCTGTTCCAGGTTGTCACAACAGGAAGGGCTAATTCTAGAATATAGCATAATGAGGTGGTGTTGTGACACAGAAATAGGTGACTGACTTTTTGTATTTTCAACCTGAGGTTTATTTTTTATATGGAGGTAGGTGGTGACGACCGCACTTGACGTAGTGCTGCTTGACTCTTCCTTCACCTTTATCATTCTAATTTCGTATCTACGCCCCTCTCTCCCTGTTTTTCCTTTTCATTCCCGTCACATTTTATTAATCTCCTTTCCATTTCAGATGACTCTACATCAAGTAACGACCCTGATGGTTTCCTGTAACCCAGGAAGCCATTTATGTTGGGTGGTAACCATATAACCAGATAACGGGATGATGTGGAGCCTGCAACAGTGACCCTGCTTACTGGGAGGAGCAACGCAAATGCGGCGTCCATTCCGGAACCAAACTCAAATAGTTTTCCCAGTACCTCGCCGTTGCAAAACTATTTTTTTTTCTAGCAGTCGTTGGTAGGTAGTCTTGAACTCTTATGTGTGATTGCCAAATCCCATGTCGAGCCGCTTTAATAGAGAGAGTGGCAAGATCCTGCTTGCACCACCCTTATGGTAAAATACAGTGTAATATTGAACCAGATGTGTAAGGCAAGTGAACAATACTGTATTAACGATTATAAGGTTGTTTTGGCTTTTTCTGGCTACTGATGTTGCTATAGAGAAGTTTCATCTCCCTGTCAAGTTGTACTCATTAGTAAATTATTAGTTATATATTTCAAAGCAAGGCTATTTTAGTATTTCAGACAGTTAGTGAAATATGTTTCTGACTGACAAGCACACACACACACACACACACACACACACACACACACACACACACACATATATATATATATATATATATATATATATATATATATATACATCCATCCATCCATCATCATGTCCTTCGTTGCCATATCAGGAGCGTAGGAGCCCGGGGCTAGGCAGTTGGTCCTGATATGTATGATGAGAGTGACCAGCCTCACTCATCCATGAGTGGCATTACGTGAGCAATAAACCCCAACCATCTTGGATATAAACCTTCACTGGTTCAATCCGATTGCAGCGCAATAATTACCCACTAAACCACCATGCGGCCAAATTTGGTTATATGGTTACCACCCAGCATAGTAAATGGTTTCCTGATGTACAAGAAACCATTGTCTTGTCACTCAGTGTAGAGTCACCCACAGGCAGAAGAAGAGGAAAGAATGAAGGAAAGTAAGATAGAAGAAGGAGTGAAAAAACACACGTAGGCAGAAAGACGAGGAAAGACTGAAGGAATGTAAGACAGAAGAGAAGGGAAGGAAAGAAGGATGGAGGAAAGGAAAGGGAAGACACCCGAGAGCAGCACAACATCGAGCGAGTACCATATATATATATATATATATATATAAACAATTATTATTATCATTATTATTATTATTATAATCATATTCTTGATAAAGACAAGTAGCCCTAGGCTGAAAATATATTCAAAATATACTACTATGAAAAGTTAATGGTTATAGAGGTAAAAGTAAATGTATGTACCGTAGAAAATGAAGTAAGTGCAAGTGAGGTAGCTAGGACGTGAATTTCTTGTAAATAATTACATAGATATAAAAGCTACTTATCAAGAAAGCGAACTAATGTTGGGATGGTGGTGTGTTTGTAATAGTCCTTTCTGCCTCTGATGGGTACTGATAAATTGTGGTGAGGAACAACTCGATGGGGACGGGAAGCCTCTGGAAGCAGGTGTTTGTGGGGTGCAGCACTGATCGTTTTATTTCCGAACTATTGGAATTGGTGAGCATGAAAATCTGCGATAAATAGAAGGTTCAGCTGTTTTCGTGCTCCATTGTGCTCGGTGAAACTGGAGCCGATAAAGATTCTCATTGACTTTATCTGGAATGTTTTGAGTTTGTTTCGTAGTGCAGAGTTGAGGGCTGAGGATCAGACTGGAGAGGCATCGCTCAGCTTGGAAAAAATTAACGTAGCGTACAGATGTGTAAGGTCCTGAGCAGGGACACCTAATTTCTTCAGTGTGCACAGAATGTCTAGTCTGTAGGAAGCAGCAGTGATGGTTGAAATTTGTGTGGGTGTCCCAACAGAATTTGTCAGTGAGAATGCTCAGTAGTCTGGTGGAGTGCACTGCTTCTACAGTGAGATCTCCAAGTTTGAGTGTTGGGGGTTGGTTATGTGCTACGGCTAGATCAAATTGCATGACTGCTATTTTCGTGCTGTTAATAGTAATGTGGTTGCCATGTGTATATATATGTGAACAAATGTTGGGACAGTGGTGTGTTTGTAACAGTCGAGGCTGTTTTGGAGGAGAGTGCAATCTGGCGCAGTGTTATTTATGGTTGTACCTATGGTGGAGTCGTCGACGTACTTCCAGCATTGTTGTGTGTCTTGTTGGGCGTCATTGACAAGAATGAGGAAACAATGGTCCCATTCGTGTGCACTGAGGGTCACCACATGAGAAGTTTTGAAAACTGGAGATGATACCCCTGAATCGTAAGGCTTGTTGGTGATTATCCAGGAAATCTGATAGTCAGGAAACGAGTCATTCTTTAAGACCTAGATGTTCAGCTTTGGCGAGGATGTTTGTGTGATCTACTAGGCCAAAGGCTTTGGTAAAGTCAGTGATAATGGCTGCAACTTATGTTTTGCATTTGTTTACATTTTTGTGTATGAAATCAAGAAAACTGGTGAGGTACTGAATGATACATGATGATTTTATACTCCCGTACTGGTGTATGTCAGTTTTACTTGATATGTCAGAGTAGGTTCAGTCTGCAGCAAACCTTTAGAAGCCCAGACTAGGGATAGATGTACAAGTATTTCCAATGGGTTGTAGATCATTGAAGGAGCTTGGGATACGGGATTTAGGGGCTGGTGTAGTGTAAGATGATTTCCATTTGTCTAGGCATTTAGATTGCTGGAAAGGAGCACTGATGATAGACATAAGAGATTTAGCGAGTTCAATGGAAAATTCCTTATAGAGGCTGACTGATGAAGTCCTGGGGTGTACAAGGGCATTTAAGTTTCAGATTCTGATGGCGGAAGGTGACTTTGTGTTCCAAAAGGGCTGTGGGTAATTCGGGGGCTGGGAAGTGTGTAGGAAGAAGGCTGTAGTTAAGTTTAGGTAAATGTTGGCATATGGTGGCAAAGTGGTTGTTTACAGTTTCAGCTGCTTGGCTGTTAGACTGGTTGGCAACCACAAGGGAACGTGGAAGTTTGATTTTCAAGACCACACAGCTGTACCACTGGTTTACAGTAGTGTGCTTAAGATGTTGATGTTAATTAGGATTATATGATATTTTACCAACTGTAATTTCTCTATTGACTTTGTTTCTAAACGATTTATATTGAACCGTGTTCCTTGTGTGGAAAGCCTCATTACATTCTTGAATGTGACATTGAATGCGGTTGTGATCCATGGCACGTCAGAGGAATGGGTTACACAGATTATTACAGAAAAAAAGTGACGAAGGGCCTGATTAATGCTATTTTGATAGTCAATCCATCTAGTGTTCACATTTCGAACTGTTGTGACTACTACCCAAGGGTAGTGCACAATCCAGTTATGTACTGCTGAGTCAGTTAGGAGTCTATAAGTTAAAATATAGGGTTTCTGTTTAAGTGCAAGGGTGGCTTTCAAGGACCAAAGGGTCGACGTATGGTTGTTTCGTCCGAAAGAAGATAATGGTATTGGTGGTACATAAAAGTTAGCCATATCAGTCAATATAATGTCTAACGTGATGTTACCATGTGTTGGAAAGTTCACGATTTGTGTTACCTGGAGTTGTGTTTGAATGTCTGTCTCGTATATTTCATTAAAGTCACAAGATACTCATATGAGAAACTTGGAGGAAGGATACCTGGTTTTAAGATAATTTTAACCCGCTGCGTGCCAGACACCCCAGACATAGAATGGCACGACAGTGCTGGTCAATTTTCGATTTTTTTTTTCAGGCTAAAATGATAGATTTTGATGTGAAAAAAACAAATATGACCATTAAAGACTCACCGGAGGCTACAAGTGCGTTTTCTGGAAGTCCCCAGTCCGCCCCTCAGGTGTGGTTTCCCAGAAGAACTGCAGCGAAGGTGAGAGAAACCTCATTTTCTATGAAGGTAAACTCAGGTATTCTGGCCAACGTTACTCTGGGAAGGTCTAGGAATGTTTTTTACCCTTTTCAGTTCACTTCATATACATAAAAGATTTTTTTCACTGGATTTCATGCAGAAAACATCTTTTTTTCCCATATAAATCAATTAGTACTGCAACACCAGTCACCTGTCACGTATCTCTCTCTCACTGTGCATCCTTCGTCTTACATTTACGGTAACCTACGTACAACTTTACTTTACAATGTACTGCACTTACACTTGTGGTAAATTATTTACAACATGCCTTCAGTATACACAGACACTGTAAGTGTATTTTTGAGTGTCTCACTGTGAATACATCGACTTACATTTACGATAACAACATTACTTCATCACTTCCCTCATCCAAGGGCCGTGGGGAAGCCTGGGGAAGTGTGGGGAAGGAGGGAAAAGTCTCACTGGAGGCGCTGGGAAGTGTTGGGGATAGGGGAACACTTTCCCTAGATGTGCTGGGATATGTAGCAAAAAGAGGAACATTTTCACGAGATGTGCTGGGTGTGGGGAATTGGGGAACACTTTCAGTGGATGTGCTGGGTGCGGGAATGGGGGAACACCTTGTTCTGAGGTGCTAGGATGGGCTGGGTCACATGGGTGGGAGGGATAGCACGGGCGAGATGACTCACCCGCGTCCCCAGCCAGTGGAATATTCACAAATCTCCCTCTCTTCCTCCTAACACCTTCCAACCTCATGTGGGGAAATCCTCGGCATCCTCAGCCACCCAGGAACACTAGAAGCCTCACCTTCCTCCTCTGTATCTCCTCCTCATCACCTAGGGCTAGGTGACGATGTGCTGATGGCCTCATCCCTCGGGTACTAGCATACCCCACATACTTGGATTTCCTTGGTGTGGGTGTTTCCTCCTCACTAGTACTCTCATCTTCCTGTTGCACATAATCCTTATCTTGCACGTCGTCATGAACGTCGCTTTTGCCAGTGTAGGGGACCTCCAGGAGCTCCTAAATCTCCTTGTCAGAGAGACTGCTGCGAGACATGACTGTACAGTATGAGTGGTACAAGCAGTGAGGCAGAGCGAGGACGATGACTCAGCATGTGGGTGTATAGGCCTGAGCACCTGAGGCAAGATGGTGGATGAGTTGTCGTACATCCTTACCAATTTTTGTGCGCCTAGTTTGAAAATTGCCGTCTCCATGATTATTGGAAAAAAATGACGTTTTAAAACAGCACTGGCACTGAGCTCACAGTTGCATAACGCCATTTTAAAATGGCACTGGCATGGGCTGGGTTAAGTTTGAATGAGATGCTGGAGAAGTAGGTTACATGTGGGGGCTCGTGGGGAGTGATACAGCATGCAGCAAATGACAACGGCAGGGATGGGAGGCTGGTGACACAAAGTAACCCTCTGGGATATAGGTGGTCAGGGGTGACGAACGAAATTCATCCCAACAGAAAATGATGACATAGTCACATCATTGGTCAGAGCAAAGGTGATATATATAGTTCGTGATGTTGATAGCTTCAGAGAGAATTTGCCAGGCTTCAGTAATGGCAATAATTCCAGGTGAGAAGGATTCTATGACTGTGAGAATTTCATCTAATTTATTGGGCGTGATGTAACATTAAAGGATAACACAAATGGAAGTTTATATCATATGCGAGGAATTTCCAAGTGCTTGTACGATTTGGAACTTAGAACATTAGGGACATTGTTCTTGGTAGTCAACACGCCGAATTTCCATTGAAAATTCCAACCTCGTCAATCTTCTCTTGCATATAACAAGTGCACTGACTTCAGTTTGTTGATCACAATGGTAGGTGGATACACATTACCTTTCCTCAGGCTGAACAAGAGGTGACAGGTGTAAACAATCCTTGTCATGGCGGCCATGGACAGACAACATTGGAGTTTCCAATAAAAAGTATTCTTAACCAGCAAAATCACAACAGCAAACTTCTCCGTTGTCCCGATATGAGTGTAGCAGTGCATAAACATAAATGGATTTGCAGGTGTTAATTAGAAGTAGAGGTGAAGTAATAAACTAAGTTAGGACCAACAAACTGGCCTAGGCTCCTCGGCAGCACCAGCTACCACGTCAGAAGTCTACGGCAGTCACACGAGGTGTGTGTGTGTGTGTGTGTGTGTGTGTGTGTGTGTGTGTGTGTGTGTGTGTGTGTGTGTGTGGCCTCTTTCGTAATTCATGACATTATAGTTATATCGACAGTATGTTTAGCGACATTAGAAGGTTTAGTTATTGTGCATCTATATACTCATATCTCGGTTGCTCACCTAAGAGATCACTATCCATTCTTTAAAAATTTTCTGGCCAGAAGCTGTAACTTTGAGAGTAAATCTTTCTCCTCTTAATACTCGTATTAACTGTGTAATTACAAAGTCTCACTTGAGAGTAATAACGTCTCACGGTTGCAAGAACATATTATGAATGACTCCATCACATACTAAGAGAACTGTTGAAAGATGTTTCAAATTCCATCATAATAGATGGTGTCTTCATGCAGTGTAATGTTGCAGAAGGACATATAATAAGTAGATCATTGTTCACGAGTGGTTAAGATAAAATTACCTAATACACACTTTAATGCCAGTGTGGTCTATGTATATATACAACTCTCACTGTCATCTCTGGTGTCCGGGAAACTAACTGCATATCGACACAACAGTACCATTATAATTCCACCACTTGAACATGCAAAATAATCATATTCAATCCACGAGTGGTATTCGCTGAATGCTTACAGGAAGTAATAATGTAATGACAAGAATGTAAGTACTTTGTTTTATCTGTGGGTTGTCAAAGGTAGTGAACTTAATCTGGGCAGTGATTCAACGCAGCAGAGAATTGAGTGTTATTAATGCAGTTGTAGTTTGAAGTGTTCTAGTTAGAAAAAAATGATTAATTCTTCTAGATGAATTTTTATGGATGAACTGTGGGTATTATTCATCCATTGGTAATTTAAAACATTGTCAGACATGACAGACTCTGTGCTCCTAGAAGCTGACTAATAGAATTTGGCCGTAGCACGAAAGAAAATTAAATGATTTCTCCCTACTTTAAGGGATTATGGGAGTTATTTATACTCGCTTCACTCTTAGGAAACATCCACACAAAGTTGAACATAATGATTTGTGTCGCATGAAAAAATGACACCATAGTGACAGACATGGCGTAATAGTAATATGTAATAGTAATAATAATAGACTATTACAGGGTTTTTAAAGTAATAGTAATAGTAATAGTAATAGATCACAAGTTCCTGGCTGTAATAGTAATTGTAATAGTAATAGAAGGCAAAGTAATAGATAATTGTATATTACTTTCCCATTACAGACACTTCTTTAATACCGTTTACCATAGTCAGTAAAAACAGCCTTCTCACCTTGGTTACCTGTTGGCTGCTCTCCAAGCTGCAGGTACACCACAGGAGACCGTGCAGAATGGAGAGTGGTCAACAGGCCATCAGTTGATCTAGACACTCTTGTGCATTCAGTGGAACAGCCTCCCAATGATAATGAAAATAATAACCATTTTCAATTTAATTAATACCGTTATCATAAATAGTATAATAATAGTAACAGTAATACTAACAGATGACCAAGTAATAGTAATAGTAATAGATGACCACTAAAGTAATTATAATAGTAATATAATAGAGCAATTGAAATTATTAGTAATAGTAATAGTAATAGAAATCCAGTAATAGACCCCATATCTGCATAGTGAGTGGACCAATGGTGACTTCTTGCGAGTGTAAACACACACACACACACACACACACACACACACACACACACACACACACACACACACACACACGGTAAAGATGGGGTCTTTGTAGATTCTTCTTAAACTCCAATGACTTATTTCCATTGCCAGACTGGAACTTTTACTGTCATTAATTTATCCTTATGTTCAGCTGATGCTGTTTTAGATTTTACCTGGAAAGTATTGCCATTCCTGTATGACAGTGACCATTGCCGTTACTCTCAACCCGTTGATTGTGCAGTTACCCTTTTTTTCCCAACCCCGTGGTGCACAAAAAATGAAGATTTTCTTTGTTTTGTTTTTTATAAACTTTAAGATAAACATCCAGGGCATCACCTGGTGAAAAGAAACAATCTCTCTCTCTCTCTCTGTCTTTGGGTAGGGCCATGCATAAGTTTACGTAGGGGAGTAGTTAAAAGATTAATTAAAAGCAAATTTTCTTCTTGTTTTTGTTTATCATAAACTTGAAGATAAACATCCAGGGCATCATCTGGTGAAAACAAAAATGTTCTCTCTCTCTCCGTCTTTGCGTAGCCCTATGCGTAAGTTTGGATATGGGTGGAGTAGTTAGCAGTGATGCACGGCCAGCACAGCCTGAGCTGTGGCTCGCAACGTGACGCTACCCAGCCTGAGCTGTGGCTTGCAATCCACAGGTTAACTGCTAGTGCAGGTGAACCTCAGCCTCGTCTTCCTTGCTGGCTTCTAGAAAAGGCTGACTGGACACTTTTCAGGGATTTAAGTTTCATTGCTCTTTCTGTCAGCAAGTTTGGCTGTCTTACTGAGGCGGCAACTTATTTCACTGATGCGTTGCATTCAGCAGCCCTATTATCTATTCTAAGAACAAGGGGTCAATTTCCTAAATGTCCACTTCCTTGGTGGAACTCTGAGTGCAGTTCCGCGGTGAGAGCCAAACGAGTCTCCTTCCCGCAACTTCGTCGTCACCGTGGGGATCCTCAGTATTTGATGGCATTGTAGAGGGCACGAGCTCATATGAAGCAGGTTTTAAAGGAGGCCAGGCATTCATCCTGGAGGAGTTATGTTTCCTCTTTCCTCCATCAATTCGAGGACATCCCTCACTCAAGTGTGGAACCGTGTAAGGAAAATTTCAGGAAAATTTGCTATTCCCTCCCCTCCTGTTTTATCTGCAGCAGGTGGAACTGTGGCTGATCCTCTCACTGTTGCAGAGATGTTTGTTGATTATTTTGCCTGCGTGTCATGGAAGGATGTACATTCGCCTTCGGCATGTCAATGTCAGCACCTAGAGTCTCGTGGTCTCAGTTTAACCTCTTTTGGTGGAGAACCTTATAATGTCCATTTTTCTATTTCTGAACTCCAGGCAGCTCTGTTGCTGTGCCATGATTCCTCTCCTGGTTGTGATAATATTCCTTATGCCTTTATATGTCACCTGTCTGATGAATCCCATTCGTTTTTTTCATTATTTAATAAGATCTGGTGTTGGTAGTGAGTTTCCGACTTGTTGGGGTGTTGCTGCAGTCATCCCCATCCCCAAACCAGGTAAGGATCACCTACAGGCAACGAATTATCAGCCTATTTCTCTTACTTTTTGCATATGTAAAGTTCTGGAAAAGATGGTCAATGTTTGGCTTGTGTGGTTTTTGGAGAGAGGTGACATCCTATCCCCTGTCCAGTATGGTTTTTGTAAACTGCAATCTACCTCTGATGCACTACTGTCCTTGGAATCTTCTGTGTGTGAGGCGTCCTCCACTAACCAACATCAGGTCACGATCTTCTTCGATCTGGAGAAGGCATTTGACACTGCCTGGCATCATGGCATTTTACTTTCTCTTCATGGGTTTAGTCTTCATGGACACTTGCCTATTTTTACTCAGCAGTTTATCTCTAACTGTTTTTTAAGGGTTCGAGTGGGAGGAGTACTTTCCAATGCCCGTGCAGTAGAAGATGGAGTACCACAAGGGAGTATCCTTAGTGGTACTGTTTTTGCTATGGCCATCAATAGTGTAATCACTGTACTTCCTGATGGTGTACATGGTTCAATATATGTCAATGACCTCTCAACTTCACCTCATCTAGAATGGCCTTGATAGAGAGGAAGTTGCAGCTGGCTCTTAACAGACTTTCTAACTGGGCAGAGTCTCACGGCTTCCGTTATTCTTCAATAAAAACAGTAGCTATGCATTTTTGTCATCATCAGGGGGTTCACCCAGACCCTGACTTGTATCTCTATGGTTGGAGAATATCCTGTGTGGTAGAGATGCAGTTTCTGAGTCTTCTGTTTGATAGTCGACTAACATGGGTTCCTCATATTCATTCTGTTAACCCGCCCCGTCGCGACCGATTTTTCCACCACTGACCCCCCCAATCCCGACAGATTTTGGGAAAAAAATTTTTTGGCTCAAACCTCCTCTTTTGTTGAGAAACAACGAAAATTCCTAAAGAAATTGCTTACCTGGGGTTTAAAATACCAGATACAGGTCCTCCACATTGTCATTGATTGGGGAATCATTCTGGCCTTGAATTTTGTACCGTGGCACGACATGTCTTTTCTGGCCAGGTCACTGGTAACGGGTGAATTGCCAAGATAATGGCGTGCAGTCGGGGGGAGGTCATGCAGAGTAAGGCATTGTCCCTGCCTGGCATCTGATAGAGGAAGGTGTCCCGTGTATACGTACCAAAAATCACGAACGAAATTTGAAAACTGTGCAAATGACGCACCTTGCAATTGCGGTGCATTTATATACATCAAGGGGAGTCACAGTGACAAAACGTTCGGATGTATATACGCATCAAAAGGAGTCGGCAGGTTAAGGCAGCTTGTCTAAAAGCTTTGAGGCTTTTGAGAGTTTTGGCTCATACCTCTTGGGGTGCTGACCATCAGACCCTGCTCCTCTTGCATAGGTCTCATTCTTTCTAAGCTTGAATATTGGTGTGAGGTCTACTTCTCCGCAATAGATGCCCATCTCTGGTTGTTAAATTCTGTGCATCATTCTGGTGTACATCTGGCTACTGGGGCATTCAGGTCATCCCCGATTTCAAGTTTGCTGGTGGATGCTGATGTACTCCCCTTGGATTTGCGATGCCAGTCATTGGTGGTGAGGTGTTGGAATTGTCTTCATCGAATTCTGGACCCAGTTTCTTGTGCTATAATCTCCCAGGATTCACAACCATTTGTTTATGACACCTTTCCTAGTTTCCCAAAGCCCTTTGGTTACAGGGTTCGGTGTGTTAGGTTAGCCCTCTCTGTCCTGAGACTGGCAGTTTGTCCATCAGATCCCAAGGGTGGGTTTTTGGTTACTCCCTCGCATGACTTTTTGTAGGTTTGTTGTTGGCAGAAAGGGCTTACTTCCCTCTCAGGTGTCCCTCTCTCTCTTTTTAGAACATGCCTACACATGAGGGTTCTATCCCCGTCTATACTGACAGGTCTAAGACTGATAATGGAGTAGGCTTTGGTGTTGTCTTCCCTTCCTTTAGTAGGGGTGGTAGCCTTCCTGGTATTACTTCAGTGTATATGGCAGAACTGACTACGATTATCTCTTAATATCATTTTTACTCTCCCCCAAGGTGTTTTTGCGATTTTTAGTGACTCCCGGAGTGCTCTCTCTGCACTGGAGTCTTTTAATGCACCCCATCCATTAGTTTTATCAGTTTTAGAATGGCTTTTTCTTCTTGGCCGTCATGTGGACTTCTGTTGGGTTCCCACATACGTTGGCGTGGTGGGCAATGAGAGGGCAGATACATTCGCTAAAGCTGCGTCTTCTCAACAACCCCCAACTGACTACCCATTTCCTGATTCAGATGTAAAACCTTAATTGCGGTACACGATTCATACGTGTTGGCAGAGACACTGGGATAGTGTTGCTCTTAATAAGCTAATGAAATCTTGGTTGTACCAAGGGTTCTTCCCTCCGTGCCTCGGCGATTGGAGGTGGCTTTTGCCAGGCTTCATATTGGGCACTCTTGGCTTACACATGGGTTCCTGATGAGTGGTTAGACCCAACCGTACTGTGATGATTGCCTTGTTCCCCTAACTGTCCATCACTTGCTGGTCGGGTGTCCAAGTCTGGGGTACCTACGTTGGAGATTGTTCCATTGGCATAAGGGGGCAGGTGGTGCCTACTGTCTGTCCTCGGTACCTGGGGGAGCCTCCGGCTATTTTAATGATGTTATTAATTTTCTTCAGAAGGAGGGCCTCCTTCCACTTCTATAAGTAATTGGTATTTTATACTTTAGTTATTTTCAGTGTTTTATTCCTACCAACGGGTATTAACTTTATTTTGAATATGCACTTTTTATTTGCGACTTCTTGTACATTGCTGTCCATCGGCATATGACCCTGGCAGTTGCACTGCCAGATTTTAATTATATTCAATCAATCAATCAATTAACCCCTGGGGACTCCGAGGCTTGGTTATCAAACGCCATTTTCTTAAAAATTTTTGAATAGGAAATGTAGTGTGTAACGTGCATGTAGTTTGCTGTTGATAGTTTGAGAAATTTGTATTGGAGAGTATGATGGCCTAGTTCTCTGTGTTACTGAAAAATTGAAAAAAGTTCAGCAAAGGGGGATGGTCAGGAACTAGTCCTGAGGGCTGATGAAACGGGAGCTCCAACTGTTTACTTTCAGAAGGCTTTCACTGTTCCTTACAAATGTCTGCAGAGTTGCATTAACCCCTCCTCGGTCTCCTCACAGGAGAAATGATCATTCTGGTACCTGCCATACAATGCAATCTTGGATCTAGGTAACAGCTTTAAGGATACAATTCTAGAAAGCACCCGATCTGCTGCTTTTCCATCTTCGTAAGTAACTAAAGCCTTTAAATTACGTCTCACTGCAATTCAAAAGCTTTGCAAGGAATCAAAATCATGTTTAGGAATGGGTAATTTAATTAGAGTCTTCAGTGACTAGGTAATGACCTGCTCCCTATTTTCATAACTCTAAGGATAGTCAAAGCCACCTCAAATCTTTTTCTTCAACAGATAATTCACTTATTAACTTGTAAGGCATGTTCTTGACCTATCATAAAAGACAGGAGAGTTTACTTACATTGGAGAGGTCTGTTCTGTCATGGATTAAATTTATCCCGCAAGAATCAACAATTTTGCTCCCCATCAGACTCTGGGAGAGCAATTTCTGGTAGTGTGGCTTTACTGCGCAGTTCCACAACTCGAGTTTTAGCAGTAGTATTAGCGAATTTTTTTTAAAGGAACTTTACGACTGTATTATAGTTCTCTAGGTTGCTGTCATATTTTGTATATTTTGTATTCTTTGGTTCCAACATATTTTTATCTTCCTTCAAAATAGCTGCTTCTAAATTTGTATAACTTTCTTCATACTTAGTCCATCTGTTCTTTAATATGTTCAAAATACTACTTAATTTCTCTTTAACAGTGGTACTTTCTCTAGTAATTCATTACAGTCGTTTATAGCGCTTGTTACCCATCCTGTCTTACTATTCGTTAACTTCCTTTATAAAGTAATATACATATTGGCCGATTACTTTATTTACACTTAAAATTCCTACATTTGCACTTTAGACTTTGATGACTATGGGGAAGGTTTTATTTTTCTCCTTTCTTCCTGGGTTGTTAAACCGCTTGGGTTATACTGTTGTCTCAATAGTCATAACCCTAAATAAACAACTGAGTTACCCTGAGCCCTGGAGCACTTGATCATCAATATTCCATTGGACCATACTAAGCCTATACAGCATAGAAACTTCCCTTCCACTGTATATTTTTACGTCCCCGTCCCACACCACCACATGCTTGAACAGCACTAGTCCAGTATAGGAAGGACATTGACCAGTGACCTATGCTTCTCAAGGTCAGGCTTTCGGTGTGCAACAACAGGATCGGGTAAAGTGTGGTATATAAACGCTGACTTCTCAAGTTCACTATCTTTATTTTCCAAATATTTACAGTTAAAGCTTGCCAACTAATCTTGACTGTTTTCACAAGTTCAATTCTGGTGCCAACCCTGTTCCTGGTTCAAATTAATGATCTCATATATGTCACCCACAATCCCATCCATTCATATGCAGATGACTAAACACATCACAGTTCATTCACACTCAAACACCCATGTACAAAGTCTAATATCTCTAACTCTCAACTCAGCACAGCCATCTCCATAAATCAAGGCTTACCTACGATCATTGAACGGGGACAAAACAACCTTGTCTTATTTAATGCTAGTAAAACCAATTATATACAATTTACTAATAGACAGATAATGCTGGGTTATCACCTTCAATCCTACTAATATTCCCATCTCCAAAAATATTGAAATTTTCGGTGTCTTACTTAACAATGCCCTCAGCTGGACCTCTCATGTCTGATCACTTGCCAAAATCGCCTCAGAGAAAATTGGATTGTTGTACAGAATCCATAACTTCTTCACTGACGTGCATTTAGCTATAATTTTTAAGAGTCATGTGCGCTTTCAGCTTGAATAATGCTCACCCCTGTGGAATGGCTGTGGAGAGGTTGCATTAAAACAACTGGGCAAAATTCAGAACAAAACTGTTGGAATTATTAATAACCCTGCTATTATAAATAAACTACCTTCCCTACAAGTAAGAAGGAATGTTGCCTCCCTTGCATCATTTTACAGATATTTTTAGACCAAATGCTCAGATGAAGTTGCGTCCATTGTGCCACCTCTCCATGCCTTCCCTCGTGCTACACGGGCATCTGGTAGCGCTCATGACTGGAATGTCACTCAGTCATATTGCAGAACTTCGGCCTATCTGAATTCTTTTAATCCCCAAACTGCATCTCTTTGGAACTCACTTCCCAATTGTTGTTTCCCCCCAAACTTCAACCTACAGCAGTTCAAGTCCAACTGTTACAGATATGTTATGAATGGAGGACACCAATAATCTGGTGTATGGATTATTTTTATTTTTATTCATTATCTATTCCTTCCTCTGTTCTGCTATTTAAAAAAAAAAGTACCAGAGTTATACAAACTTTACTAACTGCCCTGACACTGAACTGACTCTGACCTAAACTTAAATTGAACTCAAACCCCTGCTGTACCTTCCCCATCCTTATGTAAGCTTCCTGTATACTAGAATGATCTACTACATTCTCGGAGAAGCAACAGTTACCAACTCGGAGACATCCACAATATGCAGAATTTTCTGCTACTGCATAACACTTGAAGTTATTTACCATATAAACTGAGATAATATTACATAATTTAACAATCACATTAAAAAAAAAAAAATTATAGAGAAAAAGAGCATAAAAATTAATGTACAAGTTACAAAATACCTCCACTCACAAATAGCAGGCTAACTGGCAACTCTGACTCGTTACCGAACTACGAGAATTACTGAGAAATTTCCAATACTACCTAACTTGCAAATTTCGCTTTTCAGCACTACCCCCTACCTTTCATCAACCCGACAAAACTACACAATGTATACAAATATAATCCTTAATTCAAAGTAAACATTGAATTATACACAAAATAACCTTTCAGCTTATCAGGTCTTCTATGCGGTTTCTAGTGACGTCCCTGCTCCTACACCCAGCCCACTCCTGGAATGATTTGGTCCTCATTCTGATTCACTTCTTCCCTTGGGAAACTGTCACCATCCTCTTGTACTTCAGTTCCATGGTTGTCCTCGACATCCTCTGCCCTGAGTAAGGACGTTTCCTCAGAGATGTCCCAGCTGTACTGTCCTGGCCCAAGCTACTGTCACAGATGATTCAAGTGTACCACCTTTGGGTGAGACTTTCTGCCTCCCCGAATCCGGTACTTTACATCTGATAGTTGGTCCAACACATTGTAAGGCCTATCCCACGGAATCTGTAGCTTCAGTGACTGTCCCCTTTTCCACTGAGGCTTGTATAACCAAACTTTGTCACCATCCTTGAAACTCAGCTTACTTGCCTTGGCATCATACTGTTCTTGCACTTCATCATCTCGCATGAAAACTTGAGTTTCTCGCACTTGGTGATGTACAGCTCCGGACAGAAATTCGTGATACAGGATAATCTGCCACCAGAGGTCTGGTTAATCGCACACGTCTACCCCCCCAACTCCCCCTCCTTACCCCCACCAAAACACTGATTTGTTGGGCCGATGGATCGGAGATATGAAGCTTCGGTCACTCTCACGTCTTCCCGCATGTATTGTTACTTTCATTTATCTTACTATTAGGTGTATTATCAAGTGCATAAATCCATCTTCAGTTCCATGAGAAGTGATTAAATCGAAGTTTTAGCAGATTTCAATACAATGACCTTAATGTATAGAGTCTGGTATCCAAATACTTATCCAACGTGTTCTAAGCGATAGACTAAAATCCAAGTAACAATTAAAAGTTATATGGCAAGATAAGTCCCTCTCTTGCCTTGTCATGTGGACAGCCACATACACACCCAACTACTTATCCACCTACCCACTCAACCCATCCAACACAACCCACCGACCTCATCCCTGCCACCCACCCAGCCCACCGATCGCTGCTATCCACCCTGAAAATCCACGAATACCTCACACGAAGTTTACCCAACAATGCCACTCAACTCATTTACTTATTCACTTCTCCACCCTGAACCCATCCAGCCACCCAACCCAGCCACCCACTTAGATCATCCCGACAACGCAATCGTCTCAGTCACCCTGGCGACCAACGGTGTCCACTCACCCTGGCGACTCACTTTAAGCCACACATGCCCACAACCTGTCTTGCCCACCGACCCCTACCACCCACCCTCACCACTCACAAATTCCACCTACCCTTCCCACTCACGAATTCCACCCACCCTGGTCACCCAACAATGCCATCCATCTCATCCATCCACACAACCCTCCCACCTCTCCCTGAACACTCCCCACCCACCTCATGCTGCCCATCCTGTCCACCCACTCCTCCAACCGACCCACCCGCCCATCCACCCTTTTGAGCCCAACCCCATTCATTCCGCCACCCCATTCACCCTTTTGAGCCCAACCCCATTCATTCCGCCACCCCATTCACCCATTTGAACCCGACTTATCCATCAAACTCATTTTATCCAAACCTAACTTACCGACCACCCCCAGACCACCCACATACCCATCCAGCACACCAAACGCATCCACTCATTAACCCATTTACCTTTACAACCCACCCAAAACCACTCCACACACCACACCCAACAACTCCCCCCCCACCCTCTCCACCGTTACCACTGTCCACCCACCCTGTCGATGCACCGAACTACCACACCCACCAGCTCAACCTCATCAACTCCACCCACCCAACCAACTGACTCACACACACACACACACACACACACACACACACACACACACACACACACACACACACACACACACAGTAACTGACACAATAAGTGCGCGTCCACAAGTGTCCTAGAGCAAGTGCTGGCAAAATGTAAGCAACAGTAAAGGCTCGGCCACACGGTACAAAAACATGTTTTGAGGCATGTTCGAAACATTGCTAGGGCCATGTTCGCATTCATGTTCGACATCTCTCGTTTGGACGTTCAAACCCCTGAACATGCTGCGAGACACTGCAGTGTGGACGTTTCGTGGCCGGGAACAAGTGTGGGGGCAAACACTCTGTTGGACATTCTCTTACTCAGTAGACGAGATTACTGCGTTGCCATGGAGTGGACACGGGACATGGTGCTGCGTTTAACTGACGTGTACCGAGCTCATCCAATATTATGGGATCCTAACAACCCTGATTATAAAAATAGAAAAAAGAAGTGTCATACATGGAAGGAGATTGGTGGCGAATTGAATGTAGACAGACTTGAAGTGATAAAGAAGATAGAGACACTGACATATAACAACTGTAGCAGCCGCTGCTAGTAGGAGATCCTCCTCCTCTGCCATGTCGACGGTAACCACCAGATGTGCCCTCGTGTGGACCGTCCTGATGTTTTGAACTTGGTCGAATCTGTGTTTGCAGCATTTTGAAGCTAAACTGGACGGCAGGTTTACCATCATGTTTGTGGCTTGTTCAGACATATGTATGTAGCATGTTTCAGACATGCTGCCAGTAATGTTGTGTGCTATGTTTTGGGCTTCGTGTGGCCGAGCTCTAACGACCACGCTGCAAACATATTGGGGACAGCAGCGTCCAGATCATGTTGGCAACATCATGATGAAGTCTTAACTGCCTGGTATGGATACACTTATCTCATGGCCTCCCCTGCAAGTCTTCGAAACTGCACTGAAACATGTTTGCATACATCTGTCCAAATACTGCTGCAAACATGTTTCTGATCATGTTGCCTGCCGTGTTGCCAAAATATGTTCGAGAGCACGTGTGGACTTTCCCTAAGAGAGACAAAACACGCAGAAACACACACACACACACACACACACACACACACACACACACACACACACACACACACACACACACACACACACACACACACACACACACACACACAGGGAGTAGTTCACAACAACTTCACTCACTAATCATCCTCAGTGGTTATCTATCCCCGAGGAAGATTGGCCCCACGTCTTACGAATTACTGTTTGATGGTTGACTGTATGATCATTGGACAGTATGAACAGGATGTAATACCGTACTGAAACTAGCATAGTTATGATAGTTAATATTATACCAAAGTATTCGCTCAGTAAAACTATTGTCAATTGGATGGCATATCATGGAATCCTAATGGAAATACATCCATAATATAGCTGAAATACAGGGTTTATGTCGGAGTTACGAGTCAATGTACTGTGCAAGCTGCTATTAGAACAGTACTACACTTCCACACCTCATACGTCCCCTCCACCGTCCCCACATCCTCCCTCCCTCCTTTCCCACTCTTCGGCATGTGTGTGTGTGTGTGTGTGTGTGTGTGTGTGTGTGTGTGTGTGTGTGTGTGTGTGTGTGTGTGTGTGTGCATATATCTGTTCTTATCTAATTGTTCTTAGCTACTTGTGGCTTTACAGGAATGAGTCAAGGTCGTACTCTCCCGTGTATTAAACCATTTTTATCGTACATATCCTTAAATTTATGAATAGTTTTGGCACGCATTATTTCATTTTCAGTAGCGTAATCCACTGATCAATTGCCCTATTTGGGAAACTGAATTTCCTTAAGTCTTTCTCACCTCTCTTTTTATGCATCTGTTTTTTCATTGTCCTCTTGCTGATGCTTCTCCATAGGTTATATACTCATTGATGTCTATTCTATCTTTCCCTGAGATGTATTTATATAGCGTCATCATGTTTCCTCTTCCTTCTCTCTTGTAGTATTGGTAGGTTCAGTTTTTCTAGTCCTTCTTCATAGCTTAGATCCTTTAAGCTTTGTACCCATCTTGTAGCATCCCATTGTACTTTTTTAATCTTATCTATGTTTTTTTTTAGATGAGGATTCCAGACCACTGATGCAAATTCGAGGATTGGTCTGATGAATGAGGTAATTATCTTTCTCGGCATGCCTTCATTTATATATGTGATTGCTATTCTCATATTAGCAAGTAGTGTGTGGATGTTTCGTACCATCTCATTTATGTGGTCTGCCGGAGAAAAAGTCTATTATTGATAATCACTCTTAGGTCCTTCTTCTTTTCTGATATGTGTAGGGTTGAACTTCCTGTCTTATAATCCCGATCTGGTCCTTTTCCACTTTTACCAAACATAATTACATGGCATTTGTCCACATTGACTTCCATTTGTCATCTATTGCTCTATTTATTAAGTTTGTTTAATTCTTCTTGTAGCTCTCTGCACGAGTCTGTAATTCTCCTTTGTATTTTTGCATCATCAGCAAACATATTTAGATAGCATCCCATTCAAATGTTCCTGTCTAGCCTATATCATTAATACATACTAAAAACATAATTGGTGCCATCACTGAGCCCTATGGAACTCTGCTAGTCACTTCCCACCATGTTGAGTAATTACTCCTTAGTACTGTTCTCATGTCCCTTTTCTTAGAAAATCCTGCATCCAAAAATACAGATTACCTTGGATTCCTCCTTGATGGTACAGCTTCCATAAAAGTCTCTGGTTCGGTATTCCGTCAAATGCTTCCTTAATATCAAAATAGATACCGTCCACCCATCCTTTCTTTTTTCGTAGTGTTTCTGCAACTCTGTCATAGTAGCTTAATAGATTTGTAAAACATAATTTTCCTTTTCTAAAACCGAACTGTCTTTCTGTTATCATACTGTATTATTTCAGTTGGTTTACCTAAATTTTCCTCATTAGTTTGTCTAGTACAATGCATACAACACTGGTCAGAGATACTGGTCTATAGTTAAGTGGATCCTGTTTATTTCCTTTCTTGAATAGGGGAACAATGTTTATGTGTGCATGTATCTGTGTGCATGTATCTGTGTGTGTGTGTGTGTGTGTGTGTGTGTGTGTGTGTGTGTGTGTGTGTGTGTGTGATTTGTTTGTGTCTTACTGAGCCAGTCTCTCTCTCTCTCTCTCTCTCTCTCTCTCTGCGCCAGTGTGTGTGTGTGTGTGTGTGTGTGTGTGTGTGTGTGTGTGTGTGTGTGTGTGTGTGTGTGTGTGTGTGTCTGTCTGTCTGTCTGTCTGTCTACCTGCCTGATTATGCGTGTTTTGTTTCTCTCTCTCTCTCTCTCTCTCTCTCTCTCTCTCTCTCTCTCTCTCTCTCTCTCTCTCTCTGTGTGTGTGTGTGTGTGTGTGTGTGTGTGTGTGTGTGTGTGTGAGTCAGTTGGTTGGGTGGGTGGAGTTGATGAGGTTGAGTTGGTGGATGTGGTAGTTCGGTGCATCGACAGGGTGGGTGGACAGTGGTAATGGTGGAGAGGGTGGGGGGGGAGTTGTTGGGTGTGGTGTGTGGAGTGGTTTTGGGTGCATTGTAGGGGTAAATGGGTTAGTGAGTGGATGCGCTTGGTGGGCTGGGTGAGTAGGTGGCTGGATATGTGGGTGGTCGGGAAGGGGTCGGTAAGTTGGGTTTGGATAAGATGAGTTTGATGGATAAGTCGGGTTCAAATGAGTGAATGGAGTGGTGGAGTGAATGGGGTTGGGTAAGAAGGGTGGATGGGCGGGTGGGTCGGTGGGAGGAGTGGGTGGACAGGATGGGCAGCATGAGGTGGGTGGGGAGTGTTCAGGGAGAGGTGGGAGGGTTGTGTGGATGGATGAGATGGATGGCATTGTTGGGTGACCAGGGTGGGCGGAATTCGTGAGTGGGAAGGGTAGGTGGAATTTGTGAGTGGTGAGGGTGGGTGGTAGGGGTCGGTGGGCAAGACAGGTTGTGGGCATGTGTGGCTTAAAGTGAGTCGCCAGGGTGAGTGGACACCGTTGGTCGCCAAGGTGACTGAGACGATTGCGTTGTCGGGATGATCTAAGTGGGTGGTTGGGTTGGGTGGCTGGATGGGTTCAGGGTGGAGAAGTGAATAAGTAAATGAGTTGAGTGGCTTTGTTGGGTGAGAGGCATTCGTGGGTTAGCAGAGTGGATAGCAGGGATCGGTGGGCTGGGTGGGTGGCAGGGGTGAGGTCGGTGGGTTGTGTTGGATGGGTTGAGTGGGTAGGTGGATAAGTAGGTGAGTGTATATGTGGCTGTCCACATGACAAGGCAAGAGAGGGACTTATCTGGCCATATAACTTTTAATTGTTACTTGGATTTTAGTCTATCGCTTAGAACGTTGGATAAGTATTTGGATACGAGACTCTATACATTAAGGTCATTGTATTGAAATCTGCTAAAACTTCGATATAATCACTTCTCATGGAACTGAAGATGGATTTATGCAACTGATAATACACCTAATAGTAAGATAAATGAAACTAACATTACCTGCCGCAAGACGTGAGAATGAGCGAAGCTTCATATCTCCGATCCATCCGCCCAACAAATCGGTGTTTTGGTGGGGGTAAGGAGGGGGAGTTGCGGGGGGTAGACGAGTGCGATTAATCTGACCTCTGGTGGCAGATTATCCTGTATCACGAAATTCTGTCCGGAGCTGTACCTCATCCAGCCTTTCCTGAAGATGCTTCACACAGCTGGAGGTGTGTGTAGGCAGCTCTTCACCAGGTGGTCTTCCCATTTACCAGGTCAGCTGGTAAGCACATCTCGTGGCACAACATCAGTTTTGCAGGGGTGTAGCTGATAGACTCATGGAATTCAGAGCGATATGCCATCAGCAATGCAGGCAATTTCTGGTTCCATTCCATCTGTCCCTCAACACAGTACTTGATCAGTTCTTGTCCCAGGGTCCAGTTCATTTTCTTCACCATACCATCTGACTGTGGCCTCAGTGGGGTTGTCCTGGTTTTCTTCATCCCCAGTAACTTCCAGCACTCACAGAACACAGTAGACTCGAAGTGTCTACCCTAGTCTGAATGCAGCTCTTGTGGCATCCCAAAAGGGCAGAAAAACTAGTCAACCAGCACCTGAGCAACAGTCGCAGCCTCCTGATTGGGGATGGCATAGGCTTCTGGCCGCTTTGTGAGGTAGTCCATGGCGACACGTACATACTGGTTTCCTCTTTCTGTGAGTTGCAGAGGTCCAGCAATGTCCACCGTGATTCTTTCCATTGGTGTACCCATTTGGTACAGCTGGAGAGGGGTCTCCTCCAGACACAGCATACATCACAGGCCTGACACTACTCTTCAACATCCTGATGTGTGCCAGTCCAGTAGAACCTCTGTTGCAGCCAGCTTAGAGTTTTCTTCACTCCTTGGTGCCCACTAGTGATCTAGTTATGGGACTCGTCCAACATCTCGGACCTCACTTTCTTCAGAACCACCAGTTGCCAGTACTTGCTGAGGCCATCGGGTGTCTCCCACTGATGCTCCAGTAGTCCGTTGTTCAAACGAAGAAGGCCCCACAGATTCCAGTAGCTCTTAGTCGCAGGGTAGGACATGGAAACCTTTTCCCAAGATGGTCATAATGTACTCTCCTGCAGCCACTCGAGCACTGGTTGTAAATCTGCATCTTCCATCTGCATCTTCTTCAGGTTTTCTTCAGCTGCCACTGGCTATGTCTCTACTGTACAGTACAGCAGCATTTCTTGCAAAGATTCCCATTCCTACTGTATTGTTTGCTGTCTCTTCTTCCGTCTTCATGCACACTATCAAACCAATTTCTCTTGCTTTTCCTCAGTGGTGGGGCTTCATGGGAAAATCTGGCTGGTTGTTGCCACTTCTCACCAGCCTTTAGTAATTTACCCTCATCTTTCTCATCTTCTGCAACCTTCTTCTTGCCATCCTTCTCATTTGGACAAGTGTCCCACCTCACCACGTGTCCAATACCGGTTTGTTGCAATCGTGGGTTTCCTTGCACTGTTTCATTCTTGCTCTTTCTTCCATTTATAACAATCCACCTTATTGTGTCTTGGCTTCTTGCAGAACCAACAACCTCCTCTGGCCTTCTCCTGTTCTCTCTTTCACTTATAGCAGACCACTATGCAATGTCCTGGCCTCTCACAATACCAGCAACTTCCTCAGATCTTCTCCTGTTCCCTCTTCCACTTGTAGCAGTCCTCTTTCCTATGTCCTGGCTTTTCACAATACCAGCAACTTCAAATTTTGCCACATCACATACCTGCCCCTTTCTTGCCTTGAATCCTGCACTATGACCTGTCTGAAAAGTCGATGTGCTGGACCTGACTTAGGACTCAAATTCCAGAGCCCTGGCTAATGCTTCTTGTGTGCTTCTGGGTTGTGCCTCTTTCACTTGCATTTTCAACTCTTCATTACAGCATCCATGAACTGGTCCCTCAGAATAATAGCCAACAGGTTAGGTGCTGCTCCAGGGTATGCTTTGTGTGTCATACTCTTGAATTCATGAGCAAGTTGCTGTAGGGATTCGCCTCGAGCTCGTATACGGCTCCAGAATCTTGCTCTGAAAACCTCAGTCTTGTACATGGTCCCACATCTGCACCCCAGTTCTTCTCCAAAAGACTGATAATTGTTCCTCTAGTCTACTGATATTTGGCCCAGAATTTCCATTGCTGCCTTGAGGCTAGTAACAAGCTGCACTGCCCTTTACCTACCATCCCAACCATTCTGATCTGCAAGTAACTCACACTGCATTCGGTAAGCTTCCCAAGAGACATTGCCATCAAATTCATGAGGTTTCTTTTTAATTGGAGCCCCATTATAGCCATGCACTTCACTGGTTTCTGGCCTAAAATCTGGGGCATCATAATCAGGCCCAGGACCTAAAAGTCCAAAATTCTGATTATTCAGCCCCTGAATACTACCTTTTGATGCTTGGGATCCGTCAAGATTCACCATACACTATCCATTATTTTCATATGTTCCTAGTACACTAACATGAGGCTCAGCAGTGCAATATTTCTCTACAGCCTCAACTCTCTCACTGATTATCTTCATACGGTTGACTACATTCTTTAACTGGCCATCTACATGCTGCCTACACTCCATCACTACCCCCTCACTAATCTTCACCTGGTCGTCTACATGCTTACCTCATACTTCTGCTGCCATAGATCAGCGTATACTTCCTCCTTCAACTGTTGCTGTTCTTCCATTATTTCCCACATGAAAGCATCTAGCTGTCCTTGCATCCTCAGTTGTACCTCCCTCCCTTGCTCCTGTAATGCCTCTGGCTGTTCACTTTGTACTTCTAATAATTGTTCTTTGATTTCACTCCTTATCTCTTTCTGTTCTTCACTTTGGGCCTGTAATTTTTCTTTGAGTTCTTTCTGTCTTTCATCCTGAGCTTACAGTAGCTTTATGATTGCAGCCAGGGACACCACCTCCTCCATCTCAGGTCGGCTCCTTGTCTGCACACCTCCTTGCTCCATGTTGATGATTAGACTCACTGGAGCATTTTTCTAATGATCCACACTCCTGACACCACTGTTACTTCCCCGTCCCACACTGCCACAGACTCCAACAGCAGTAGTTCAGAATAGGAAGGACATTGCCGGATGAGTTATTCTTCCTAAGGTCAACCTTTCAGTCTGCAAGAACAAGATCGGCTCAGGCGTTGTAAATAAAAACTGGCTTTTCAAGTTCAGTGCCTTTATTTTCCAAATAATTAGCCTACACTTAAAGCTTGCCAACTACACTTCACTGTTTTCACAGGTACTGGAGCTATACAGTCTTCACCAATTGCACTGACACTGAATTGACACTGAACTAAACTCAAACTGAACTGACACTCCTCTAGTACCTTCCTCATCCTTATATAAACTTCCTGTATACTAGAATGATCTACATTCTCAGAGAAGCAACAGTTACCACCTCAGAGACATCCAAATTATCCAGTTTTCTTACACTGCATAACACTAAATTATTTAGCATACAAACTGAGATAAAATTACAAAATTTAACATTCACAAAAATATAACACAATAGTGAAAAAGAGCACAAATATTATTATACAACTTACAAAATACCTCCGCTCACAAATAGCAGGTTAACTGGCAACTCTGACCCATAACTGAACTGTAAGAATTTCAGAGAATCTTCCAATACTACCTAACTAACAAATCCCGTTTCTCAACAATATTCTCTGCAGCTTCCTGTTTACAGCCCGGCTGACTAATTTATCTATCTATCTATCTATATACCTAGGTTGCTTCCCCCAAGGAAAGGGAGGTAACCGAGACAGGACGACACACTCCCAATTTACTTATCCATTCAAACACATTCATTCGCATCTTAGCTCCAAGGGGGAGAAGGGACAGATCCTCACCACACTACACCACACGAGGGTCAACTGCTCAGTGCAATCAGTGACATCTGCAGCAGGACCTGACAGCAGAGCTGGTTTACCCCTACCACATCATAATAGACTCATCCCCTTACCCGCACCTGACCTGATCAGCTGGTCAGACAAAATGCGGGAGAAAATCTCCTCAGGGCTGCGTCATCATATATTCATTCACAATTTCTCTCCTTTCATTTCTATGACGCACAGCCACTCTTCCTTGTTCAACAGAAATCCTTCTCACATCCAACGCTCTCATCATACTGTCCATCCATCCTATTCGTGGTCGTCCTCTCAGCCTTACACCTCTCACATTAGATCTAGTTACCTTTTTCACCAATCGCTCACTATCCATTCTCTCCATATGCCCAAACCATCGCATCACCCTCCGCTTAAGTCGATCAGCCATCTTCCAAACGACTACAGTTCTCCTTCGCACTTCATCATTTCTCACTCGATCCATACGTTTCACTCCACACATACTCCTCAGACACCTCATCTCCATGACTTTCAAAGTTTTCCTCTCTGCTACACCTATATTCCATGTTTCAGCCACATATAACACAGTCGGTACCACAACACCCTCTTAGAGCCTTCTCTTTACATCCATTCCAAGCAAACGACATCCAAACACTTTGTTCATTCCTTCCAACACCTTTCCTACTTCATTCATTCTAAACTTCACTTCCGCATCTATTCTTCCATGCACAGCAACATGTGACCCCAAATACTTAAAACACTCTACCTCCTCATGCAACTCACCATTCAAAACTATATTCCTTCTCCTACCATTTACCAACATTGTACACTTCATCACTTTACTCATATTCTCATTTACTTTCAATTTCCTCCTTTCACACGCACTTCCAAGCTCCTCTACAAGCTGTCTCAATCTCTCCTCTGAATCAGCCACCAGTGCAGTATCAACTGCAAACAGCAGCTGCTTCAGATTCCACTCTCTACCATCAACATTCACCAGACTCGGACCACCACCTAACACTCTTTCATTCACCCCCCTTACAACACCATCCATATAAATATTAAAACCAAGGCGACATCACACATCCCTGCCGCAGCCCAACTCTCACGGGAAACCAATCACTCACAGTATTTCCCACTCTTACACAAGCTCTTCTATTTACATAAAAACTTTTCACTCCTTTTAGTAATCTACCATCTAGTCCATACAATCTTTAAAATGTTCACAAAGCCTTCCTATTAATTCAGTCATACGCTTTCTCTAAATCCATGAACACCCAAAAACACATCCTTACCTTTCGCTAAATACTTTTCACACACCTGTCTCACAGTAAACACCTGATCCACGCATCCCGTCCCTCTTCTAAAGCCACACTGCTCATCACCAATCACTCCCTCTGTACCCCTCTCTAACTCTCTTAATTAACAATCTACCATACACCTTTCCTACAACACTCAACAAACTACCCCTAAAGCTAGTACATTTATACTTATCACCCTTACCTTTATACAGTGGGAGCACACAAGCACTTACCCAGTCAACTGGCACCATACCATGCACAAAGCACACATTCAACAATCTTACTAACCAGTCAACTATAGTCGCTGCACGACCTTTCGGACATTCCACAGCACACCCATCCATACCTGCAGCTTTCCCTGTTTTCATCTCCTTTACTGCCTTCTGCACTTCCTCCTTTTTTATCAAAGAATCATTCAACTCTGCCATCACATTTATTCCTTCCGCCCTTCCATCCACCACAATCTCAGCCACCCTTTCCTCCTCTACATTTAACAATCTTTCAAAATACTCCGCCCATCTCTTCCTTACTGCATCCATCTCAATTAACATCCTTCCATCCTCTGCTTTTACTCGCTCTTCCTTCCCAGACTCTCCCTTTCGCACCCTTTTCACCTTCCAAAACATTTTCTTATTCTGTTGAAAATTCTCAGTCAATCGCCTACACCACCTCTCATCTGCTGCCACTTTAGTATCATGCACAGCCCTTCTCGCCCTAGTCCCCTTTTTCTTAGACCTCTCATATGACACCTCATCCTTCTTCTGCAGCCACGCTTCATATGCACGTCTCTTCTCAGCCACAGCCATAGTTACTTCCTCGCACCACCATTCACTTCCTTTTCTTACACCACCACGCACTCATCTCACACAACACACCTCTTCCGCATGCCCCACCACAGCACTCTTAAACAACTGCCATTCCTCCTCCACACTGCCATTTTCCTGATCTTTCACTGCCTTCCACTCATCTTTCAATATCTCCTGATACTCTATCATTTTCTCTCTTTTATCCAACTCACCTTCAAAACCTCCCTGTCACACCTATCTCTCCTAGCTCTCACCCATCTCTTACCTGCGCTTAACTTTCCCTCCACCAGGTAGTGGTCAGACATACCTCCACCCTCCTCTCACAAAACTCTCACATCCAACAGACTTCCTATTACATTCCTGGACTCAACCACATAGTCCATCAATGCTCTATCAACAACCTTTCCTCCCTCCTGTCTCAATCCTGTATACTTATAAATATCTTTCTTCTCAAACAAGGTATTTCCAATCACCATCACTCGCTCAACGCAAATCCTTATCATTCGTTCCCCATTTTCATTTCTTCCAGGCGCACCATGCATACCAACTACACTTCAACTGCTACATTTCACACTCTAGCATTTCTCCCATCATTACCACATTCACATTCGCTCCAAATCTCTGCAGACACTCATCAACATCATTCCAGAAAGACTCCCTCTCTTCCTCATCCCTTTCACTACCAGGCCCATATGCACTCACAAATACCCGCAACTCACGTTCAAATTTCGCTTTCACCCACATCAGTCTCGATGTGTTTATAAGTGCCGAAACTAACTGATGCATCATATGGTAAATTTCTAGGCTCAAGGAAGTTTATGGCTACAAAGGACTTACACGATCCTTCAATTGCTCCCACTAAGACCTTAATATTCTCCACAATTTCATTAACTTCCATATCCTCATGAATATCATTTTCTTCCAGAAAAAGGATAGTACTCTGGTGTTTTCAACCCAGTATAGCATTTAACCATTCATCAGTTGAAACGAAAGTAGCTTCTCCACCCAGAGTCCTGAAGATATGTACCGGTATTTCTGTATCTGACACCTCTGTCGGGCATGGAGTCAAGCTATGCCCAACAAATCCAGCCTTGAACTCGCTTAAAGCCTTGGCACACATCTGCCGTTCCTCAGTCGGGGCATGAAAATGTCGGATAAATTTGATCCTTTCTGAGGGGTATTCTTCTATCAAGCACCAAATGTTTATAAAAAAAACTGGAGTCTCTTAGAATGAATTGAGTATAATTGATACCCTAACTCACCTATAATTATCTACTTATATCCTAGCCAGTTCCTGTCGATCTGGCAATATCTCTTAGCTAAATGCAGTCGGAATGACAAATGATGATGAGGCTGCTGTCTGGGTTGCGTTACGTAGGTCTATCCAAGCGTCCTGCTGCAACTTATTTACAGTATGCAGCTTGAACGAACTTCAGGAAATGAAACGAGAAATAACGTATCTGTCTCCCTCATCGGATTCAGAGATGCCAAAAATTATATAATTTTAGTTACCTAAATACAATGAATAACTTCATTAAATTTACAAAGAAGTTCCAGCTTAACAAATCAGTCTTATTTTCAAATAAGATCAAATATTTTATGTACATTAAGGTATAATACCTTCCTCCATTTTCCAAGTCACCACACGGAACATGCAGTCAGGTACAGTGGAATATTCATATCCTTTTAAGTATTTATACATGTATTCATATTATAGTTGTCCACAAGAGTTAAATACAGTGGCATTTATTTTATTAATAAAGACAATTTATCACAAAACTAGAGCAATCCCAACCACTGAACCAGCATCACGTTCTCTTGCAAATTCCTGTCTTTTGACAGGGACAACTATATCCATCTTTAGTATTCACCGCTACACGCAAGATATCTTGCTTTGGGGAAAAATAGTTTCCACAGAGGCATATAAGTAATTGTTTTTCCTCTTCGGCAGTTATTGCGTCACCTCTTCCTTAAGTAATTACTTCGCATTCTGCAACTTAATATTCTATTTTAACTTATTAGCAACTTCTCCAAAGCTCAAAAAGAGCAGTCTGGGGGCAACGGGCATAATATACGCCACCGTTGCGAATAAAATCGTCTGAAGGCAGCAGGGGCAAAATATAATGGGCGTCTTGGCAATGAAGGGGTTAATAGAAACTGTTTATAACCCCTTCTCTACCAAAGGTTTCCCCAAATCTGGACGAATAAGAAATAATAATAATAATAATAATTATTATTATTATTATTATTATTGGTGGTGGTGGTGGTGGTGGCGTTGGTTTTTTGTATATTTGTTAGCAGGATTACATATAAAGCTAGGAACGGATTTTGCTGAAAATTTTTGGAGGGGTAGGGTATGGCCAAAGGAACAACAATCCATTAGATTTTGGTGGTGATCCGGATCATCCGGATCCAGAAATTTCTTAAAGGAATCTCTACCATTGCGGGATACTTACCTTTCAACATTTTTGTTTCAAACTCGATATATAATGCCTACAATACTTGCACAAAAATTACAAGATAACATCACAAGATCTGCCACACACGCCGCCTTGGAGGAGGTTTGCAATCTCGTATTGCTCTTATTATTATTATTATTATTATTATTATTATTATTATTATTATTATTGAAGTGCTGCAGGTATTACATATCGTTTCTAAGCTTTTCATCACCAAATGTCTCTCTTAAATATTGGTATAAGTCCGGCAGAAGCTAGCTTATAACATATTAGAAAAAATAATAAAAGTGCTATTAGGAAATAAAACAAGGGAACAAAAATTGGGGGGGGGGGTTACAACCAAACAACATATGTAACTGACGCAACAGTAAAGTTCCTCTTTAATAATGGGAGTTCTATTTTGCAAAATAAATTTTAACTACCTCCTGATTAATAATGTTTTTAGGCGAGTAGGGGTTCGCTGGGGACTTATTCTGAACTCAGGCTAGAAAAATAGAGTACCTTGACAGAGAGAGAGAGAGAGAGAGAGAGAGGGAGGGGGGGGAGAAGAGGAACGGACAAACAGACAGACATACACATACAGGTCAGACAGACAAACAAAGAGACAAAGTTGGGGAGGGAGAGTGAAGTGGGAGAAGGAGGGGATAAGAGGAAAAATGAAGGAGGAGGAAGAGGAGAAGAGAGGGGCCAATGGGCAAGGATACAAGAGCCGGAGAAGGGAACAATAGGGAGGGAATCCGATGAGAAGAGGTGAGAGAGAGACGAAAACATGTTACTGCATAGTATTTCTTATTGATATAAGACGGCTGATAATTATCTTTGTTATCCCTAATTACCAGCCGCGATAGCGAAGCTGGTAGTGTTTTCAATTTGTCTGTCTGTGTGTGTGTCTGTGTTTTAGCTCGATAACTTCGCAACCGCTCAAGATATCATCACAGAATTTTACAGGTGTGTTGTAGGGGGAAATAATCGATCACGAATTTGAACTTGGTGAAAGGAGGTCAGTGTATGTGTGTCTGTTACCATTATAACCGAACCACTCAAGATATCATCACAAAATTTTGCAGGTGTGTAGTTGGGAGGAAAATCTCCAACGAATATTATTTTCAGTTTGTCTGTGTTTCTGTGTCTGTTATCACGATAGCTTCGGAAACGCTCAATATATCATCACATATTTAACAGGTGTGTAGCTGGGATGAAATCCCCTACGAGTTCGAAGTTGGTGAAAGTAGGTCAAGGTCTGTATGACTGTTACCACGATAACTTTGCAACGGCTTAAGATATCATCACAAAATTTAACAGGTGTGTAGTACGAATGAAAATCTACGAGTTCGAAACTGGTGAAAGTATGTCAATGTCAAGGTCATATTCAGAGTCGCACTAAAGGAGGTGAGGTGAAGTAAGGTGCAGCGGTCTGGCACTACTACACGCGGACAGAGTTCCATCCACCTACGCACGGTCTCCTTTTCTGTCATTTCAAGTAGACTGTAGCACCAGTCGAGCAGGGCAGTACTCCCAAGGTGGATGGAAAGCTGATGACAAGGAGAGCTGGAGCTCCCGTTTCATCAGCCCTCAGGACTAGTTCCTGACCATCCCCCTTTGCTGAACTTTTTCAGTGTCTCAGTAACACAGAGAGTAGGCCACCATGCTCTCCAATACATATTTCTTTAACTATCTACACCAAACTCCATGCACAGTACACACTACACTTCCTTTTTCAAAATTTAAAAAAAAAAATCATGACTATGCAACACTCAGCCTCGGAGTCCCCAGGGGGGGTGGACCATAAATACCCACACCTTCTGCCCCTCTCCCGGTGACGACTTGAACTGCCTGGAACCACTGTCTGACTCTCTTCTTCTTCATTTCTGCAACATTCGCGGCCTTTCCTCTAACTTTCGCTCTGTTGAGCATCACCTCTCCTCCTCTAAACCTCACCTTCTTTTTCTAACTGAGACACAGCTGTCTGAGGCAACCAACAGCAAACCTTTTTCTGTTTCCTCCTACTTTCTCTATACTCATTTCAAAGCCAAAGGTGGATGTTGTGTACATATATGCAACTACTTATCTTGCTCTCGTGTTCCAGAACTCGATTTTTCTGAATTCTCTACACTCTGGCTTTGGCTTTCCTGTCATTCTCTGACTAAATATATCTGTGTTGTTTACTTATCCCCTAATTCTACTGACTATTAAAAATTCTTCGACTATCTCACTTCTACGATGGAACACATTCTATCCATTTCTTCTTTCTCTGAAATCTCCATTCTAGGAGATTTCAATGTCCACCACCACCTTTGGCTCTCCTCTCCTTTCACAGATCCACCTGGTGAACGAGCCTACATTTTTTCTCTCCTTAATGACCTAAAGCAGCTTGTACAGCACTCTACCTGTATCCCAGACCGTCTTAGAGAGAGCTCCAACATACTTGACCTCTTAATACAACTAATCCTTCTGCTTACACTGTTAATCTTTCCTCTCCATTGGACTCCTCCGATCCCAACCTTATCACCTTAACCTGTCCTATCACTCCTGTACAGCCTGTAGACCCTCCAAAGAAACGTCGTCTGTGGCACTTTGGAGCTGTGGATTGGGAGGCCATCAGGCAGTACTTCTTTGATTTTCCTGGAATGATTATTGCTTCCATGGCCAGGAACCATCTGAGTGTGCTTTATGCATTACGGAGGATACTCTATCCGGCATGGAAGCATACATTCCTTACTCATATCCTTTGTCCATCGCAAGAAAGCCTTGGTTTAATCACGCTTGTTCTAATGCTGTCTGCAACAAGGAGAGGGCCTACAAAAGGCACTGGACCCAACCCAACCCTGAATCACATCATCTTTACGTTTCTGCCCGGAATCGTCCTAAGTCTGTTCTTTGCTCTGCTAAAAATAATTTCATTCATACTATATGCTCTCAGCTCTCCAACTCGAATTCTTCCTGCTCCTTCTGGCACCTTGCCAAAAACCTTTCTAACAACCTTACCTCATCATCCTTCCCTCCTCTTTTCTACTCTGATGGTTCTGTAGCTATTTCTTCTACTGATAAAGCAGATCTCTTCGCTCAGACTTTCTCCTCTAATTCCACCTTTGATGATTCCAGTGCTGTTCCTCCATCACTTCTCCCCTCTGACTTCCTCATGGCTAACATTAAAATTTCTTCAGCTGATAAATTATATTTTCTGCCATCACTGGCCTCAATACTAACAAGGCATATGGGCCTGATGGAGTCCCTCCTGTTGTTCTCAAGAACTGTGCTTCTGTGCTTACACCCTGCCTAGGTAAACTCTTTCGCCATTGTCTATCAACTTGTACCTTTCCTTCTTGCTGGAAGTATGCTCTCATTCAGCCAATCTCAAAGAAGGGTGACCATTCCCAACCCTCTAACTATCGCCCAATTGCCTTAACATCTTGTATTTCAAAAGTTTTTGAGTCAATTCTTAATAGAAAAATTTTAAGACATCTTTTCTATCACAACCTTCTTTCTCATTGTCAGTATGGGTTCCATCAGGGACGCTCCATTGGCGATCTTCTCACCTACCTCTCAGACTCCTGGTCATCCTCCTTCTGGGACTTTGGTGAAAGCTTTACCATTGCTCTTGACATCTCAAAGGCTTTCGATCGAGTCTGGCATTAATCTCTAGTTTCCAAATTGCCCTCTTACGGTTTCTGTCCTTCTATCTGTGCCTTCATCGCTAGCTTCCTTTCTGGTCGTTCTATAGCCATTGTTGTAGACGGCCATCGTTCTTCTCCTAGATCTATCTGCGCCTTCATCGCTAGCTTCCTTTCTGGTCGTTCTATAGCCACTGTTGTAGATGGCCATCGTTCTTCTCCTAGATCTATCAACACTGGTGTTCCTCAGGGCTCTGTCCTATCACCAACTCTCTTCTTTTTATTCATCAATGACCTTCTAAGCTGTACATCTAACCCTATCCACTCATACACTGATGACTCCACCCTTCATCTTTTCATTCGGCTCCCGCAACGTCCATCCCGGCAGTTACTTCAACAAACAAGAGATGAGGCTATGGCACACCTAATGACTGACTTGGCTCGTATTTCTGACTGGGGTAAAAATAATCTGGTTGTTTTTAATACATCTAAGACTCAGTTCTTACACCTATCAACCCGACAAAATGTTCCATAGGAGTACCCACTAATGTTTCATGATATTCAGCTTAATCCTGCATCATCCTCGAATATGCTTGGGTTTTCATTTACTTGGGACTTATCTTGGAAAGATCATATTACATCTCTGGTTAAATCTGCTTCCAAGAGGTTAGGTGTGCTAAGCCGACTCCGTTCCTTCTTTACCCCTGCACAGTTGTTGACTTTATACAGGGGTTTTATCCACCCCTGTGTGGAGTACAACTCTTACGTGTGGGGAGGCTCCCCACATACAGCTCCTCTCAACAGGGTGGAGTCAAAGGCTTTTCATCTCATTAACTCTCCTCCTCTTACTGACTCCCTTCAACCTCTGTCTCTTCGCCGCACTGTTGCATCTTTATCTCTTTTCTATCGCAACTTCAATGGTCACTGCTCCTCTGAACTGTCTGCATGCATTCCTCCACCTCTGCGACGAGTGCGTAGCAGCAAACTCTCATCCCTTTTCTGTCCAACTCTCTAATGCAAGAGTTAACCGTTACTCCCAGTCCTTCATTCATGCAACAGGTCAACTCTGGAACTGTCTCCCTCTGTCTGTATTTCCTGCTTCCTATGATCTCCAGTCTTCCAAACGCAGTGTGTCCAGGCATCTCGAAATGATTGGATCTTGAATTTGGCTCTCTCTTGTATTTTGTTTTTCTCTTGGAGGGAACTGTTATTGCAAGCTCATGGCCTTTGGTTCCTTCTTCCTTAGTTAAAAAAAAAAAAAAGATATGCATTGGCCCACATCTGGTGTGATTCCCTCCTTGGGGGCCTCTTTAAATGTGTGTGTGTGTGTGTGTGTGTGTGTGTGTGTGTGTGTGTGTGTGTGTGTGTGTGTGTCTGTGTGTGTGTGTGTCTGTGTGTGTGCGTGTGTGTGTGTGTCTGTTAGCACAATAACTTGTAACTGCTCAAAATATCATCACAAAATTTTACGGGTGTGTAGCAGGGAAAGAAATCGATCACGAGTTCGAAATTGGTGAAAAAAGGTCAAGGTCTGTCTCAGTTACCACGATAACTTCGCAGCCGCTCAAGATATCTCACCAACCTTTACGGTGTGTAGTAGGGATGAAGGTGTGTAGTGAGGATGATAATCTCCTGCGAGTTCGAAATTGCTGAAAGTAGGTCAAGATATCATCACAAAATTTTGCAGATGTGTAGAAGGGATGAAACATCTAGGAGTTCGATATTGGTGAAAGTAGGTCAAGGTCAAGGTCATATTCCAAGCCGGACTAGATAGGTACCGGCTCGCAGCTTGTGTGATTCCCCCCTTGGAAGGGCCTCTAGTTATTTGTTTATTTGCTGCTACATGAAACATAATAACTCAAACTGTATTTGTTCACTGTTTGGCTAACTTACTGGAAAAGATGGCGATCAGACAATTTGTAAACGATTATTATTATTATTATTATTATTTTTTTTTTATTATTTTTTTTTTATTATAGGTCAGTGGCCAATGGTACAGGGCAAAGTCAGCTTAAACAGTTTTTATTGGATTTACGTCAAACTTTTGAATGGATGAAGGTAGGGGAAGAATAAAATAATTTTATTTAGAAAAGAATCAAAGGGAAGGCCTCGGGAAAAGATCAAAGTCTAAGGTCAAGAGGAAGATCAAGTTAGACAGTTTTGGTCCAATCTGAACCAGATTCGGTGAAAGTGTTAAAGATAAATCATGAATGACGAATTCAGTCTGAGAACAAGTCAAAAGTTCAAGTTACAGGGCAGCGTCAAATTCGGCCCGTGTCTGTGAAAAAAAAAAAAAAAATCAGTTTTTATATAATTTCGATACAACTTCATGGATGAGCTGAGAATCGCCCAAAAGGGTGACATTTTTTTTTTTTTTTTTTTTTTAGTACAATAGGTCCCGAAGATTTCAATCATATGGGAAGGGGACAGGCTATAACACATAATACGCCACAAAGAAATCAGAGGCTGAACGGAGGATAGGTGAACAAAGGGGAGGAAAGAAACAGTTAGGTGGGGAAATGCGGAAAGGAGGAAGAGAGAGGAAGGAAGAGCAGATGAGAGGGAAGGAAGAAACTGGTAATGAAAGCGGACACAGACACAGTGTTGACTTATTGTTGGGGCTGAGAGGAGAGGTGGAACAAGGGAGGTAGAGGAGAAGAGAAAAGAGGAAAGTACAATTGACATTTAGTAAGCATTTGGTACGACACACCAAGGTCACCGTGTTAGATGAATGGAGGAAAGAAGATGAAGAGAAGAGAAGGACTAGACAAGGGATAAGAGAAGGGAAGATGGTAGCGACATGCATGTCCGAGTAACATTTACTAACCCAAATTTCCCCCTCAGATATATGTTGTCAATTAATAATGCTGACGAGTAAAGAGATTATTAAGTAATGTTGCATTCAGCCAATCATCAATCTGTCAAGTGCATCTTCACCTCTATTTAAAAAAAAATGAGAAGTGGGAGACGAGGAGAGGAAGCGAGGGGAAAGAAATGGAGCAGAGAAAACTTGTGGCTCACAAGACAAGCAGAAACATCGGAGTTAATGGGAGAGTGTATACAGGGTTGAGAGAGGAGGACCAGGGAAAATGATGTACCGGGAAAAAGAAGTGTATATATAAAAGAAAGAGGAGAGGAATGAAGAGAAACAGACCCTGAACAGTCGTAGAAATAATGAAGGAGACAAGGAGACGAATTAATGAAAGAGACAAGGACAGAGAATTAATGAAGGAGAGAAGGAGACAGGAAAAGAATTAGAAGAGGAGAGCCCTGGAGGAAGGAAAAGGAGAGGAGACGACAGAGTGCTTATACAAAAAAGTACGGCATTGCGAAGTCACCAAATTAAGGATGGTAAGGAGAGGAGAGAAGTGCGTAGGGGATGGGAGAAGTGATGAGGAGAGAAGAGGATAGGAGAGGAAAGGAAAGGACAGGCGAGGAGAGAGGACAGTGGAAGGTGAGAGAAAATGTGAGGAGAGGAAAACATGTGAGGACAGAAGGAGACGAGAGAGAGGAACAGGAGAGGAAAGTAAGTCCTTGGCACACAGCACTACACTTCCACCGCACGGACATTGTGGGCAAGAAGTGAGGAGAGGAGGGGATAGGAAAGGAAAGGAAGGAAGTCATAGGCACACAACACGACACTACTAGGGCACAAACTCTGAGAAGATGAGAGGAGAGGGGAAGAAAGGATAGGAAGAAAACTGTAAACTGGAAAAAAAGAGGACTTAAATAACAAGAAGAGTAGTGAGAGTATATCTAGCTGTGGAGAGACTTTCAGCTGGAGAGATTATAGATATGGCCTTCATTATCCTCTAATTGTATGAAACGTCTCATCAACTGAATAAAATGGTCTTGAGGCAGCAAGAGAAAGTATCAATTCACCAAGTTAAGGATGGTTAGTAGACGAGAGAAGTCAGTAGGGGATGGGAGAAGTGAGGAGATGAAAGAGAAGGAGAGGAGAGGAGTGGAGAGGAAAGGAAGAGGCAGGAGAGAAGAGAGGACACAATTGGAGGTGGGGGAAAATGTGAGGAGAGGAAAAGATGTGAGGAGAAAAAGAGAAGAGAGGGAGGGATGAGAGAGGAAAGTAAGTTCTTGGTACATAGCACTTCCACCGCGCGGACATTGTGGGGAAGAAGTGAGGAGAGGAGAGGACAGGAGTGGAAAGGAGGGAAGTCGTAGGCACACAACACGACATTGCTAGGGCACAGAATTTGCGGAGAGGAGAGGAGAGGGGAAGAAGGGATAGGATGAAAAGAGAAGACTGCGAAAAAAAGAGGACTTGAATAACAAGGAAAGTAGAGAGAGAATATTAAGCTGTGGAGAGACTTTCAGCTGGAGAGATTATAGATATAGCCTTCATTAACCGTTTCACTGTAAGAACCGTCTCATCAACTGAATAAAATGGTAGGGAGGCTGCAAGAGAAAACAATAGCGATTCTTCATATTAAAGAGGTTAATGAACCGATCAACAGCATAGGAGTTTTTCCCTTTTAAATTCGTCATCGTCACCTGATTCCACACATGGGGCTCAGTTCTAGTTCACCTGTTCGCTTAATTAGAAACTCTTTTCTTTTCATTATTTCTATACCTTTACAATTCCTCATTTTCATTTTCATAGTGTACATAAGGAGCCTAACTGCCTTTCATTGTTCTGACGCTTAGTTCTCTCTCTCTCTCTCTCTCTCTCTCTCTCTCTCTCTCTCTCTCTCTCTCTCTCACACACACACACACACACACACACACATTATCGGGACCATTGTGATGAAACACTTAAAATATAGTAATTGTTGCTGCCTGGCAATTTATTTTTTGCCGTGTCCACATGGGACATTATCGAACAATTCTTCCTTCGAGAATTGCCGCAGTTTTCGCTGTCCTAACATTCGGAAGTTTTCGGGCCAACTATTTCCGAAAAACTGGCAGACAAACGTGTCCGACTCTACCCGAAAGACTTCCAACAATTATTGGAGTCAGTTCGATGCCGATATTATAATTGCACACACTGTAATCCTCATTTTCAGTTTTTATTATATGCGCTATTAATACAATTTTAGAAACACAGGGGTAGTACGCAGCGAACGTTGGTCAGACCATCTCTGCTGAGAAGGTTAACGAACGGAGGATATTGTGAGATTCCAAGGTGTCGCACTTCAACAAACGATTGGTGAAGCGAGAAGAATTAGATGAAATTGTTACTGCCTCTCCAGACGAATACCCAGGCCTACAGAGTCTGGCTGCAGTTAACGTGTTCCTCATTATCTGGGATTGTAAAGTTGCATTTTTACTATCGTAATGTAGATTATGAGGCAAAGGAAACAAGGACGAATGTTAATGCAACGCTGTTTGTTTTAAGAATGTAAACACTTTGCACAGAACATAGGAATGTTTATTTTGCGAAACGGCAGGAAAGCTCCCATTCATATATATTACAGTTGCTTTTTACCCTCTACCTGGCAAAGTCAGAGGAGGGTGTTGTTATCACAAGGATTAATAGGTGTCTGTCCGTAGAGTTGGGCGGCTGGCCAGGCGTTCAGATTTCATCTCCGGGCCAGAACTCAGAAATTATTCATTATAGAGTCATGAAATTTCACACAGTTATGGTTTATAGTGATCTGGTGCCTTCTGTAGGTAGAATGCTGTGTCTTAAGTATTTTTGTTTTTAACAGAAAAATATAAAAAAAAATCCAGAGATTTCGGTGTGGCCTGAGCAAGGAGTCTTAAGGGCCCAGGTTATGTTTCCTCGAGGTGTTCTCCTTACGTCCACTTTTAAAGGAAAATAAAGATTGGCCGGGAGTTAAGGGCCACTATGCGCTTGGTTAGGTGTGCAGGGAGGTAGGGGGTAAGTGCTTGATCAGATGGAGGGCTGCAACAGCGTAGCGTTGCCTTTTTTTTTTTCTTTTTTCGTTTATAGAGGGCAGTGCGGCTAGGCTTATTGTGTTAATTTACTTTGGAAATCTTGATTTTTTTTTTTTTTTTTACTTTTTGCTTTCTTGGTTTAGGAGGCTTTTCCTATTCATTACCTACTTTAATTTAGTACAGTATTTTAAGTTTAAAACATAAGACAGCTTAGTTTCCGGGATACAGCGTTTTTTTTTTCTGTTTCTCTTATTACAAGGGAATTGCGGGGTGTTTTTCCTGTCTTTTTTTCTTACACCTTTAGCCTTTTTATTTTCTTAGGTGGTGACGCCCCCTGCCGGCTTTCACTGCCCAATAAAATTTGCATAACAGGGATATCTTTCATGATTTACAGTTTTGGCCTCCTCCTCTCTCCTCTGCCCTTTCAGTTTACACTCTCCGTTCCCTTTTGCCCTTTTTTTTCTCCTCTCCTCCTGTCCTTTGCCCATTCATTCTCCTCTCCTTTTCCGTTTTACCCCAGTCTTTCTCCCTTTCCTCCCTCACATCCCCTTCTTTCTCTCTTCCTCTCCCATTTCTCCTCTCTTTCTCCCCTCCGCGTCCCCTTTGAAATTTCTTTTTCTCCTCCCCTTCAATTTTACTATTTCTTTCTCTCATCATTCTTCCTATTTACTCTTTCCTATCTCCACCTCTCCCCTTTGCGATATCTGTCTCTCTCATTGACTCGTCTCTCCTTTTCCTGTCTCCTGCCTTTTTTCTTCTCCTCTACCTTCCTTTTCTCTCATTTTCACTTCTCTCCTTCCCCTTTGTAATTTCTTTCTCATATCTCATATTTTTTCATTCCCGTTTTTCCTTTCTTCCACTCCTGACCCACACTTTCTTCTTGGATTTGTTTACTTCCCCTTTTTCCTTTCCCCCAATCCTCTCTTTCTTCTTTTATCCTACCAGTTCGTTTTTAATTCTTTGTTTTTCACTTCAACATGCGTTTTTGTTTTCTTCCGTCTACTGTGTGTGTGTGTGTGTGTGTGTGTGTGTGTGTGTGTGTGTGTGTGTGTGTGTGTGTGTGTGTGTGTGTGTGTGTGTGTGTGTGTGTGTGTGTGTGTGTAAGCGCGCCTTTTTCACGACCGTCTTCTCTCACTTGCTTGACCTTATTTAATCTTTAGTTTTGTATCATTACTGCCGTTCTTTCTTTATTTTCTCACAGTGTTCTCTTTCTTACAATATATATTTCTGTTTTTCTCGCTTTTCCTTTCCCTTGCTTATGTTTCTTTCCGCAAAAACACACTCTTCCCAGAATACATTCTCTCTCTCTCTCTCTCTCTCTCTCTCTCTCTCTCTCTCTCTCTCTCTCTCTCTCTCTCTCTCTCTCTCTCTCTCTCTCTCTCTCTCTCTCTCTCTCTCTCTCTCTCTCTCTCCGGTCCTTTTGTCTCTCCCATTTTCCTCCCACTCCCCATGCTTGTTCCATTTTTCATCCTTTTCTCATCACTTACCGCTCTAACATTTTCTTCCCCCCCCCTTTCTGTTCCCTCCCCCCTTAACCCCTCACCTCTTCCCTCTCTCTTTCTGCCCCTCGTACTCTTCCTGTCCTTCTCCCGCTCCTTTCTCTCCCACTCTATCCCTACTCTTTTTATATATTCCCACCACACCCATCCTTTCTCTGGCTCTTACTCTCATGCAGCCTTACTCCTCCCCTCTCACCTTTCTCCCCCTCCCTCTCTCCCTCTGCTCATGCCCCAGTTCTCTCCTTTTTACCCGGCTCATTCTTCTCCCAAACCGCTATTTTTTTTTTCCATTAATGTTCCTCCTCCCACTTCTTTCCATTTCACTCCGTTTCATTTCTCTTGCCTTCTTCCATCCTCTTCTCATCTCTATAATTCCCCCCCTTCAAACTCTCCGTCTTTCCCTCAACTCTTTCTCATTCTTCCCCATCTCGAAAATCGCTTATCCTTTCATCTCACTACACCAGTTTCTGTTTTCATGCTACAGTCGTTCTTCCACAACATTATCATTTCTCTCTCTCCCTTCCTCCCTCTGCAACTCTCCTTTCTTGCTCCACTTACTCATGCTATTCCCTTATTTTCCCATCCAATTTTTCCCTCTTTTCCCATCCCTAGTCGCAACCATTTTTCCAGTTTTATTCCTTCTCTAATCTCTTTCCATTCTACTCTACTTCAGTTCACTTCCTGCCTCTCCTTTCTTCTACCTCTCTCCCCTCTCCTACATTTCACAACTCTCCACAATTTCCCTCGACTCTCCCTTTTCCTCTCTCATATTCTCCCTACTTCCCATACATCAGGCTGTCGATCTCCATTCCCTTACCACTCGTCCCTCCCTCAATCCTCCTGCCTTTAATTTCTCCCCTCCCCCCTCCCGTCACCACCTTCCTCTGTCTATTCTCCCCTCTCTCTTCCCACTTTCTCTTTCCCCTTCCACTGTGCCCCTCACTCTCAGTTCTTGCTCCCTCCAGTCTCTCCCCCTCCTCTGCACCACCTCTCCCTACCTCTTTGTCCCTTCCTCAGTTCCTCCCCTCCCCAGCCACGTCTGTCCATTCAATCTCGAGCACTTTGTTTGGAAGTGGCCACCAATTTAATATTGGAAAACGCAGCCAGACAGGGTAGTACATGAGAGAGAGAGAGAGAGAGAGAGAGAGAGAGAGAGAGAGAGAGAGGTTTGTAGTGTCGCTCACGTAACAGCTTAATCAACACCTGGGGTACTGTGTGTGTGTGTGTGTGTGTGTGTGTGTGTGTGTGTGTGTGTGTGTGTGTGTGTGTGTGTGTCACTGAATCCTGTGCTGCCTAACCAGAAGCTTACGGTCCCGGGATATGCGAATTGTTTTTAACATTCATGTATTGGACTGCGTAACCAGTTACGTTGAGTATAGGAAACCACTTAATTTTTTAAAATGCAAGCAAGAAGCCCGCAGGATTGTTCCCTCCAAGAAAACAAGAAGATACTATCTTCATAAACCTGCAGCGAAACTATGCACCAGCTGACGTAACAACTAACATGCCAACTCGAAAATTTTGGGGCAACTTTGTATTTCATAAGAAAATCGTTCAAATCACTCCAAGGGCAGATATTCAAGCTTTCCTTGAAGAAGAAAAATAAAATGAAAGCCGCCTAATAATCAGCTGGTGCGTCAACTGCCGCAACACGTGACACGTTAAATCAATTGAGAATTTCCAGCCGAGCCACTTTGTATATCATAAGAAAATCACTCAGAGGTCTCAAAGAGCAGATATTCGATATTTCCTTGGAGGTGAAAATAAAGACCCCACAGGTGTACAGTACACCTTTATTATATGCCTTAGCATCCCGAAGGTAGGGTCACATGCTCCATATATATATATATATATATATATATATATATATATATATATATATATATATAACCCATTAGCGCCCAGTGTCCACAACATGGGACGGAACTGGCCATTTTCAAAATTTAGGCTAGTAAAGAAGGGAACCTAGGGGGAGGGACCTATGAGCTTCGCGACTATGAGCCGACAGGCGGAGGGCGGTCGGGCTAGCACCTTTCCAGCTAAATCCCTCGCACAGAAACTCTGGGAGCCAATGGGAAGTGAGCATGGAAGTGAAAAGTTACTGCATGACAGTATTGTGATACAGAAGTGAAGCTTGGACCTTGCTGGAGGAACACAAGTCAAGAGTAAGGGCAATGGAAATGAGTGATTTCAGAGGAGCATGTGGAGTCACGTGGAGGGACAGACTGACAAATGAGGAAGTGAAGAAGCATTGTGGTGTGGATGTGTATGTGACAGGAGGCGTTAGGAGAAACACACTAAGGTGGTCTGGCCATGTGGAGAGGATAGAGAGTGAGAGACAAACGAGGAGAGTGTATGTGAGTGAGGTGGAAGGGGAGGGAGAGGGAAGCCAAGGATGAGATGGAGGAATGGAGTGGAGAAGTATATGAGAGAGAGGGGTGTGAGCTGGGAGCAAGGGTGTGAAATGGCAAGGGACAGGGTGATATGGAGGCGATTTTTTTGTGGCCACCCTTTACTGGATTAAGGCATCTGGCAATAGATATAGATATGCTCTAGTTCCTGGCTAATAACTCTTATTAACTCTCAAACGCTGGGCAATTATTACCACAGTCATCACCTCACTATGGGCAATTCTGGAAAATTGCTTGCTTTGAAACCTAAATATCTCAGAAAGTATACCACATAGGGAAACAAATTAAAGATTAATTACTCAACAACTCTTCTCCTTGTGAATGAAAGTATTTCCAGGTCTGTAGGTCGTTGCACTGATGAGCAATGACGTGAGGAAGAGAACTAATTCTTTGTGCAAGAGCAGGACATGTCTGTGTGTCTGCCTGCAGCACTGACTATGGCTTTGTTGTCAATGTGATAACTTCTCCACTGCTAGATAAACTAGACACTGTTGCATCCAAGGCATGTCTTATGGCACTATCACTGAGCCCTTTTCTAGTATCCTTGGAAAGAGGTTTGACAGGGGGTGGATGATGCAAGTGGCTACAGGGGGCGTGAACGGAATAAGAAAAATAGGAACCAGAAGACATCCTTGGACACCTAGCAAGAGCACAGGACAGACTGACTTGCCTGTGTGCTATGGAGGGGCTCCTTCCCTACCCTTTGGTGGCAAGATGAAATGGCGGCTGGTTCAAATGGTGGCAGGAAGACATTTGCATGTATAACTGCTACCCAGTAGCCATGTAGCACCCCAATCGTGACTTGTATAGTCAATACCAGGCAGATAGGGGTTAAGGTTAATGCTTAAAATTAGAGCAATTTTTAATGAGACTACTTTCTTTTATGTACCATTCAACTGATCCATCAATAAACAAGGAAAATATGATTTCATAAGGGACAGATTACTTTAGGTTAGGATGAGGCTGGTTAGGTTATCATAAGATAGATTAGGTTAGGATAAATGAGTTTGGGATAAGTTACATAAATTTTGGTCAGGTTTGGTTAGCTAAGCACTGACAAGGGTAATTTCATAAAAATGGTATTCAAAGATGGTGTACGTCTCTCCGAGCACCATAATATGGCATCAGTCTTTGGCGCCTTTAGGGTTTGTAATTGAACACTCCTTTTCAAATGCTTGTCACCACATTTAAAAGAAATTTAAAAATCAGAACTTGAAAACACAGAAAATACTCAAACAATCGCATTACAAGCTAAGGTAAAGAAAAAAAAAAAAAAAAGGAAACTGCAAAACAAGGTGGTCGTATGTTTCCGTAAAGTTTACCAAATTTGAATTAAACTATGCATTTTTTTATTCATTCTTTTGTCTTATTACAGACCTAGAACATCAGATTTAGGTACAATCGGCTTCACTTCTAAGTACAACACCGATTTGTGGCGTCTTGGTAGATATGGCACCACTGTATTTGTTTACATCGCCATATTTAAGACACGAATGAGGTGGAGGAACCCCGGTATAGTAGTCAGGTACTGACAACTACATTGCTATGATCTGTGTAGTGCTTATGATATATAAAAGATGTAATGTATTTGAACATGTGCCTGTAGTTTGAGCTTAATTTAATGTGATGGTGCTGGGACCAATCAGGGAGTTGAATGCTTTGTTGCGGATGTTCAAGGGTGCTGTTGGTCCAAAGCAGGCCTTGCTTTACTGAATGAGACACGGGCCAAAATAAGACTTGTCTAGCGCAACGTATAATGAAGGATGAACATATTCATCATATATATATATCTATATATATATATATATATATATATATATATATATATATATATATATATATATATATATATATATATATATATATTGTTACGGAACAGAGAAAGATAATGTACACATTAAGTGAGAATACTAAGAGTCACTACTGTCCCGTAAAGTTCCAGGTTCAAAACAAAAGAGTTAGGTAAAATTACAAGTTAAAGTTTAATGCTCAAACTAACAACAAAACATTCAGGACTCATAAGGATAATGTAATGGCAAAAAAACAGGTTAAATATATGGTTAACTGCAATAGCCTCTATTAACATGAAATTAGCAAGAGTAAATTTACCTAAGTCAGCCCTGATAAAATGAAAATACACTGGGTAATGCTCAGTTAATGCAAGATAAATTATTACAGATACAAAATAGTATTAAAACTGGCTGACAAAATGAATCCTACATAAATTACAAAAAAAACTCACTAGGCCTAAGAATTAACCCTATGCTACACAGCACAAGAAAAAATGCAACAACAGTTATACTCAAATTACACAGCTGCTAGATGGTTGGAGACTTCCGGAGCACTCACAATAATAACTGTACAGGGGAGGACAGAGATGTGAACAAAATGAGGAGTAGATCTAAGTGGCAATGATGCAGAGACTGAGCTCATTATATAGGGGCCAGCAGAGCTTGATACAGCTTGTAAGAAGGACGCGCAAATGAAGCCATGGGGACAAAGAGTTGAAAATCCTGCTCTGAACAACAGAAAGAACGACTTACTCTACTATAACGGTAGAAGGGGGGGATTGAGGCAGAACACGCTCGTGATCAAACATGCAGCATACTGTGCGTTAAAATTACACAAAGGATGATGAAATCATAGGCTATGTAACACCTCCCCACAAAGAAAAAGAAATTTACAAAGGAAATTTCTTATTACTCTAAAACAATCTGTCTAAAGTCTAGATAAGCAATCTGCAATAACATTTTCTTTCCCCTTGACATGTTGTATGTCTAATGAATACTCCTGAAGAAGTAGACTCCATCTTGTCAATCTCTGATTTTTATCTTTAAACTTACTAAGGAATTTCAGTGGGTTATGATCGGTATAAATGACTATGGGGTCAAAACCAGAACACAAATAAAATGAAAAATGCTGTAAACCCACAATCAAGGCCAAAAGCTCTTTCTCAATGGTTGAGTAGTTCTTTTGAGGTGGAGTGAACTTCTTACTATAATAAGATACAGGGTGTTCAATACCCTGATCATCCTCTTGCAGCAAAACAGCCCCAGCTCCTGTATCACTTGCATCAACAGCCATCTTAAAAGGCTTAGCAAAATTTGGAGTAGCGAGCACTGGCTGACTTAGTAGGATAGCTTTAAGTTTGTTGAAAGAGGATTCACAGTTATCGGTCCAGACAAATTTAACTCCCTTTTTCAGTAGGTCTGTAAGTGGTGATACAAGAATTGAAAAGTTAAGAACAAATCTCCTGTAATAACCTACCATTCCCAAAAATCTTTGTAGCTCTTTCCTACTTTTAGGTCTGGGAAGATCACTTATAACCTGAACCTTAGCTGCTGGTGGTGCAACATGTCCATCACCAATTACGTACCCAAGGTACTGAACTTTAGCTTGACCAAACTCACACTTTGATAAATTAGCTACAAGATTAGCCTGAACTAAACGGTCAAGAAATTTACTGACATGGCATAGGTGATCTTTCCAGTTGTCACTGAAGATTAATACATCATCAATATAAACAACACACCCTGCCAAACCCTCTGTTACAACATTCATGAGCTTCTGAAATGTGGCTGGTGCATTCTTCATACCATACGCCATTACCGAACATACAAAAGTCTTTCCTAGTGTTACAAAACATGAGATCTCTCTAGCACGTTCAGTCATAGGTACTTGCCAGTATCCCTTTAACAAATCAAACTTACTTATGTACCTAGCCTTTCCGATCTTGTCTATGCAATCTTCCACGCGAGGGAGAGGGTAAGTGTCTGTTTTGGTTATCTGATTAATACGTCTGTAGTCAATGCAAAGCTGCTGTGACCCACCTGGCTTAGGGACTAGAGTGACAGGAGAACTCCACTCACTCTGACATGGCTCAATCATCTTGTGGTCCAACAGGTAGCCAAGCTCCTTCTGGATGAGAGGAACTTTCACCGGGTTCACATGGTAAGGAGGCAATTTAATTGGCTTTGCGTCTCCAACATCGACATCATGCATCAACACAGTGGTTCTTCCTGGAGTGGCACGGAACACTTGCGGGTACTCCTACAGTAATGCCGAAAACTCCTGCCTTTCCTCGGGAGGTAGGTGAGAAAGCTTAGTCTGGAGATCATTCATGATATCAGGATTCTTCCCCAAACTATCACTCAGGCTCATACTGCATGGGAGAGCTTCACTTGCAGACTCGGGTGGAACAGCTACAGTGCAGACTGGATTATTTTCGTCCCGCCTGTGATATAACTTTAGCATGTTGATCTGACATAGTTGCTTGCTCTTTCTACGATCTGGTGTGGCGACGACATAGTTGACATCACTGAGTTTCTTCTCCACGAAATAAGGACCACTAAACTTGGCTTGAAGAGATTGCCCATGAACTAGTAGCAGAATCAAAACCTGATCTCCTGGCTGAAAGTGGCGTAACCTGGACTTCTTATCATACCAAGTCTTCATTTTCTCCTGAGCAGCTCCTAAATTCTCTCTCGCCAGCTGTAAAGCAGTGGACAGCCGTTCCTTGAACTTCATCACATACTCCAGCAGGTTGACATCATCTTCCTCCGACAGCCAGCATTCCTTGAGTAACTTAAGGGGTCCTCTTACTTCATGGCCAAACAGTAGTTCAAAAGGTGAGAAGCCCAGTGATTCATTTGGAGATTCTCTTGCGAAAAACACAACGAATGGAAGACCTTTATCCCAGTCTTTCTGATGTTCCAAACAGTATTTCTTGAGCATCGATTTGAGTGTTTGATGATATCTCTCCAACGCTCCTTGGGTCTGGGGATGGTAAGCTGAAGACGTGATCTGGGTGATGCCCAACTCTTTCAGAGACTGCTTGAAAACATTCGAAATGAAATTACTTCCCCGGTCTGACTGTACCTCCTTGGGCAGACCAAACTTTGTGAAGAACCCTAGCATTTCCTTAACCACGTTCTTTGCTGAGATATTTCTAAGTGGAATGGCTTCAGGATAATGAGTAGCCATATCAATCAGGGTCAACACATAAGAAAATCCTGAAGAAGTCTTAGGAAGAGGGCCCACAATATCCACCAACACACGGGTGAAAGGCGCCTCAAAAGGAGGAATGGGAACTAGAGGTGCAACCTTTTCGGTCTGATTACACTTCCCCACAACTTGACAGGTGTGACAAGACTTACAATACCAGGAAACATCCCTGAAGATACCTGGCCAGTAGAAGTGTTTCAAAATGAGTGCCACAGTCTTCCTCACTCCAAGGTGTCCTGCCAAACTGGAATCATGAGCCACTCTAATGATATCCTGCCTACAAACACGAGGGATGACAACTTGATGTACAACCTCCCATTCACAGTCGGCTGATGCTGTTGGGGGTCTCAACTTCCTCATAAGTACTCCTGACTTTACATAATAACAAGTAGAAACACCGGCTGACTCTTCTTCACTGTAAGCAGAGTTAGCTAGACCTTTCAACTCAGGGTCAGCAACCTGCAACTCAACCAACTCTTGACGAGACAAATTATCAACACTACGGGGTACTGCCTCATCTGGTGAGTGGTCCAAATTAGCAAGAAAAGTGTCAGCTAGGAAAACATCATCATCATCATTATCCTCTAAATCACCAGTAACTTTAGACTTACCCCTAGTGACAGCACATGCAGAGAACACATCAGGGACATCACAATCCTGGGCTGCAGCCACCGGCTCACTAGACAACTGAGGAGCTGGACACACTTGACTTCCACCAATATCATTTCCACGTAAGAAAGTTACACCTGACATTAGGAGTGTCTCAACCAACCCAACCATAACGGAACCATTAACAAAACCAGACTCTAAATTCACTCTGCACAGAGGGACAGAGAAGTAATTATTCCCTACACCTTGTAAGATTACAGTTTCATCAGAGGAATTAACATTAGAGCCTAGAACACTGGTCAGCATAAGGGATTGGCAAGCACCTGTATCACGATATATTTTAACTGATTTCCTGTCATCACTGTCCAGAGGACTGACGAAACCATCAGACAGGATATTAGCACATGAACTCTTGAGAGTGTCACCCACGTTACTGCTCAAAAGAGGAGCTCCATCATGAGAATTTAAGTTACCCCTCAAAGCAGGTTCAGTTAACTCAGTTAAAGAATTCTGGGAACTCTCAAGGGTGGACACTAGACCAATTGACTGAATATTTAAAGACTCCTTTTTGTTCACATCACGCTGTCTCCTGAAACATCTCTCCGTATTATGACCAAGCTTACTACAATAAGTACATTTACTTTTCTGAAATCTAGAGGTGAAGCTGGTATTTACTTCCTGAGAAACATCATCTTTATTCTCTTTCCTGTTACCTGTACTCTGAGTAGAGGCAACGTACTTACTCTCAGCTTTCCCTTTTTCTCTAGAATATCTCTTGTGAGTGAGAACATATTCATCAGCTAAAACTGCAGCATCAGACAAATTATCTATTCTTCTCTCATCAAGATATAGGCTTACATCTTTCTTAACACACCTCTTGAAGTCCTCCAGCAAAATCATCTGCTTAAATTTACCAAAATCAGAATCCACATTCTTAGAATTTAACCACTGCTTTAACAGATCTTCTTTGATTTTTGCATACTCAACATGGGATTGCTTATCTTGCTTGTAAGTTGTCCTAAATTTTACTCTATAAGCTTCAGGAACAAGCTCATAGGCCTTAAGAATCAAGCTCTTAACTACATCATAATTATCAGATTGATCCTGAGGCAAAGATGCATAAGTTACTTGAGCTTTACCGGTGAGAACAGTTTGAAGGAGTACTGGCCAATACTTTTTAGGCCAATTAAAACCTGTAGCTACCCTCTCAAACAACTGAAAATACTTTGTTAAATCAGATTCATTAAAAGAAGGGACAAGTTTAACATTTTTAGCCAAATCAAAATCATCAGAGCTAGATGATCCAGTTCCACCTTGTTTCATGCGATACTCATGGTCTGCCTGAATCCTAGCAAGTTCAATTTGTGCCTGAGCCTGTACCTGTGCCTCTTGAATACGAGCATTTGCCTGAAATTCAGCCTCCTGAATACGAGCCTGAGACTCCGCCTCCTTAGCATTTGCTTGAAATTCAGCCTCCTGAATACGAGCCTGAGACTCCGCCTCCTTAGCCTGAGACTCAGCCTCCTTAGCACGTGCTTGAAATTCAGCCTCCTTAACACGAGCCTCCTGCAGGGCTAGCTGTAACTTAGCTAATTCAATCTGCGTTTGCTCATTTGGAGGAGTTACATTAAACAAGCTTTTATTAATCATGCCAACAATTTGATCTTTAGAATGATGAGAGTGAACTGCAATTCCCAATTGTTGAGCAACAAGCTTAAGTTCATTCTTTGTTCTGTTTTCTACATCCAACACTGTTTGCACATTTGACAAAAAATCTTTGGCTTCATCAAGTGTAGTAATAGTAGACATCATGAATAAATCACAGTCACAAAATATCAAGCAATATCCTTATGATAATATCCTGAGTATCCTGATATGAGGTCGCCAAATTTATGTTACGGAACAGAGAAAGATAATGTACACATTAAGTGAGAATACTAAGAGTCACTACTGTCCCGTAAAGTTCCAGGTTCAAAACAAAAGAGTTAGGTAAAATTACAAGTTAAAGTTTAATGCTCAAACTAACAACAAAACATTCAGGACTCATAAGGATAATGTAATGGCAAAAAACAGGTTAAATATATGGTTAACTGCAATAGCCTCTATTAACATGAAATTAACAAGAGTAAATTTACCTAAGTCAGCCCTGATAAAATGAAAGTACACTGGGTAATGCTCAGTTAATGCAAGATAAATTATTACAGATACAAAATAGTATTAATACTGGCTGACAAAATGAATCCTACATAAATTGCAAAAAAAACTCACTAGGCCTAAGAATTAACCCTATGCTACACAGCACAAGAAAAATTGCAACAACAGTTATACTCAAATTACACAGCTGCTAGATGGTTGGAGACTTCCGGAGCACTCACAATAATAACTGTACAGGGGAGGACAGAGATGTGAACAAAATGAGGAGTAGATCTAAGTGGCAATGATGCAGAGACTGAGCTCATTATATAGGGGCCAGCAGAGCTTGATACAACTTGTAAGAAGGATGCGCAAATGAAGCCATGGGGACAAAGAGTTGAAAATCCTGCTCTGAACAACAGAAAGAACGACTTACTCTACTATAACGGTAGAAGGGGGGGACTGAGGCAGAACACGCTCGTGATCAAACATGCAGCATACTGTGCGTTAAAATTACACAAAGGATGATGAAATCATAGGCTATGTAACAATGTATATACAGATATATATATCTATATATATATATATATATATATATATATATATATATATATACGTATACTCGTGTGTGTGTGTGTGTGTGTCAAAATATTACCAAATATATTTGTGTAGTTTATCGCTCCCCCAATGCTTCTTTGGAACCCAGTGTATTTGATTCCATATCCACACAGTTGAGTAACCTTAACCTTGCCCTTAGCACTGAAATAACCATTTCGGAAGATTTTAACATCCATAATGTTGAATGGTTATTGCATTCTGCCAGGACTGACGATGCTGGTCTAGAGTGCGAGCTGTTTGCAGAATCATGTAATCTCACCCAGCTGGTAAAGCAACCAACCAGAATAACTGATAATCCTGACCATAATGCCCATCTCTTGGATATATTCCTGACAAATAATCCAGATCAATACAGGATAGAGGTAGTGTCACCACTTGGATCCTCTGACCACAATCTCATCAAAGCTTCATTAGTTAACCCTCCCACACCTCCCCGTTCTGAACCTGTCAGGGTGACCTGATGGCACTTTGATAGGGCAAACTGGGATGGATTTAGAAATTATCTTGCTGACGTTCCATGGCAGTGTTTCTTCTCTAGTGATCCCAGTTCCACCCAGTCCCACATTTGCTACTTAATACTAGCTGGTTTTTATTCATACCAAGTCAACAGATCACTAAAAGATCGAACTCTCCAAAATGGCTTGATAGCAACTGTGCCAAAGCAACAGCCCAAAAGTCATTGGAATATAACTTGCTTAAAATAAAAAACATCTGAATCACTCTCTCAATTTAAAATTGCTAGAAATCATGCAAAAGCTGTAATAAATCTAGCTAAATCAAACTTTCTTCAAAAGCAAGCATCAAAAATACTTAACAACCCTAATGACAATAGAGTATTCTGGTCAACACTTAATTCTTTCAGTAATAACTGTAACAAGTCATCTTCCATTCCCCCACTAAAATCTTCAGATGGCAGCATTACAAATGACCCATGTGGGAAAGCAGATATTTTTGCCAGTACATTTGCCAGAAACTCTACCATAGACGATCCCAGCCAGAATGTCCCAGTACTGGAACTTGACTCTCCCGAAATTGCCCCACTTAAAATACAGACGATACGTAAAATCCATCCTAGACAATTTACCTACCAACAAAGCTCCAGGCCCAGTTGGAATTCCGCCAATTGTTTTGAAAAACTGTTCCCCTGAACTTGCCTCTGTTCTAGCTAAATTACTCAGACTATGCGTACGCACTTCTTTATTCCCAAATTCATGGAAAGAAGCCAATATCCACCCAATTCCGAAGAAAGTTCTTCTGACCCCTCTGATTACAGACCAATAGCTGTCACATCTTCTCTTGGTAAGGTATTTGAAACTATAATTAATAAGCACATTGTTAAACATCTTGAATCCAACAACTTAATTAGTGATAGACAATATGGTTTTCACCACAAAAGATCCACCATTGACATACTCAATCTCCTAACTCATACCATCCATTAATCAATTGATCTACATGGAGAAACTCATGCAGTAGCTCTTGATATTCCTTAAGCTTTCGACAGAGTATGGCACCGTTCTCTGCTGTCCAAACTCCCTTGCTATGGACTAATGTCTTTTGTTCCTTTGATTTCTTCATATCTTAGTGACAGGAAAATAAGAGTAAAAGTAGATGATGTATATTCCAATTTCCACCTAATTAACGCCGGCATGCCACAGGGGTCAGTTCTGGCTCCAACCCTATTCCTGGTTCATATTAACCCGTCACGTCCCGATGTTTTCTGCACCTCCGACATCCCCCAATCCCGAGGTATTTTCGAAAAAAAAAATTTGGCTAAAACCTCCGCTTTTGGTGAGAAACATCGAAAATTCGTAGAGAAATCGCTCACCCGAGGTTTAAAATACTCAATTCAGGTAGTTCCTCCTTACCTGACTGGGTTTTCTAACATGCTGGCACCAAAGAAAACGAGTTCTATGGGAGGGTAACTATTTCACACAACTCATAAACGGTATTTATTTATTTACTTGGTACGAATTTATATGTAGTATGAGAGTATATTGGTTTTCAAGCAGTAATATAGGCATTATAAGCATTGTTTCACTCACTAACTAATCATCATACCTGACCTTTTTTTGCCACATTACATGATCATTATTTCTGACTGTTTCTTCTTCTAATGCTATGTAAACTTTGTCCTCCACATTATCATCGATTCGGGAATCACTCTGGCCCTGACTATCATTACTGGCCAGGTCACTGGTAACAGGTGAATTGCAGAGACAATGGCTTGAGGGGGGGAGGGGGGAGGTTATGCGGTGTAAGGCATTGTCCCTGCTTGGCATCTTGTAGAGGAATAGAGGAAGGTCTCCGGTGCATACGTACGAAAAATCACGCATGAAAATTGATAATTGTGCAAATTAGGGACCTTGCAATTGCACGACGTACCAGTACGTCGCTGGGACTGGCAAATGCAAAATGTTGCAACGTACCCATAAGTCGATGGGACGGGGCGGGTTAATGATCTCTTATCTGTCACCCACAATCCCATCCATTCATACGCAGATGACTCAACACTACGTAGTTCATTCACATGCAGACACCCATTTACAAAGTCTAATATCTCTACCTCTCAACTCAGTACAGCCATCTCCATAAATCAAGATCTATCTACAATCAGTGAATGGGGACAAAACAACCTTGTCTCTTTTAATGCTAGTAAAACTAAATACAGAGTATATACAATTTACTAATAGACAAATATTGCCAGATTCGTACATTACCTTCAGTGCCACTTATATTCCCATCTCCAAAAGTATTGAAATTCTTGGCGTCACACTTAACAATGCCCTCATCTGGTCTCTCATATTAGATCACTTGTTAAAACCGCCTCTAAGAAACTTGTATTATTGTACAGAGTCCGTAACTTCTTCACTGATGAGCAGTTGGCTATAATTTATATAAGTCATGTGTGCTCTCAGCTTGAATATTGCTCACCCTTGTGGAATGGATGTGGAGAGGTTGCATTAAAACAACTAGATAAAATTCAGAACAAAGCTGTTGGAATTATTAACAACCCTGCCATTACAAATAAACTACTTCCTCTGCAAGTGTCACGAATGAAACTCGCGACATTTTCCTTTTGTGAGAAACCACGAACTTTAGCGGAAAACTCACTGTGTATCGTTCAGTTAACCATTTCTCTCTCCATTTCGATGGTATACTTTTTTCAAAACATTTGTCACTGTTTCAAAAGTGACTGTTCTAATGCACGTCATTAAGTGCTCTACTGAACGATATTATTGTTTCTATATTGTTCGCCCCTACTTGCCTCAACCATTGGCCATGCTTTCTTCCGGCTGGCCTGGGCATCCTACCCCACACTTCGTATTTGAATCAGTCTTATGTCTTTCACGACGGAGTCTGGTTCTGTGCTCCAGTAGTGAGAGTGAGAGAGGTCTTCTAGCACCCAAACTCAACTAGACTACAGTTCTCCAGGCTCCCACCCTTCCTTGGTGATACGCTACATTGACCAGTATTTCCTTTTCGTATTTTCCTAGGTTTAAGAGGTTAGCTTCTGAGTGAGTGAGTGAGTGAGTGTGATCTCTTTATTTGAATTCACTTTGAAATGTAACGTTAAATTTATTCCTTTGTAATCATTAAATTTAACAGTTCTTTTTCTTTGAGCTTAATGAAACGTAAACTCGTGTTTCATTTCTCCATAATTAAGCTTATTTCCCTTATAGCTCCTAGCTTGCATAAACGCTTTGCCATTCATAACTGGTACTTAGGCCAGTCTTGTTGTATTAAGCTTAAAATCCGTTGTGCCTTCTAGGAGTTAACTCATCAGCAAGAACCTGATATCATTAATAGTATTAGTTATATACTGTCAGGGGTGAAGTCACTTCCTCCAGAGGCTAACAGTACTAATAAACAGCAATTGTGAGTAATTAGTCTCTGCTGTGTTCTGTTGAGGAAGTTTATAAATTCTCGTTCTGAGAGAATCGGCGAAGCAAGCCGGCATAAAGTAATCATTGCTTGATTTAGCAAGACAATCATTGTCCCTGCTCTTCAGTATTACTGAACATTATCATTTAATAATTGCATTTATTTAAAAAACCCCTTGACAATTGGCGACCTCATTCCAGGATATTAACTCCTAGCTCTAAAGCTATTCACGAGATAATACTCACTCATTCATATATAGGTATTTATCATTAAAGTTTATAGGCACAAGCTTACTGGTGTTTACCGTTAGTTTAGCAAGTGAATTTCTGCTTTATTAATCCATAGAGTACTTAACTCTAGTACTTTATTCTTTGTAACGCCAGATGATTTTATTCTCCCCTTGGAAGTCGCCGTACTCATTGCGTTAATTATTGAGTCTTCCCAGTCATTTGCATTTTTGCTTTATTCTTTGCCAGTTAACTAGATAAGACTGGTCACCACTAGCTTGTGTCTGTATTCTTTACTTGTGTTTATTAGCATTCGTTTGCCAAGCAGCAGTCAGTACTCAGTTTTGGCTTGCTTAGTAAATTAGCGTCATGGCTACCACCGTATTTTTACAGGAAGCCAAAGACATGGGGCTTACCGATCCCCAGGAAATTAAAGAGTACATACTCTCACGGCATAATCAGGAGCAGCAGCACGAGAATGATGCCTGTGAACAGCGTAAGATTCAGCGCGAATACGAGCGAGAATAGCGCGAACAACGTGAAAGAGAGCGTGCATATGAGCAAGAGCAGCATGAAAAGGAGCGCGAATACGAGCGAGAACAGCGTGAACTTGACTTAGAACACGAGCGAGAACAGCGTGAACTTGACTTAGAACACGAGCGAGAACAGCGTGAGGAACGAGAGAGAGAACGTGAACATGAACGTGCCGAATGTGAGGCACGAGAAAAACATGAGCTTGAGGTTTTGAAGCTCAAGCGAGATTCCTTGGCTTCAGGCACATCTGCTGCAGCCAACCCAAGCTCCACTAGCACTCTTCCTACACATGTCCTGGCGACCCCACATATCAAGCTTCCGTCATACAAGGAAGGCGAGCGAATCGAGCCGTACGTAGCTCGTTTTGAGGACATGGCAGACATGTATGAACTGGATGAGGCAGCTAAGCGGCTCCAATTTCTTAGTTTATTTGAGGGCCCTGCCCTCGATATTCTCCACAGAATTCGTGGAGACAATCTCACGTATGAGATGATGAAAGCTGCACTCATTAAGGCGTATGGTCTCACAGTAGACGACGCCAAAGTTCAGTTCATGCGAGCTCGTCTCCAAGACAAGGAGACAGCTGTTCAGTTCCTCGACCGTCTCACTGCTTACTTAGGTGAGTGGATGGAGAAAGATGAAACTCTTTCCATGGGTGAGGGGATAATTGACCTTATGCTGCATACACAGCTAGAGAGGTCGTGGCCTGCTGAGCTCATAGCACAGCTTAAGATCTGCCAGGTGAAAGATGCCAGCCAAATGGTGGAAAAGGCTGACGCATATTTCACTGCATACGGGTATCAAACTCGCAAGCAGCATACCTGGAACAGTAAAGCTGATAAATCTGGGAAACCGTCTCAGATTGAACCCCAGCAAAAAGGCCATTTTCAGAATAATGGTCAAGGTCCAAGCAAACCGCAGAAGGACCAGGGGCAAAATACACAGCAGCCTGCTTGGAAGCGGTACAACAAACACCCCAACCAGCAGCAGTTCCCCAAGCAGCAGCAGCAGCAGTACAAGGACAAGCCATGTAACCCTCAGTCAGGTCAATCAGTGTATCGGAGGCAGGAGGCAAACGCAGCCTTCATTCCACGACAAGCACACGGTGGTGCCATATCTACCAGTACAGGTACTTCCCAACAGTTCACGAGTCCCCCTTCGACCATGAACTCTCCTCCACAGGTGGTCAATGCTCCACCTCCTCAGATGGTGAGTACAACTCCTCAGACACCTAGTTCTCAGGGCACCACGTTTGCTGCTTCGGTTGTTCCGCAATCTCATGAATGACTGGCTGCTACCTCCTCAGACCCTTCCACCAGCAACACTGCCTTTCTTGTTCAGCCAGGGTTTGTGGGAGGTGTTTCTGTAAATGTTCTGAGGGATAATGGTTCCTCAGGTTGCTCTGTTAAGCAAAGTTTAGTTCGGCCTGATGAGTATACAGGTCGACAGATCCAAGTTAGACTTATTGATGAATCAGTGAGATTGTTCCCTGAGGCACGTATCCAGGTGGCGTCTCCATTTTTCACTGGCCTGACAGCTGCAGTTGTCATGCCAGAACCTTTATTTGACCTCATTATAGGCAACATACCTGGCATCAAAAATAGTTGTGCCGTAGATGTTGCTACTCTGACTTCAGCTGCTGTGGTAACACAAGCCATGGCCAAGGCTCCAAATTGCGTCACTCCGTTGACCGTCGCAACGCCGCAAAATCTGATTCGTAGTCAAGATGTTGTCCAAGAGCAACAGACTGACTCAACACTTGCCTCAGTGCATAAGAAGCTGGAGGGTAAAGTGATTAAGTATTCACGGGGAGGACAAGCCAGGTTCCTTTGTAAGCGAGGACGGCTGTACCATGAGTCACAGACATCCCAGGGTGAGGTTCGACTGCAGTTTGTCGTTCCTGCAAAGTATCGCCGAGCAGTGTTTGAATTAGGTCATTGTTCAGCGATGGGAGGTCACATGGGTCAAAAGAAGACCTCTGACAGCATCCATGTTGACTTTTTCTGGCCAGGAATGGGACGGGAAATAACTAAGCTCGTATGTTCCTGTGATGTATGTCAGCGTACCACTGACCGGGAACGTGTCCGTCCTGCACCATTGAAACCAATGCCCATAATCTCTGAACCGTTCGAGAGAGTAGCAGTTGACATAGTTGGGCCAATCTCCCCTAGGGCTAGTGATGGATCAAAGTATATCCTCACTATTGTTGATTTCAGCACACAGTGGCCTGAAGCCGTGGCCCTTAGGAATATAGAAGCTGTCACTGTTGCTGAGGCATTAATCGAAGTGTTCTGTCGTGTAGGTATCCCTAAGGAGGTCTCAAGCGACTGGGGTTTGCAGTTCACTTCAAAAATGATGAACGAAGCATTCAGGTTGCTGTCCATCCAAGGCTTACAGACTACGCCGTATCATCCCATGTGTAACGGGTTGTGTGAGAGGTTCAATGGGACTCTCAAGAAGATGTTGAGGCACATGACCGCCGAACAGCCAAAGGAATGACCGCGGTTCATTGCTCCTCTTCTATTTGCTTATCGAGAAGCCCCACAGCATTCATTGAAATTCTCACCCTTTGAATTGGTGTATGGGAGGTCGGTCCAGGGCCCACTTCAAGTCCTTCATGAGTTATGGGACGATGAAGAACCCGACCCTGAAGTCAAGACCACCTACACCTACGTCCTTGATTTGGCTGACCGCCTCCAGTCGACGTGCGAGTTAGCTAAGGAAGAACTGATCAAGGCGCGCGAAGTTCAAAAGGCTTATTACGATTAGAAGGCAAAGCTTCGGAAGTTTAGTCCAGGCGATAAATGCTTGGTATTACTCCCCACTGCCCAGAATAAGTTGTTAGCACAGTGGAGGGGTCCATATGACATAGTTGAGCGCATCTCAGACCTCAACTATGTAATTCAGATGGGGAATCTTCGTAAGAGGTTCCACGTTAACATGTTGAAGGCTTATCATGAGTCAAACCCCGAGGAGGCTGGACTACGAGTGGCTGATGACAGTGACCAGCCACTGGAAGGAACTGGGGCAGCTGCGGTGATCCCAGCTGATGACCATGATGACGAGTCCTTAACCGTTCAGTCTCACCAGGAGGAGACTGTCGGAGATGTCCTGCTTAACCCTGACTTAGCAGTAGGAGACCAAAATGCCTTAAGGTCACTGCTCTGTCAGTATGCTGATGTCTTCTCAGACCAACCTAGACTTGCAAAGGTTGCGTGTCATAAAATTGAGTTGACCAGCAATGCTTCCGTAAAGGTTAAGCCATATCCTATTCCTATGCGACTACAGGACGCAGTAGACAAGGAAATTGCCGACATGGAGACTGCAGGCATTATCGAAAAGTCCTCATCTCCTTACTGTAGTTCGATGGTAGTAGTTCGCAAGAAAGATGGTGGAGTCAGGATTTGTGGCGATTATAGGAGGCTAAATGCAATCACCAAAGTGGATGCTGAGCCAATGGGTGACCATATTGCCATTTTCTCTAAGCTGGCAGGGTCACGATATTTCACGAAGCTCAATCTAGCGAAGGGATTCTTCCAGATTCCCCTTCATCCTGAGAGTCGTCAGTTCACTGCCTTTGCTACTCCTAGGGGGTTGTACCAGTATAAAGTCCTACCATTTGGACTTACCAATTCCCAAGCAGTATTTAATCGTGCCATGAGACAAGTGCTGTATGGTATCGTAGGAGTAGAAATGTTCGTTGACGATGTTCTCATTCATTCTGCCACGTTGGAGGAGCACCTCAGACTCTTGGAAGTCGTTTTCAGTAGACTCCAGAGTTTCAACATGACTGTGAAGCCTACCAAGTGTAAAATTGCGCACAGTGAGGTGGGTTCCTTGGACATATCGTTGGCAACAATCACTGCAGGTGTCAGGGTGATAAGATTAGAAAGGTTAAGGAAGCCCCAAGACCCGTGACCAAGAAACAGGTTAGGGCATTCCTCGGCCTAGTGGGGTATTATAGAAGTTTTGTCCCCAACTTTTCCCTCATTGCTCAGCCGTTGTACGAGACGCTACAGAAACATGCTCCAAACACCATCGGATGGGGAGAAGTGCAAGAGAGATCTTTTGCCACCCTCAAGAATATGCTATGCAAGGAGCCTATCTTGCAGTTGCCTGATTCCAATAAACCTTTCATATTGCACACTGATGCTTCACAAGATGGAGTAGGTGCCGTATTGATGCAGGAATCGGAAGGTGGAATCTTCCCAGTGGCATACCACAGCCGTAGGTTAAAACCCGCTGAGAGGAATTACAGTACTATTGAGAAGGAACTCTTGGCTGTGGTTGATGGTGTTAAAAAATATTATTATTATTTGTTTGGGGCACCATTCACTCTGGAAACTGATCATATGCCACTCACTAGTCTTAGCACGACCAAGACGGCTAATGCAAGATTGACATGCTGGACACTGTATTTACAGCAGTTTAACCTTGTTGTGAGATACATCAAGGGAAGTGATAACGTAGGTGGAGACCTGATGTCTCGCCTGCTAACTGCTGACTAACACAGGCAACTGTTGCATGCTGGGTTCCGTAAGATAGGCGTCCTCAGAGATTTGAGTAATCCAAGGACCAGCCTGGTTCCCAGTTAAAAGTGTACCAGCAATTGCGAACGTCTCGCCCGTTGGCCCCACAGGACACAGTATATCCAGGGCCTGTACATACATGTATACCATAAGTTTAAGGGGGGGAAGTTTGAGAACCCGCAGAAGCAACCCGGGGCTGTGTCTGCGGACACACGAGCCCGAGTTTGCGTAAGGATTCTCAGCTGCCCCGACATTGTATATACATGTGTACTCTAGGCTAAAGGGGGGAAGTTTGAGGACCCGTGTGCAGTCCGAGGCTGTGTCTGCGGACACACGAGCCCGAGTTTGCACAAGGATTCTCAGCTCCCCAATATTAATAAGTACTGTAGGTTAAGGGGGAAGTTCGAGAGAGAACCCCGCAGAGGCGACCTGAGGCTGTGTCTGCGGACACACGAGCCCGAGTTTGCACAAGGATTCTCAGCTCCCCGATATTAATATAGGCAGTAAGTTAAGGCAGAGGTTGAGGACCCGTGTGCAGTCCGAGGCTGTGTCTGAGGACACACAAGCCCGAGTTTGCATAAGGATTCTCAACTAGCCGACACTAATCGTAAGTGTTGAGTTATGTTTAACCAATAAACTACACGAGTCCTCGAGACCAACGGCGTCCAGGGACTACGTTTCCTGGTTAATAATGTACCTCATAAATTAATGGCGACCTCGAATGTACGAAGCTTAGGCTGTCACTCGTATTTTTCAGCTAGAGCATACCTTTCGTAGCATGTACTGATTGCTAGGCAGAGAGAGTAATTGTAATGTAATAAGAATTTTTGTCTCATTGACACTTTTGATGCTCCACCCTAATTGATTTTGCAGGTACAGCGATGGGTGTAGCAGTTTTGCTGTGCGGGCCAGCTGATCGACTGCCGCACGCTGCTGCCTCTTCTCCTCTGCCTTCGTCGTCGCCATATTATTAATATTTACTGTATTATTTTACACGTAGGTACAGTTACACTACAACTGTCACACCTACACCGTGTATCACATACACCACGCTACACAACACTTAGTTGTCAGTGTAAATGTAGCGAACTTTCGCTCAGTTTGACCTGAGTACAGGATTTTCACCGTCGTCACGGAGTTTTTTCCCTCAAGCTTGCCTCTATTAATGTAAATACGAGGTTTTTATGCTCATTGGCGATAGTGATTTTCTCCCATAGCAGGATAGCACACACACCACAGTGTGAATCTTGTGTGACTGAGTTAGGATGTGTACATATATATATATATCCACAAATTTTTTCCCATAAGGAAAAAATTTCATTTTGAAGGGGTGTAATGTCACGAATCAAACTCGCGACATTTTCCTTTTGTGAGAAACCACGAACTTTAGTGGAAAACTCACTGTGTATCGTTCAGTTAACCGTTCCTCTCTCCAATTCAATGGTATACTTTTTTCAAAACATTCATCACTGTTCAAAAGTGACCGTTCTAATGCACGTCATTAAGTGCTCTACTGAGCGATATTATTGTTTCTATATTGTTCGCCCCCACTTGCCTCAACCGTTGGCCACGCCTTCTTCCGGCTGGCCTGGGCATCCTACCCCACACATCGTATTTGAATCAGTCTTTTGTCTGTCGCGATGGAGTCTGGTTCTGTGCTCCAGTATTGAGAGTGAGAGAGGTCTTCTAGCACCCAGACTCCACTAGACTACAGTTCTCCAGGTTCCCACCCTTCCTTGGTGATACGCTACATTGACCAGTATTTCCTTTTCGTATTTTCCTAGGTTTAAGAGGTTAGCTTCTGAGTGAGTGAGTGAGTGAGTGTGATTTCTTTATTTGAATTCACTTTGAAATGTAACGTTAAATTTATTCCTTTGTAATCAATAAATTTAACAGTTCTTCTTCTTTCATTTCTCCATAATTAAGCTTATTTCCCTTATAGGTCCTAGCTTGCATAAACGCTTTGCCATTCATAACTGGTACTTAGGCCAGTCTTGTTGTATTAAGCTTAAAATCTGTTGTACCTTCTAGGAGTTAACGCATCAGCAAGAACCTGATATCATTAATAGTATTAGTTATTGATTGTCAGGGGTGAAGTCACTTTCTCCAGAGGCTAACAGTACTAATAAACAGCAATTGTGAGTAATTAGTCTCTGCTGTGTACTGTTGAGAAAGTTTATAAATTCTCGTTCTGAGAGAATCGGCGAAGCAAGCCGGAATAAAGTAATCATTGTTTGATTTAGCAAGACAATCATTGTCCCTGCTCTTCAGTATTACTGAACATTATCATTTAATAATTGCATTTATTTAAAAACCCCGTGACAGCAAGTAAGAAGGAATGTTGCTTCCCTTGCATTATTTTACAGATATTTTTTTGGCAAATGCTCAGACGAAGTTGCGTCCATGGTGCCACCTCTCCATGCCTTCCCTCGTGCCACACGGGCATCTGGTAGAGCTCATGACTGGAATGTCACTCAGCCATATTACAGAACTGCTGCCTATCAGAATTATTTCATTCCCCGAACTGCATCTCTCAGGAACTCGCTTCCCCAGAGTTGTTTCCCTCCAAATTTCAACCCACAGCTGTTCAAGTCTAACTGTTACAGATATTATATGAACAGAGGACACAAGTAATCTGGTGTATGGATTATTATTTTTTTTTATTCATTTGTTTTTCCTTCCTCCGTTCTGTATTATATATATATATATATATATATATATATATATATATATATATATATATATATATATATATATATATATATATCATTGAAAGAATAATGCAAGAACAATGACCAGAATGCAATTTAGGTATGACATGGATGTAAAGTAATTAATGAAACTGTTCCACAGTGGGAAAAAAAAAATGTAAAACTTAAAGGAAAATAAGCAGTGATAAAATGCGGTGGTGTAACACGATAATACCAAATATCACACCTAGATAGCTCAAGCAGGCCACCATGACCAATAAATGCTGGTATGTTATCATGGGCATAGTATACTCGTAATGTGAACCGCCAAGAGCGACGTATAGGAAACCCAGCGGTTCTTAAGAACTAAAGGGGCAGTAGCCAATCATACTTATTATCAGGCGTAGTAGGCAGCCAACCATGGGCAAACCGAACTTTTGTCTGGGCATCATAAGTAATGCAACGCCAGCCAAAGGTGTTCGTCATGGACAGAAGAAACAGCGAGGTTGCAGTACGAGGACAGACCATCGGTCTTCGAGAGAGTGGATTAAGTATCCGGGCCGTCGCCAACGAAACAGGCATATCAACTAGGACTGTGGCAAGTGGATACGAAGATGGCAAGAATATGGAGGTATGACTAATCAGCGTATGTAGTCATACGGTGAACAACATTGCATTCCTCTTGCACAGTTTTTAATTAGTGAACTATAGCCACGTTCCTCTTGTTATCAAAGGGCAGCAAATATGCCCAATTGTTACCTCCGTTAGGAGGTTTATTTTCTGCGTGTCTCTCTGTATGTCTGTATCTGTCGGTCTGTCTGAGTGTGTGCTTGTCTCGCTCTGTGTGTGTGTGTGTGTGTGTGTGTGTGTGTGTGTGTGTGTGTGTGTGTGCATTTGTGCGTGTGCATGTCTGAGTGTGTTCATGTTTGTATCTGAGTGTGTGCGTGTGTCTGTCTGAGTGTATGCGTGTGCCTGTCTGAGTGTCTGTGGTGTTTGTCACAGTGTGTGTGTGTGTGTGTGTGTGTGTGTGTGTGTGTGTGTGTGTGTGTGTGTGTGTGTGTGTGCGTTCATGTGTGTGTCTGAGTGTGTGCGTGTGTCTGTCTGAGTGTGTGCGTGTGTCTGTCTGAGTGTGTGCGTGTGTCTGTCTGAGTGTCTGTGATGTCTGTCACAGTGTGTGCTTGTGTCTGTCTTGCGAGTGTGTGTGTGTGTGTGTGTGTGTGTGTGTGTGTGTGTGTGTGTGTGTGTGTGTGTGTGTGTCTTTTACGCAAAAACCGATGAACAGATTTTCATGAAAGTTGGTGGAGGGATGGAGCATGAGGCAGGAAGAACCGATTAAATTTTGGAGTGCATCCTGTTAAAGGGGCACTCGGTAGAGCGCATACATCCATTAACTACTTAATGGATAGTCAAGAAACTTGGTTGAGGGATGGGGCATGGGCCAGAAAATAACCCGTTAAATTCTGGAGTGGATCCGAATAAAGGAGCACTCAAATAGAGTGCATACCACTGCAAAGGATTGTTGGGCCTTAACGGAGGTATACACTCTATTGAGTGCCCTTCTGGTTATTATTGTATTTTGTAGCTTTCCCATATTGCCCATCACGTTTGGGTAGGGGCCCGTGGGTAGGCTGTCGTGGTCCAGATTTTCAAGTGAAAGGTGACAATTGTGTCCACCCTCATGGCATTACGTGAGTCTGTGACCCCAGCCCCCTCGGGGAGACTGGAACCTTTGCGCATGGCATGACTTTCTACCAAGAAATGTTTATAACTGTTTGCCAGTGCTATTTAGATTAAATTTTTAAGCTTTATCTCATTTTGACATAATATATACCTTATAAATGTATTATTCCCTTAGAAACACTAAATACGTAATATAAGAAATTCGAACTGGGGTTGTAAATCTTCCCAAGAAGATTGTCAGTTCGTGGGCTTCATCTATTCTACAAAATGAGAGATCCCTATTTTGTCCCTAAATCCGCCTCACCCTAAAAAAGACAGCACATAAATGTTAATGAGGGTTTGCATATGTAGCATTTCCTTGAGGGCCACAACATTGCTATTATTGAATCTCCTACACAGTCCAAAGGCTCTCATATCACTCAGAAAGAAACCTTTTCCCACACATAACCCTACTTAGTGTAATACTAACCTGCCCTAACTACTCATTCAAGGAAGTAGGAAAATGTTTACATAGAGATCGACATACTTTTGACCGTCTGACAACGTAAATAACTGCATTCCACAGCAAAATGACCACGCTCACGAGCGAGGACGCGCCAGCAGGACGAAGCGTTATTACGTGCGACACAGGAATCCCCACTCACAAAATTTGCAGTGGCACTCCGGGAGAGACTTGGACTAGAAGTACCTCTCTCTACAGTACGTCGGCGGTTACATGAGGCGGGAATACATCATAGGGTTCCCGCGAAAAAGGTAAGCCTCACAGAAGCGCTTCGTGCTGCCAGGCTGGAATTTGCACGCTAATACGAGAACCAAAGGCTAGACTTCTGTGCCCGGATGCACAAACGGCCTTAAGGCTACTCACGGCCTTAAGTCGGGTAGTTTAAGGCCGTGGGTCGCTAAGGCCCATGCACGAAGCACCAACAGGAGGGTAAGCCTCGGTAAGGCCGCCTCAACCGCTGAGACTGGGTCGGAGCAGCCTTACTGTACTGAGACCCGTAAATAAAGTAACTCCGATTTGATATTCTCGGTAGCACAAACCGGACCCAACTTGTTATTGTTTGCCTCGGCATGGAGTTGATGGTTATCTGTGAACTAGATCGTGCTTTGCGAAGGGAATGGAGGTTTCTTGGAGCCACTGAACCCCTTGTAACATAAATGTTGAACATGTATTGAGACAATATCGCCTCCCCAGGAGCGAATTCCTTCGTTTAACGGAACTTGAGCCTCATATTGGGAGTGTCACGTTACACTGCCATGCCATTCTTGCCTACACAACAATTTTTGGCAACCCAGAGGTTCTACGCTAGTAGGAATTTTCAGTGTTGTTGCAGGGTGGTATTCATGAGTCAAGTGTATGCAAAGTAATATCACGTGTGACAGATACTTTATACAGAAAATGACTGAGAAAAATTAAGATGCCCAGTGGTTTGCTGAGAAGGACAGAGACGAGGGTTTCCACACAATAAATAAATTTCTTGAAGTATTTGGGTTCCCACGGGAAAGGAGGGGAAGAATACATCCCCAGTATCCCTGCTTGTAAGGGGCAACTAAAAGGGGCCTTTTTGTCTCCAGTCTTTCTTTCCTTACTGTCCTCTTCTGTCTTCCATTTTACCCCCTTTTCTTGATGTTTGTGTGTTTCTTATGGTCTTTATTTTCCTTCTACTAAGCCATGCAGCCATATTATGGACTGGTGATAATTTATCATTATTCCTAACTTCCTAAAGTGCTTGGAGCAATGGATTGAACCCTAATACCAATCAAGGCCTCAGATCACAAAGAAAATGTATTTGTCAGCCGCAAACGGTTTCATTCACTGGCTGTGCAAGTTGTTTGACAGCAAGAAAATGATAATGAGCTGTAATTACAGATATCATGGCAGCACTCACGCTGCCAATATCTGGATAAATTCTAACCACCAGAGATCTGAGCCAAGGTGTCTATGGTGACATTTTTATGCCAGGTAATTGTGGTTGCTGATTACTTTGTTTAAAGTTAGACTATGGTTAGGTAAAACAAGGCAAACGTAATAAGTTCCCATTCATATTGCTATTTTATTTCTGTACTCCTAAACCCTCTAATCTTACTAATGTTTTAAAGATTGTGTGGGTGTACAGTATTGCTCTTCATCACTAATATTGGGACGTCTTGTCATTGCACCCGACATTTTCAATTAATTACCGGCAATTCACGTGCTTATCCTTGACTGTTGTGTTTTTGTTACCAGCATTGTGTGAAATAAGGTATTGTATAGAACGCCTAGGAATTCTATAGAATGACCAACATTTTTTTGGAAAAGTATGAAATAAGTTTATTTCACTCTGACTTTACATATTTTACCTAACCTGGGACTTTAATAGAATGCATAGGTATTCTGTAGAATGTCTAATATTTTTATGGCAAAGTATAATGTAATAAACAACAGGGGGTTTGGCTGGGATAATGTAGGCTAGGTTAATTTAGAAGAACGTTATGTTAAGCACTTACCGTACCTAAATTAACCTAACCTAACCTACCGTAATCGAACTTAAATGTAGCGTAGACCATCCCAGCCTAAAACTAACCGCAGCCTAAATTAACCTAACGTACTGAAATGACTGAGTTCACAGTTTGCCGGTTTGCTGCAGTTTGGTCGTTTCTGACGGTGCCTAAAATAAACACGGTAATCTACAGAATACCAAGGAAATGTGTACAGATGATTTTATCTTATACCTTGGCTTGAAGTTTACCTAGGCGTTCTATACAGTGACTGGTTTCCCACTATGACGGTAACATAAACACTCCTCTCGCCTCTCACCCCCAGCTGATTCATGAAGGTCTGTGATTGGCCCAGTGTTTGTGTTCTGCCGTCTGATTGGTCGGCAGGGTCGCAGCTGACGCACTAGATTTCCCCCAAAACATTCCCTACAGTTAAGGCCAGCCTTAGCCAAGACCAATGCACGAAACTTAAGTCAGCCCTAAGACAAAGCAACGGGTCGTCGTGCATGGGCCTTAGAGGCAGCCGTAGGGCCGCCTTTAATATTTCATATAAGGCCAGTCTTAAGGCTGCCATCCGACGGAGTTTTGTGCATCCCAGCCCTGCTCTCTTAATATTTACCACTCCGTGGATAGATATCCAGCCCTTACATTGCACACTTGCAGAGGGACGGTTCACAACCCAGAAGTATTTGGAAATTCCCAAGGAATTTTTCCTACCTTCCCTACAGGAGCCACATCCCTTCCCACCAGGTCCCATCATTTTCGTCCATGATCGGTGCCCTTTTCATATGGCACGTGCAGTCCAGGAGTGGTTTGCTACACGTGAATATCTTCAGCTCTTGGACTGGCCTACCAAGGGTTGCGACTGCAACCCAATTGAAAGTATCTGGGCGAGTATGGTCAACACATGGGAGCCAGAAAGAGAGAGGACAGCCGAGCAATTGATGGAACATATATGGCAAGAATGAGAATCTCTGCGGAGAAAGCTGCACATTGTGGGAAATGTCTCCAGCATGCCTGATAGACTCCGTGATGTTCTTGTCCAGGAGGGAGGATGGACCCATTACTAAACACATCAATAAACTGTCTGTGATCTACAGTCTCAATTTTCCTTTTTCATAATATATTGCTGCAGATTAACAAATGATCCTAGTACTATATGTTGAGAGATTCAGGTAATGCTGTTAAAGTGAGCCTAGTAGCTCAGTCAGTAGAGCGCTGACTCGCCGTCCATAAGGTCGGGAGTTAGGGCCCATGCGGCGCTACATGGCATTCGATGCCAACGCTTATATATATATATATATATATATATATATATATATATATATATATATATATATATACTGAAGACAAAAGTAGGCCTATTCCGTATACCTTGGCTGTGAAACATAAATACTGTGGGCATCTTACTGGAGTGGGATTAAAATTTTAACGATAAACTTTCTCCTCTAGCGGGCGGCAAAACCTACCAGCATGGCTATTCTGGCTTAACACATGACCATTTTATTAATGTTAGTGATAATCTCACGGTTATCGATCTGTCAACCATTTCTGATGTTGTTTACCACTACACACGACAATGCCATTGGTTTTAGTTGTCTGGTGCTATAATGTAATATTCTATCTAAGTCTGTTAAAAGAACATTGTAATGAATTTGAGCATCTACAAATACCTGATTGTAGTTTTATAGCCTGATTTTTACTAGATTCATGGCAGCAAACATTGCATAAATGGCTTCCTGGAACCGAATTGTCTGAGCACAATAACGCATTATGGTGGTGTAACAGGTTAGAGGTGAAAGTGAGATATGTGGAGGGAAGCGTAGTCTGGCAGATACTGTAAGAGCTGATCAAGGAGTGTTGAAGTGGTCCGATCATGTGGAATTCATGGATAGTAGGAGTGGTGAAATGGATATAAGAATCACAGGTGGAGGGCGAAACAGAAAGGAGAACATAGAAATGGAAGAATACTGGGAGACAGCCTTTGTGTGGCTGGGAGACAGGCTTTGCGTGGCGGAAGTTTTTCAGATATTATGAATTTGACGACACTAGCCAAGAAGGACTAGGCCAGTACAGCAGTGCTCTCTTAGGATCCCTCAGCATATTACCACTATGCCGGGAATCGAACCCGGGACTCTCAGATGAGAGCCAGGCAGCAATCCACTACACCACGACCAGGTAAAAGTTATGGGGCAGGCTTGTTCTGAGGGAACCGCGACTTATACAAGAAAAGCAATACCAGCGTTGCAACGAACAGCATATTTATTATGTCCAGACGTTTCGACATATTCATCTATGTCATCTTCAGTGGATCTAAGAAAGATACAAAAAAGACCTGTAAGGTATTTAAAATCCTAAAAGAACTATTTGAGCGTGAGCTCATCGTACTTAAATAAAAGTGAAAACTTAGTGTTAAATTAAAGGGGGACTTAACTGCACAATATATTCAGCGGGCCAGCAGACAGACAATTGTTTAGGGAGGATTTTCTTTTATAAATATGAATGGATTCTAGTATTCTTAGATTCTTACTGGTACATGTGTCTATTATACAGAAATTCTTTGGATCAACGGAAGTATTGTAAATATATGAATGTTCCCTTACCGCAAAGTGAGGAGGGTCGCTCACACGGAGACCTGACCTGCTCGACTGACCTCTATGCTCGTCAACCCTTATCTTCAAAGCTCATATTGTGCTTCCAATATACCCTGTATGGTAACTAGGGCACTTATATTCAAAAACGACTAACGAGCGGAGGGCAGTCGGCAGTCGGTCATTGTAATGAAAAAATGATTGAATCTTAGGATCATTCTTATGAACAAATCGGAACTTTATTTGAGGCCAGAAAATAGAAAAGTTATATTTCAGTGCCCTCTCTATCTTTTTTGATACAGTACCAAGAAAAGGTAGAGAAAGATACATTTCCTCCTTACTCACTGTACATACAGGTTGCTTTGGATTGCAAATTTCGGCTAAGAATTTTCTAACACAGTTATCAAAAAGAGCAGTGCTGAAACCATTGTTAGCAAAAAAAAATCCTCAAAAATGTGACCTCCTTATGGAATAGGTTGTAGGTTGAAGTTAGGTTATAAGATGTATACAAAAGTGTTCTAATTTCATTCACCTTAAAAATAAATGGACAGTAACTAAAAAAGCTATTACTCAAACCCGAGAAAGTACGCTTACGATGTACAGACATAACCAGAGTGCCATTTAACTTCTGTATCAATAAATCAAGAAAAGGGAGTTTACCGTTAACTTCACATTCTATGGTAAATTTTATGTTCTTATGTTGTTTATTTAAGCAGTTTTAAAAAAAAGTGGAGCATGGCTTTCATCATGTAATATAAGTAGAGTGTCATCCACATACCTACGATAAAGGATGGGTTTAACGTATGCGGAACAATTGTCCAATCATTTCTTCTCCCAAAAGCAGAGAAAAACAGTAGCCATAGTCGGACCCAGAGGCGAGCTCATAGCCACACCGTCTACCTGTTTATACACCTCGTTATTAAAGATAAAATGGCAGTCCTTACACAAACAGAAATCAGCTTTTTAAAGAATTTTTTACTCATACCCATGACTTCATCCGTATCATTAAAAACTGAATTTACACATAAATCACTAGTTTCATGTAAGGGAACATTTGTAAACAATGAGGTGACATCAAAACTACACATGTAGGAGGAGGTTGGTAGTCTGAATCCAGAGAGAAAGTTAAAGAGCTCATATGAATTTTTAACCGTATATTCATTGATTGTTAAATCCGAAAGGATGGGAACTAATAACTTAGCTAATTTAAAGGTGGCAGTTTTAAATGCAGCCATGATTGGTCTAAGAGGTATGGATTGTATGTGTGCTTTAGGCAATCCATACAGAATAGCTGGTGATGAGCCACTAGGTGTTAAAGACTGAATATTCCTTTGAAACAGTTCCTTTTATAACCATAGATTTTAATAACGTGTTTACTTTATCCTCTGTTTTCATGTTCAGTTTTATTAAATCGGCATGAATGACTTTCATGAACTGTACGCACATCATCACTATCATCGACCACAGCATGACCATGTTAGAAAATTAATAGATTTTTTTCGTCGGTAGGCAACGATGAAGGGCCTTATACTATGGATTCTCATCTACATACCAAGAGGATATGCTCACTTAGACCCCCAACACACAGTACGGCAAGAATGCCTCATAGCTCCAACGGCCACAATGTCAATCGTCAAAGATGTCATGAGTAATGAAATCAGCTTGGATTACTTATACGAATTACCCTCTTATCTAGAAAGCATCGCCAAACCCATGAGGACCCTAGACTTCATGATAGGAGGCTATGTTTCACAAGCACATAACACAAAGGAAGTGGGTGAGATAGCGAAGTCAGCGAAATGGAAGATAGAACAGGCGAAGTCAACTAGGCTCATCATGATCCAAGATCTCCCATCTCATGGAACGGAGGTATTGAGCGCCACGAACAACATTACACGTACTCGCCAAAAGCGTGGTTTGTTTGACCCGGGTGGTGCAGTTCTTAGGAACATCTTTGGATTGGCTACAGAGGAAGACCTTTAAGAAATAAACAACAAATTTAATAAAACAGCTCAGGTACTAACATACGAAGATAAATTCATCGCCGGACATAACTCAACAATGAAGACAATCGTGATAATGGAATTGCTGAGGTGGTTGCAAAGCATCGCATCACCTCTCCTGGTCGCCTAGTGCAACAAATGCAATTTCCCTGCAGCCCCCGCACAGTTCAACGTGGTCTACACAAACGGCAGATCCACTGCTATGTCCCAGTCAAAAAGAAATGGCAAACCCAGACACATAGGGATAGCAAACTCGGGTTTGCCTTATAGTATTTTGCCGTTAAAGATGAATTTTGGAAGTCGGCAATTTTTACTGACAAAACATGTTTCTGCTCTACTGAAGCAGGTAAACGGTGGTGCTAGAAACTGAAAAACACCCGGTTCAACCCTGAGAATATTCATGGGAGGGCAACAACTGGGAAAGCTTGTTTCATTCGAGGGCTGGATGTGGCCGTATGGTCCAGGAGAACTCGTTAGAATCCATGAAAGACTGACGAGGATAGATTACATAAAAATTCAAGAGGAGGTAATGTTACAATCAATGCGGGTAATGGCAATTCAACACCCACAAACAATTAGACTGGTTAACGATAACTGCGCCATTCATATTAGCAAAGTGGTGAAAGAATGGTTTGCCCAGCATCATGAAGTTGAACTTATTAATTGACCTACAAAAAGGTGTGATTTAAACCAAGTAGAAAATCTGTGGGGAATAATGAGTAGAGACTGGAATGTGGGAGAGGAAAATAATGCATTGGAGGTGTGGGAATCTATAAGACGACGGCCTACCATTTGTCAGCATCTAGTTGAATCAGTGCCTGCGAGAATAAATGAAGATGTTGGTATGTTAAGTGTGATCTGATTTTCAGATAAAATAAAACATGGAGCAAATGTGAGCAGTCTTGAAGGAAATGAAATCCAGGCAGACATGCAGGTTGGGGGAATGGTATGAGACATAGCAAATGCCATTTAACTTGGATATATGCAAGGTCATGTATATTATCCGTGCTAATCCCAGGTCAGACTATTCACATTGGGGTAGAGCTCCGAGGATGGCTAATCTCAAAAGGACTTTGGTGTACTGTTCAGTAGTGACCTGAAATTTCCAAACAGTGTTACTAAATGGAGAAAATGGCCCAGAAATACCTATGCTACATCAAGAGTCAGTTTGTTTATAGGAATAAAGAGATTTTTTTTTTATGTGAGGAAGAAGGAACCCAAGGCAACGAGCAGGCAAAACTGTTCCTTCCAAGAGAAAAACAAAATACAAGAGTAAGCCAAATTCAAGATCCATTCATTTCGAGATGCCTGGACACACAGCGTTTGAAAGACTGGAGATCATAGGAAGCAGGAAATACAGACAGAGGGAGACAGTTCCAGAGTTGACCTGTTGCATAAATGAAGGACTGGAAGCAACGGTTAACCCTTGCATTAGAGAGTTGGACAGAAAAGGGATGAGAGTTTGCTGCTAGACGGGTGCCACGCGCCCGTCGTAGAGGTGGAGGAATGCATGCAGACAGTTCAGAGGAACAGTGACCATTGAAGTTGCGATAGAAAAGAGATAAAGATGCAGCAGTGCGGTGAAGAGACAGAGCTTGAAGGGAGTCAGTAAGAGGAGGAGAGTTAATGAGACGAAAAGCTTTTCACTCCACCCTATTGAGAAGAGCTGTATGTGGGGAGCCTCCCCACACATGAAAGTTGTACTCCACGCAGGGGCGGATAAAACCCCTGTATAGAGTCAACAATTGTGCAGGGGTAAAGAAGGAACAGAGTGGGCTTAGCACACCCAGTCTCTTGGAAGCAGATTTTACAAGAGATGTAATATGATCTTTCCAAGATAAGTTCCAAGTAAATGAAACCCCAAGCATGTTCAACGATGATGCAGGTTTAAGCTGAATATTATTAAACATTAGTGAGTATACCTGTGGAAGATTTTGTTGGGTTGATAGGTGCAAAAACTGAGTCTTTGATGCATTAAAAACAACCAGATTATATTTACCCTAGTCAGAGATACGAGCCAAATCAGACATTATGTGTGCCATAGCCTCATCCCTTGTTTGTTGAAGTAACTGCTGAGATGGACGTTGTGGGAATCGAATAGAAAGGTGAAGGGTGGAGTCATCAGCATATGAGTGGCTAGGGTTAGATGTACAGCTTAGAAGGTCGTTGATGAATAAAAGGAAGAGAGTTGGTGATAGGACAGAGCCCTGAGGAACACCACTGTTATTAGATCTAGGAGAACGATGGCCGTCTACAACAGCGGCTATAAAACGACCAGAAAGGAAGCTAGAGATGAAGGCACAGATAGAAGGATAGAAACCGTAAGAGGGCAGTTTGGAAATTAAAGATTTATGTGAGACTCGATCGAAAGCCTTTGAGATGTCAGGTGCAATGGCAAAGCTTTCGCCAAAGTCCAGAAAGGAGGATGACCAGGAGTCTGAAAGGTAGGTGAGAAGATCGCCTGTGGACCGTCCCTGACGAAACCCATACTGACGATCAGAAAGAAGGTTGTGATAGGAAAGGTGCTTTAAAATTTTTCTATTAAGAGTAAACTCGAAAACGTTTGAGATAGAGGATGTTAAAGCAATTGGACGATAGTTAGAGGGTAGGGATTGGTCACCCTTCTTTGGGTCTGGCTGAATGAAAGGAAACTTCCAGCAAGAAGGAAAGGTACAGTCATGGTCATAATTAATCACCTATCTTCTGGTACCCTGTGCCTCAGGCTGGCTCCTTAATGAGCGGCAATTCACATTGGAGTAAGAGTGGCTGAGGGGAAGGGGTCAGAGAGAGAAGGGAAAGTGGGTGAGGGGACGAATGATGGGTGGGGGGTGGAGTGAGGTAGGGGAGGGAGGGTGGGTAGAGGAGGGAGAAAGAAATGCGAAATTGTGGTCACATAATTTGTCAAATTTCTTTCATTCAGGGCATGATATAAAAGAGTTAATAGTCGGTAGATAATGCTGAATTACACTTTGTATAGTGGCGTCAGATAACAAGCATTAGGTAGGTGGTCATATCAAAGGCTGGCTCGTGAGAGAAATATACTGACATGACAGATCAAACATCTGTGCAGAGCCATCGATACTGTATGGACCCAGACTGTCAACGCGTGAGAGCCAGAGAACGAGAGGACACGGGCCCACCTCCTACAGCACACCAAGGACGAGTAGGGGTTGTTCAGACGAAACCAGCAAACCATCAACATTATTGTTTCCTCGGTGCCGAGAAAACTGCAAGAGGTTATTGAGGCAGGAGGCCACTGGACTACTTACTAAGGCTTTCCTGGTTGCTTTGGCTTGACCAATGTCGGTAAACATTGACATAGATATATTTGGGGAGTTTAGGTAGGATTTTGTTTCACTTTTCCTTCTAACAGATTATGAGAGGTATCTTTATTATATCCACCCATGTGGACAGACATCAAATCTATTTACTTTTTACGCACAATTATTTTAAATAGCCTTTTCATTACAGAGATACCATAAAATAGGTGACATGATGGTGACTGTATAGAGGGAGTGCATACCAAGAGAATGATCATATTTACAGTACTGTGGACACTGCCATGTCAAATGTTGCACATGATATTTAGTTGCAAATTTTAGTTACATGTAAGGGTTGAGGACGTTTCTCACACAAACATTACGGATGTCAAAGCCATCCAGATTCCGTTCTGCGTCCGCAGTCAAAATATACGGATAATCACAAATATCTGGCTCCGCACTAATGTTTGATCTGTCACGTCAGTATATATTCTCACGAGCCAGCCCTTGATATTATCACTAATCTAAAGCTTGTTATCTGACGCCGCTATACAAGGCGTAATGCAGCATTATCTATCGAAATTAATTCCTTTATATCATGCCCTGAATGAAAGAAAATAGACAAATTACGTGACCACCACTTCGCATTTCATTCTCCCTCCTCTACCTACCCCCTCTCCCTCACTCCAACCCCGCTCTGTCACTCGTCCCCCCTTCCACCCTCCCTCCTCCCTCTGGCCCCTCCCTCTCAGCCCCTCTCACTCCACTGTGACTTGCGACGCATAAAGGAGCCAGCCTGGGGTACGGGGTACCGGAGGATGGGTGATTATTAATGGCCACGACTGTACAAGTTGATAGACAACGGCGAAAGAGTTTGCCTAGGCAAACTTCTCACTAAAACCACTTCTGAGATACGCTGTGCAGTTCTAGTAACGAAAGGACATCCTTAAGAAAAACATAAATCGACTTGGTATAATTTACAGTAGAGCTACAAAACTTATTCCATTTATCTTGAGACTGAATTAATACAATTGTTTGAGGGCGCTGGAACTATTTTCGTTTGAAACTCATTGACTATGAAGTCAGGTCACTGAATGGATGACGATTTGGACCATAGAAAGTTGCTTAGTCTCATCACGAACACAACACACAACCATGGTTAGAAGCTGGAATTGAAGAGATTTAACGCCTGCATAGGTGAAATCTTTTTTCACGTTCAAGATTTGCTCCTTCTGGAACAGACTCCTCGTGGCAAGGCAGTATAGGCTGCCATGGTGTTGGCAACATGAACAACAATGGCTTTAGACTGCTTTCCCTACCCCCATTGTCTGGGCATCACCAACACCATTTTTCAGTGTACAAATAAATACAAGAGCACCTGAATGCACCCATGATCTAGACATTCGTATCTGTTTGAGTGTGTTATTATAAACCAGCGATATTGAGAAGTTCTTATTCCCCGACCAATAAGTGGTGCTGATTGCACAACAGACCATGATCGGCAACTAGTCATATGCCCTAAAATGCGCCATAGACCATCCTCCAAGAAACTAAACTGTAGTATTTTTAAGTATGTGGCAACTTGTAACACCTTTTACTGCACCATCATAGACAGACTTTCACAATACCCAAACACTTGACCCAAACAACCATGCAACAAACTTAGATGCAGTGTGGCTGAACATTAAGACACAACTTCTAAGAACTGCAGCAAAAACCCTAGGCTTCTCCACTTGCAATCATTAAGACTGGTCAGATGAAAATGGTGAGGGCATACATGACCTTCTTGCAATGAAGAATAGAGCACATAACAACTGGGTGGCTCATCCTGACTGTTTAACTCTTAAAAACTTAATTCCAGAACCTCAGAAGTGAAACCCGGTGAACATTGCATGACATGGAAAAATAATGGTGGATTGAGCGAGCAAAAGAGCTGCAAAGACTGGCTGATATTAATCACCGACGTAGGTTCCATAAGTTCATGGAAATCATCTATGGGACAACCAAACATAATATGACCCATATTCGGTCAGCTGAATTGACCTCCTGAATAACAATCAAGCAGTCCTAGCAAGATGGGCACAACACTTCAGTACCTTACTTAATCCAAGAAAGGTGGCTCAACACAATATCCTTGATAATTCAAGTGGCAGATCTCGATGGCTCACGTACTCTTGCAGAAACTGTTCAGGCCATCCGATCTCTAAAAAATATCAAAAGCTCTGGCCCTGATGGCATACCAGCTGAACTCCACCAGTGCTCCATAACCTTATACTGACTATCTGGAACCAAGAATGAATTCCATCCGAGTGGCGTACTTCTGATATTGTAACCTTCTACAAGATGAAAGGGGACTGTTCAAATTGTGACAGCAGCAGAGGCATCTCCCTGTGAATGCCAGTAAAACGCTAGCCAAAATAATGTTATCCAGACTGACAGAACATCTGACTGAGTCAACGCTTCCTGAAAAAGTGTGGATTTCAGAAAGAACAAAGTACTTGTGATCTTTATTGCCTGACTGATACAAAAGAAATGCCATGAGCAGAACCGAGACCTATATATTGCATTCATCGATCTCGCAAAAACATTTGGCACAGCCAGCAAAGAACTTTATGAAATTCTTTTTCAAAATTTGAAGTTCCAAACAAATTCCATACTATCCAGAAGACCCTACATGACAATATGAATGCTCGTGTGTTCATAGGTGCGAACAAATTCAATCCTTTCAAAATGGACGTGGGAGTAAATTAAGGCTGCGTCCTGGCTCCTGGCATTTTTGACCTCTATCTCACTGCAGTCACCCTTTTAAGTCACTAACAAATGAACCCTCATGTTGGAATAATAATCCATTTCCATCTAGATGGCAACTTATTTAATCTTGGACATCTTCAAGCCCAATCAAAGACTGAAATGACTCATCTCCTAGAGCTACAACATGCTGATGTCTGTGCTATCCTTGCACATACCCAAGAAGCCGTACAAGAGTCACTCCATCATTTCCTACGTATACTATGTAATGGGACTTCTGATAAATGTCAATAAACCAGAAATAATATATCAGAAAAACAACTCAGAGCAGAGTCTCTGCATTACAGAAAAATGGTGAAGATATAAAACAGATAGATAATGTTACCTACCTTGGAAGTGCTCTCACAGATAAGCATAACATCGATGCAGAAGTTCTTTAACGAATCAGCCATGCCTCAACCTCTTTTGGATATCTGAGATCCAGAGTCTTTGGAAACACCAACTTAATAATCAAGACGAACGTATCACTATAAACTTCTGTATGCCTCTTCATCCTCTTATAAGTTGCTGAATCCTGGACTTCTTACCGGCGTCACACCAAACAGCTTAATTTGTTTAATATCTGATGATTACATCACATTCTTGGACTCACATGGGAGAATAAAGTCCCTCACTCACGAAGTCTTCAGCTGGCAAAGTTAACCAGCATAGACACCATGTTGGCTAAAAAGCAGCAAAGAGGATCAGATACTGTTCCACATGCCTGATCACTGCTTCCCTTCCTAGGTTCTGGATGGCCGACTCCCTGCAGCATGCCGCAACCCAGGAAGACAGAATAAGAGTTATAAGGATCATATAAGGACAATTCTGAAGAAATACATCATGACAAGAGATTTTGAAACCAATGCCTCTGACGTAAAACAATGGAGAGTCCTCTGCAGTGAAGGAACCATTCATCTCGAAAAAGCTCAAAGCTTGGCCAGAGAAGAACGCTGACAACAGGGACACAATGAAAACCAAATTCTTCCGGCAAACCTGGACTTGACATGTCAACTGTTTGGCAGAGTTTGCGGATCTGACCAGGGTTGGTCTGCACAGTCACACACATTGACTCGAAAGACAGTGATAAAATAGGAGGCAACGTCTTCAGTAGTAGAAGAACAGCTTTAAGAACGTATGTAAGTTTGTGTGATAATAGCTACAACAGAATCAAAGCTACGTCATCAGCATCAAAACATTAGATAACCGCCATAAGTTGGTGTCAACTATAACATTATGCCTTTACTAACACCGAACGTCTTGTTCGTTAGAAACTAATCCCTAGAAGCCTAAGTTTTGCTTGTCTCCATTTAGGCTGCCCCACATGGTTGCGTTAACTCTGAAATCTTTTCAGCTCTAAAACACTTCACTTAGCTGAAAGTGAATAACGAAGCCTGATTGTTTATACTGTCTTCATTGTTCTTATTACCCATCCCCGGGACGGAGGGACTCGAGGATGGGTAGGCCTATTATTTTCGCTAGGTTTGTCTGTTCGTCTGCCTGTCTCTGTCTGCCTGTCCGTCTATCTGTCTGTCTGTCCGTCTGTCTGTCTGCTTGTCTCTGTTTGTCTGTCTGCTCGTCTGCCTGTCTGTCTGTCTGTTAACAGCTTTACGCAAAAACTATCTATCTATCTATCTATCTATAGCCCGACGCCCTAATCCCGCAAAGGGTGGTCGCAGACAAAACGCCTCCAAGTCGCTCTATCACCCACAATTTGACTACCCTCCCCCCAACTCACCCCCCCCTCCCTCATATACCTCTCAACTCCATCCCTTCACCTCATCCTCGGTCTACCCCTCCCTCTCCCCCCCTCCACCTCACCTACATACACCCTCTTAGTCAGTCTTTCATTCTCCATTCTATTCACATGTCCAAACCACATCAGTGTATTTCTCCTAATCTTCTCAACCACATCTACATCTACCCCACAACGTTCCTTCACTTCTTCATCCATCAACCTGTCCCTCCACGTCACTCCACATGCTCCTCTTAAGTAACTACTGCTTCGATTTTGACTAAAATTACAGGGATGATGGGCTATGAACTTCTTATCACCTGATTAAGTCTGGGGCAAAATCTGGCCAAGGTCTTTGCTATAGACCCCCAGAAAGTAAAAAATAAATAAATAAATAAATAAAAAATCTTTTTGCCGTAACTCCTTTCAGATTCGTCATATCGACATGAAACCAAAACAGAAAGGTGCTTACTTCAAATGTGCATCCTATACATGCCTCATTACATCAGGGGGGGTCACCCCCCAGTCAGTGTTAGGGGGCTCAGTGTCAGGTAGGTCGGACTTAAAATTTCAAATGGGCATAAAATCATAAAATTCCACCCGATTTACTGCAAATGTGATATGTGACATGTTTAACTAGATTTCCTGTTGTGTTTACACGTCAGATCTAAAATGACTGCAGTGGACGGGTTTGCTGTGCCTTGGCACCGCTTTTTGTTTGTCCTTTTTACCATGTCAGTGATACTGAATTAGAATGACCGGATGACTGAATCACTAGATGACTGCATTCAGTCAAGAATGAGTCAGAGGAGCCGGAGAGAAATAATGGGATTTTGATGAATGAAGGGTGAGATGAAGAGGTGAGATGAGGAGAGTTAGGGTACTGGGTTCTTAGAAGAGCGTGGATGAAGTCTGAATTGATGATTTATGTGTGTGTGTGTGTGTGTGTGTGTGTGTGTGTGTGTGTGTGTGTGTGTGTGTGTGTGTGTGTGTGTGTGTGTGATAAAGATGAATCATATTCTCTTCCTAATTATTATACCATGTTAGTCTCTTCAGAGTTATTTAGTCTTTATTTTTTGTTTCACAGACATGGGATCCATTAACAAGACACATGCATTAATGTGTCACAGGCAATAACATACTTGCAAGAAGAGGGGAAGGTCGTGGAGGAATGGAAAGATGGGTGGTCTGGTGGTCGTATGGTCGCGGACTTGATTTTGGCTGTTGCAGGGAACATTCTGCAGAATGAATTCGATATCACCGTGTTTAGTGTCCTTGAAATCTGGCCTCATTGACGTGCAAGCGCACTTATACCATAATGGCAAATCATAACGTAACATCACAAATGATCACGTTAGGGTATGTGGGTATCAGTTCCGTGTTAGCGAAGGTGAGAAGGCTGCCGAGGATTAGGTCTTTGTTGTTGTGTCGCTGGTGGACTTTTGGACCTAGGTTATGTATGTCCAAAGACAGATTTATAAAGTAACTGGACTACAGTACCTTAGGCATTGACTCCTATACGTCCCAAGTAGTAATAAGGGACAGGCTCCTTTATTATCTCGGAAGAAGGCAAACAACTGAATCAGTGGTAACAATTAACACTTTATATCCACTGCCAATAAATACTGTGAATATAATGCAGACTTAATATATCAGACACAGTGAGAGACAGCCATTGCAATAATCTTTACACATGGCAACAAAATTTTCAGCGGCTGAAAGTTTCCAGTTTAAATAAGCTTCGACACATCACGCAATCAATCACATATCAGGCTGACTGGAAAATAATAAAAGAAGCTGACTCTTTGTCTTTTTAAGTATGTATCTATCTCTCCATCTGCATATTTGTTTGTCTGGACTCTCTCTTTCTCTCTCTCTCTCTCTCTCTCTCTCTCTCTCTCTCTCCTACACGAGTTAAAGCTGTCCTGGTCAACTCTCATATACAAGAGTTATCCGTTGCTCTTATCAGCCGTGGACAAAGCGGTAAGGTTTGGGACTGTCATCCTCGGCCAGTCTTTCCCTTTGCCAGTGGTAAAAATGGACAGGTATTGTTATTGGCTCTTTTGTTCCATTTTCTTTGACAGGAACAGGATCTGCAGTTTCAGCTTCTTTTGTTTAGGTTTGGGGTTGTCATCCTCGCTCTATCATTGCCATTGCCAATGTTAAAAATTAACATATATTGATGTTGATTGTTTCTTTTCCATTCTCTTTGACTAGAACCGGATCTGCAATCTCAACTTTTTGTCTGCACTATTAAGATAATAGACCTCAACCACTAGAACGTCACACCTAAGCGTCTATCTACGAGTAATATGCATTTATTCTGGATGTGTCTGTGGGGGGGGGGGAGAGGGGGATGTTTTGTACAGCTGAAACTGGAAAGGTATTTTGATGAAACTTAGTACTATGCTTGCACCGAACTACGGAAGGGCCCTTGTCAGTGTCATAGCCATTGAAATTTTCTAAAGAGGAGTTTCGACTCGTAATTGCTGCCAGTGATTTTATATTGCACAGAATGCTTCGGGAATTATCTGGGGATTTTCCTGCTTCTTAACAGGAGCATGTGCTGAGAGGTCCGATAAGGCGGAGAAGCTCTTATCAACACCAAGCACACACCACAAAGACTCACCGGTGTCAATAGCCTTATCTCTACACAAGAACATTACACTAGATATTTACTGCACTCCCAGCATTCACAGAATGTTCAGACGTCTTCGCTGAACATGACAATAAAAGACTTTGTGCTAAGGCACAGCGAACCCTTCCCGGGCAATCATATTAGTGCTGACGTATTAACACAACAGAATATCTAATGAATGATGTCACATATCAGATTTGGAGTAAATCGGGTGAAAACTGACGATTTTATGCCCACTTCAAATTTTAGGCTCGACCCACCTGATATTGACCTCCCTACCACTAACTGAGGGGGTGATCCTCCTAATGAAATGAAGCAAGATATAGGATCCAGATTTGAAAGAAGCACCTTTAGGTTTTGGTTTCATTTCGATATGATTAATTTGAAAGGAGTTTTGGCACACACACACAAAAAACAAAAAAAAACAAAAAAAACGATTTTTACCCGTCCCCGTTCTTTTACATCCTTTGAGCCTAGAGCCTGGGCCTTGTCCCTATCTGGCCCTAAATTTAATCAGGCGATCAGGTCATAGCCAATAGTCCTTATTTATGTCAAAATCATACCAGTAGTTTTCGCGTAAAGTTAACACAGACAGACAGACAAGCAAACATAAACAAACAAACATACTGAGTGAAAACAATACCCGTCCCCGAGCCCCTCCTGGGCGGGGACGTGTAATAAATACTCATCGCCCATCCAGCACTCAACACTAAGATTTAACCCCTACACATTACCAAGACCGTGTCTCTGGAACATCACAATAAATACTGAACATGTACTTAATATTAGGCACTAGAAATTACTTCAGAGCAAACTCATTAGTCAACACTTGGTGAATTCAGCTTAGGCTGTGACAACTCCGATGAGGAGTTGGCCATACCTGAAGAAGCCAGTCTTGACGAAACATTGAAATAGTTTGAGTCCCTACTCTGCACTTTGTGTCATCCTCATCATTAGTCAACAGTATGACCTCTGACCTCTACATATACACAGTACTAAAACCAAAGCAACTATGTAATAAGATTCAGCACAAAAGCATCGCACAGGAACCTCTATACTAGTACATCACAAAATAAACTCTACACACACTCAACACACTGCACCAAGACTCAGCCATCAGCAGTAATAACATGGAGAGTGGAGGAGAAAAGAGGGGAGGGGTCAGAGGTCGGAAGAGGTCAGGAGGGGTGCAACACAAACTAGCGAATATTGCAAAAATGAGTCAGTTGCTTCGTCAGTAGGAGATAGTGAGGGAAAATGTGTGTGTGTGTGTGTGTGTGTGTGTGTGTGTGTGTGTGTGTGTGTGTGTGTGTGTGATAGAGAGAGAGAGGGGGGGGGAGGAACAGGGGAGGAGAGGGTGAGACGCACAAGGGAGATGAAAGGGGGCAAGAGGTGAATCGTGTTACGTTGCACCAATATAACGTTGTCAACACAGAGGGATGAGGGGAGAAAGTGAGAGAGTGATAAAAGCAGAGAAAGGAGAGGCGGGTAGAAGGAACGCGACAGAGGGGCACTAGGAGAAGGAAAGAGAGGAAGGGGAGAAACACTGGAGTAAAGAAAAGGAGGTAAGAATAGGAGAGAGAGAGAGAGAGAGAGAGAGATGGGAACACGATGAAACATGAAAAAAAAGAAAGAAGGTAAGAGGAGGAGATTCATGATAACTGAGTGGAGGGAAGAACCGGAGAGCGACATAGCAAGGAAGAGAAGAGGAAGGGGAAAACACTGAAACACATAGTATAGATAGATAGATAGATAGATAGATAAACAGACAGACAGACACAGACAGATAAAGATAGATAGATAGACAGGTAGATAGATAGATAGATAGATAGATAGATAGACAGACATTATAGCATATCCCTTCATGAGCTGAGTGGGGTCCCTGTTGACCCCAGCATATCTTTAAAATTATGCCATTAAGCCAGTGTTTATTATTCTGATCTGGCCGTCCCTGACTTTTACTGCAGATGATTATTGTATATGCACATAGTTTTTCAGCAAAGAAGCTTGCAGCACTTAGGAGAGACAGTGTCAAAAATGTTTATGTGGTCTGCTGGGACCCCACGTGGCCTTCTGTGCAACTAGAGAGAGAGAGAGAGAGAGAGAGATATATATATAGATATATAGATAGATAGATAGATAGATAGATATAGATACAGATATAGATATATATATATAGATAGATAGATAGATAAAGATACAGATATATATATATATATATATATATATATATATATATATATATATATATATATATATATATATATATATATAAAAGAGAAGAAAAGTGAGTTTTACGCCAGGTACCCCTTTTTTGGATAAGGGCTAAGGCGTTGCCCCTGGGTAGAAGACTTTGGTTTGGAGCGTGTAGCATTTTATGACCGGATGCCCCTCCTGATGTCTACCAATGACCCTTGGGTGGATTCGATCCTCCGACCCTTCGGTCAGAGCGGAGCGCTCTAACCCACTGAGCCACTGCTGTTATATATATATATATATATATATATATATATATATATATATATATATATATATATATATATATATATATATATATATATATAATCTTATTTTTGACATCTAATAACAATGTCAGTACCAAAATCAATATTTTATGGCAAAATTTTTTGGCAGATTATTACCAGCCCTATTTTATTCTTTTAAGATATTGATCCTGGCAGTGAATTTACTGACAATGATGAATATGAAGTGGCTGTACAAGCTGATAGTAACATTCTGCTGAATTATCATTATTAGCATTTTAAAAGTCACTGTTCTTTGTATCTGTGAGAAAGGTACTATCATTTAGTTGCCTTCCCATGATGAAAAGTTTTCTTTATGTATGTGTGATATTTAAAACAATTTTTTTTTATATCTAATTTGAACATAAGGAGAGCTTTATTTTATGATTATGTAACATACTTTATAATAGAGCGTGTCATTATGTAAAAAACCTATCTCATGAATACTGCCAAAAAAACATTCAAATAAGTGTAGGTTCAGTGCATGCAAACTGAAACTTTAATAAATTTCTGATGAATGTAAATAATTTTCTTAGTATACGAGAACAAACAAACAGACAAACAAAAAGGACACTGGTGGGTTGGCTCCGCGTGTCGTGTCCTGGGAAACATATGCACAAATTTTAAATGATGTAGCTTTATGCATATGCCAGAAATCCACCAAAACCTTTTGGGGTCCAGTGGGAACCCGTCAGCCTCCCGTGCAATGTGGAATGGCTCAGCTCACGAAGGGTTAAATATGTTATATATACATGTGCGTGTGTGTATATATAAACTTGCACACACAGAAGCAGATAGGCAGAAAGAGTGAGAAAAATTATTTCCATTTGCTATAGACTCTTGATAACGACTTCCATTTCACAATCTGCTCGTTTATGTCCTACCTGCACCAGTCAATCTAAACATGGTGAGCACATGGAGATAAACACCAAATATATCACATTCGTCATGTTGTTGGTTTGTGAGCTGCCTTAACGGTTCTTACCTACAGTGACGTGGAATATTGCTGTAAAACACAAAAGAGAGAGAACACCAGGTGTTAATATGGATACTGTGGATATGAGCAATGGCAGCAACTATGAATTCCAACTGAGAATTTATAATGCAATTATTAGAAAAAAGCGTACATCAAAGGCACTAAATTGAAGTATCCTCAGAGTCAATTTCTCTTTCTTTGAGAAGAGATTAACCGTTAGTACAACACAGGTTTGCTATTGGTAACTTTTCGAGATTGGCCTCAAGCTGAAGCAGTTAGAGTTTAAGGAAATAGACATCCTGAAATCGGACTTAAATGGCCATATAAAAGACCCGTAGACAAATTATGAAAACAACACTGCTAAAATCATATTCTCTGTCTTGAAAGGTACGTCACAAGTTCTCAACAGTGGCAGCATACCGCAGCCCACGGGGACAGAGTCAGAGATATCAAGATCATATTAGGACAAGTCGGAAGAAATGCAACATCATAACAAAAGACTTTGAAACCATGCCTCTGACTTAATAGAGACTGTTCTGCATCGAAGGAGCCATTCATCTCGAAGAAACTCGTAGCCTGGCCAGAGAAGAGTGTTGACAAAGGGGGCACAAAAAAAAAAAAAAAAAAAAAAAAAAGAGAATTCTTCCAGCAAACCTGGACTTAACATGCCAACTGTGCGGCAAAGTTTGAGGATCTGTCCAGGAATGGCCCGCACAGTTACACACACTGACACCAAAGACAATGAGAATATAGTAGGCGCCGTCGTCCCTAATAGAAGGACAGCTTTAAGTATGTAAGTTTCTGTGGTAAAGCAACAATAGGATCTAAGCTTCGTCATCAGCATAAAGACCTTAGCTAACCATCTTAAGTTTGTATCAACTAAAACTTAATGTTTTCACCCAAATCAGACGACTTACTGGGTAGAACATTAGCCCTGGAACCCTTAGTTTTAATTCTATCTCCCTTTAGGCTACCCCGCATGGTTGCATTAACCCTGAAAACTCTTCAACTCTAAAACATTGCATTTAGTTGAAAGTGTGTAAAGAAGCCTGATTGATAATGCTGTCTTCATTGTCCGTATTTGTCCTGTTTACCGCGTCAGTGATACCGTTTTAGTATCACGAGATAATTGTATCACCAGATGATTGTATTCAGTCAAGAATGAGTCAGAGGAGCCTGAGAGAAATAATAGGATTTTGATGGATGGAGGGAGAGACGGAGAGGTGAGATAATGAGAGTTAAGGTCTTGGATTCTCAGAGGGGAGTGGATGAAGTCTGAATTGATGATTTATGTGTGTGATGCTGAAGGGAGGGATTATGTGTGTGTGTGTGTGTGTGTGTGTGTGTGTGTGTGTGTGTGTGTGTCTGTAATTCTCCGGGTCGGTCAGGATCACGTGATGGTGTGTGTGTGTCTGTAATTCTCCGGGTCGGTCAGGATCACGTGATGGTTGTGATCATCAGCATTTTACCCTCCCGAATGGGAGTTCAGATCTCATATAGTCCTATCTAAGGGCAAAGCCTTCACCCTCACACACGTACACACCCATCCTCTTGCTCAAGGAAGACAGTGACCACTCGCTTTGTCAGTGAAACTTTTCGCATTCCGAGCAAGGCGCAAACCCCCCCCGTCTGAGCAGATGCTAAACGAGAGCGTTACCACTGAGCCGGCGAGCGGCGTGTGTGTGTGTGTGTGTGTGTGTGTGTGTGTGTGTAATTCACCGGGTCAGTCTGGATCACATGATGGTCGTGATCGTCAGCTTTTACCCTCCCGGAAGGGAGCTGAGAGCTCATATAGTCCGATCTAAGGGCAAGGCTGTGACCTTCACACACACACACACCCGTCCCCTTGCCCAAGGGGGACAGTAACCACCCACTTCGTCAGCGAAACTTTTCGCAACCTGAGCGAGGCGCGAACTCCCGTCCACCAGTTGGCAAGCGAGAACGTTACCACTGCACCAGCAAGCGGTGTGCTTGCGTGCGTGCGTGTGTGTGTGTGTGTGTGTGTGTGTGTGTGTGTGTGTGTGTGTCATAAAGATGAATCATATTCTCTTAAGTACTCTTCCATGTTGAGAGTTACCTACTTACATATTTATTTATTTTTTTTCTTTACATAATTGGGTTCCATTAATAAGACAGGTGCGTCAGTGTGTCATAGGCAATAATATACTGCCAAGAATAGGGGAATGTCGTGGAGGAGTGCAAAGATACCTGTAGGTGGTCTGATGGTTGGGTGATCGGGGACTTGATTTTGGCTGTTGCATGGAACATTCTGCAGAATTAATTCGATATCACCGTGTTTAATGGCCTTGAAATGTGGCCCCACTGACGTGCAAGCGCACTTGTACCATAATGGCAAATCTGAACGTAATATCCCAAATCATCACGTTAGAGTATGTGGGTCTCAGTTCCGTGTTAGCGAACGTGTGAGGTCTGTCGAGGATCAAATCTTCGTTGGTGCGTCGCTGGTGGACTTTTGGACGTAAGATTTCTATGACCAGAGTTTTTTTTCATTCATTCATTGCCAGACGCCATGTATTCCAAACGGGGTGGCCAAGGGCTTAGAGTTAATTGTTTTACAGGGAGGGGCACTAATCCTCCACCAACCCCACTTGACACGTAGGGAGAACGTTAAGTTTATAAAAATAAATGGACTCCAGTACCTTAGGCATTGACTCCTAGATTTCCCAAGCAGTGATATGGGACTGGCTACTTTATAATCTCAGAAGAAAGAACAAGAGAAATCAGTGGTAACAATGAACATTTAATCTCCGCTGCCAATAAATACTTTGAATATAATGCGGATTGAATATATCAAACAGACTGAGAGACAGCCACTGCAATAATCTTTACACATGGCAACAACTAATTATGCGGCTAAAAGTCCAGTGTAAATAAGCTTTGACACATCTCGCAATCAATCTCATTAGATCAGGCTGACTGGAAAAAGCTAAATAAAAGTATCTGCCTATTTGTCTTTTTAAGTATGTATCTATCTCTCTATCTGCGTATCTGTTTGTGTGTCTGCATCCAGTACTCTCTCTCTCTCTCTCTCTCTCTCTCTCTCTCTCTCTCTCTCTCTCTCTCTCTCTCTCTCTCTCTCTCTCTCTCTCTCTTTCCTACACGAGTTAAAGCTGTCCTGGTCAACTCTCATATACAAGAGTTATCCGTTGCTCTTATCAGCCGTGGACAAAGCGGTAAGGTTTGGGACTGTCATCCTCGGCCAGTCTTTCCCTTTGCCAGTGGTAAAAATGAACAGATATTGTGACTGGACGTTTTATACCATTTCCATTGACAGGGACAGGATCTGCAGTCTCACCTTATTTTTAAGTTTGGGGCTGTCATACTAGGTCTGTCTCTCCCGTTGTCAGTGTTAATAAGTAACAGGTGTTGATGTTGGTTGTTTTTTTCCCTTTTCTTTGACTAGGACCTGATCTGCAATCTCAACTTTTTTGTCTGCACTTTTAAAATAATAGACCTCAGCCACCAGAGCATCACAATTAAGCGTCTATCTACTATCCTGTATTTCTGGATGTGTGTTTGGGGGGGGGGGTTGCATAGCTGAAACTGGAAAATGTATTTCAATGAAACTTTGTAGTATGGTTGCACTGATCTTACTGCAGGGCCCGTGTATGTGCACTGAAATTTTCTAAACAGGTGTTTCGACTCGTAATTGCTGCCAGTGGTTTTATATTGCACAGAATGCTTCGGGAATTATCTGGGGATTTTCTTTGTAGGAGCATGTGCTGAGAGGTCCGATAAGGCGGAGAAGCTCTTATCATCACCAGGCACACACCACAAACACTCAGCGATGTCAATAGCCTTATTTCTACACAAGAACATTACACTAGGTATTTACTGCACTCCCAGCATTCACAGAACGTTCAGACGTCATCACTGGAACATTGCAACAATAAATTCTCATGGCTTACTCTGCACTCAGCACTAAGAAATTAACTCTCACACATTATCAAGACCGTATTTACAGAACATTACAGTAAACACTGAACATATGCTTAATTTCATGCATTATAAATTACATCAAATTAAATTCATTAGTCAACAGTGTGACCTCTGACCTCTACATATACACAGTACTAAAACCAAATCACCTATGTAATAAGTTTCGGCATAAAAGCATCGTGCGAGCCTCAGGAGGCCCGCACGATGCTTTATGTACTAGTACATAACAATATAAACTCTACAGACACTCAACACACTGCATCAAGACTCAGCCATCAGCAGTAATAACATGGAAAGAGGGGGAGGAGAGAGGGGAGGGGTCAGAGATCAGAAGGGGTGAGGAAGGGTGTAACGCACTCGAACTAGCGAATGTTGCAAAAATGAGTCGGTTTGCTACGTCACAAGGAGTAAGTGAGGGGAAAATCAGTGTAATTCACCGGGTCAGTCAGGATCACTTGATGGTCGTAATCGTCAGCTTTTACCCTCCCGGAAGGGAGCTGAGAACTCATATAGTCCGATCTAAGGGCAAGGCTGTGACCTTCACACACGCACACACCCGACCCCTTGCTCAAGGGGGACAGTAATCACCCACTTCGTCAGTGAAACTTTTCGCAACCTGAGCGAGACGCGAACTCCCGTCCACCAGATGGCGAGCGAGAACGTTACCACTGAGCCAGCGAGCGGTGTGTGTGTGTGTGTGTGTGTGTGTGTGTGTGTGTGTGTGTGTGTGTGTGTGTGTGAGAGAGAGAGAGAGAGAGAGAGAGAGAGAGAGAGAGAGAGACGCAGAAGGGAGATGGAAGGGGGGAAGAGAACTGTTACGTTGCACTTATATAATGGAGTCAACGGAGAGGGAAGAGGGGAGGAAAGAGGGGGAGTGAGAGAAGCAGGGAAGGGACAGGCAAGTAGAAAGATTGCGACAGAGAGGCGCGAGGTGAAGGAAAGAAAGGAAGGGGAGAAACACTGGAGTAAAGAAGACGGGGTAACAATATGAGAAAGAGAGAGAGGGGAGGGGGGAGAGAATTACTGAAGCATGGTGGAGTGAGAATGAGAGAGAAGTGAGAATGAGGAGAGATAATTTTTAACGAAACCCTGAATGAAAGGACTGCAGGAACAGAGAGAGAGAGAGAGAGAGAGAGAGAAGGGAAGACAAGGAAATATGAAAAAATGAAAGAAGGGAAGAGGAGGAGAATTGCGGTGACTGAGTGGAAGGAAAAAAGGGACAGGGACATAGCAAGGTAGAGAAGAGGATGAGGAAAGCACTGAAATACATAGTGTGTATGTGTGTGTGTGTGTGTGTGTGTGTATATATATATATATATATATATATATATATATATATATTGTTACATAGCCTATGATTTCATCATCCTTTGTGTAATTCTAACGTACAGCATGCTGCATGTTTGATCACGAGCGTGTTCTACCTCAGTCCACCCTTCTACCGTTATAGTAGAGTAAGTCGTTCTTTCTGTTGTTCAGAGCGGGATTGTCAACTCTTTGTCCCCATTGCTTCATTTGCGCGTCCTTCTTACAAGTTGTATCAAGCTCTGCTGGCCCCTATATTTTTTTTTTTTTTTTTTATGCGAGGAAGAAGGAACCAAAGGCCATGAGCCCGCAGTAACAATTCCCTCCAAGAGAAAAACAAAATACAATAGAGAGCCAAATTCAAGATCCGATCATTTTGAGATGCCTGGACACACTGCGTTTGAAAGACTGGAGATCATAGGCAGGAGGAAATACAGACAGAGGGAGACAGTTCCAGAGCTGACCTGTTGCATGAATGAAAGACTGGGAGTAACGGTTAACTCTTGCATTAGAGAGTTGGACAGAAAAGGGATGAGAGTTTGCTGCCAGACGGGTGCTACGCGCCCGTCGTAGAGGTGGAGGAATGCAAGCAGACAGTTCAGAGGAGCAGTGACCATTAAAGTAGCGATAGAAAAGAGATAAAGATGCAACAGTGCGGCGAAGAGACAGAGGTTGAAGGGAGTCAGTAAGAGGAGGAGAGTTAATGAGACGAAAAGCCTTTGACTCCACCTTATTGAGAAGAGCTGTATGTGGGGAGCCTCCCACACATGAGAGTCGTACTCCACACAGGGGCAGATAAAACCTCTGTATAGAGTCAGGAATTGTGCTGGGGTAAAGAAAGAGCGGAGTCGGCTTTAGCACACCCAATCTCTGGAAGCAGATTTTACAAGAGATGCAATATGATCTTTCCAAGATAAGTCCCGAGTAAATGAAACCCCAAGCATGTTCAAGGATGATGCAGGATTAATCTGAATATTATTAAACATTAGTGGGTATACCTGTGGAAGATTTTGTCGGGTTGATAGGTGTAAGAACTGAGTCTTAGAAGCATTAAAGACAACCATATTATTTTTACCCCAGTCAGAGATATGAGCCAAGTCAGACATTAGGTGTGCCATAGCCTCATCCCTTGTTTCTTGAAGTAACTGTTGAGATGGGCGTTGCGGGAACCGAATGGAAAGGTGAAGGGTGGAGTCATCAGCGTATGAGTGGATAGAGTTAGATGTACAGCTTAGAAGATCATTGATGAATAAAAGGAAGAGAGTTGGTGATAGGACAGAGCCCTGAGGAACACCACTGTTGATAGATCTAGAAGAAGAACGATGGCCGTCTACGACAGCAGCTATAGAACGACCAGAAAGGAAGCTAGCGATGAAGGTACAGATAGAAGGATAGAAACCGTAGGAGGGCAGTTTGGAAATTAAAGATTTATGCCAGACTCGATCGAAAGCCTTTGAGATGTCAAGTGCAATGGCAAAGCTTTCGCCAAAGTCCCGAAAGGAGGATGACCAGGAGTCTGAAAGGTAGGTGAGAAGATCGCCAGTGGAGCGTCCCTGACGGAACCCATACTGACGATCGGAAAGAAGGTTGTGATAGGAAAGATGCCTTAAAATTTTTTATTAAGAATTGACTCGAAAACTTTTGAAATACAGGACGTTAAAGCAATTGGACGATAGTTGGAGGGTTGGGAGTGGTCACCCTTCTTTGGGACTGGCTGAATGAGAGCAAACTTCCAGCAAGAAGGAAAGGTACAAGTTGACAGACAAAGGCGAAATAGTTTGCCTAGGCAGGGTGTAAGCACAGAAGCACAGTTTTTGAGAACAACAGGAGGGACCCCATCAGGCCCATATGCCTTGTTAGTACTGAGGCCAGTAATGGCAGAAAATACATCAACTGAAGAAATTTTAATGTCAGCCATGAGGAAGTCAGAGGGGGAAGTGATGGAGGAACAGCAATCGAATCGTCTAAGGTGGAATTGGAGGAGAAAGTCTGTGCGAAGAGATCTGCTTTATCAGTAGAAGAAATAGCTACAGAACCATCAGAGTAGAAAGAGGAGGGAAGGATGATGAGGTAAAGTTGTTAGAAAGATTTTTGGCAAGGTGCCAGAAGGAGCGGGAAGAATTCGAGTTGGAGAGTTGAGAGCATTTAGTATGGATGAAATTATTTTTAGTAGAGCGAAGAACAGACTTAGCACGATTCCGGGCAGAAACGTAAAGATTATGTGATTCAGGGGTGGGTTGGCTCCGGTACCTTTTGTAGGCCTTCTCCTTGTTGCGGACAGCATTAGAACAAGCGTGATTAAACCAAGGCTTTCTTGCGTTAGTCAAAGGATATGAGAAAGGGAATGTATGCTTCCATGCCTGAGAGAATAACCTCCGTAATGCGCAAGGCACACTCAGATGGCTCACGGCCATGGAAGCAATAATCATTCCAGGGAAAATCAAAGAAGTACTGCCTGAGGGCCTCCCAGTCCGCAGCTCCAAAATGCCAGAGACGACGTTTCCCTGGAGGGTCCGCAGGCCGTACTGGAGCGATAGGACAGGTTAAGGTAATAAGGTTGTGGATCGGAGGAGCCCAACGGAGAGAAAAGATTAACAGAGTAAGCTGAAGGATTAGTTGTGAGGAAGAGGTCAAGTATGTTGGAGCTCTCTCCAAGGCGGTCAGGGATACGGGTAGGGTGCTGTACAAGCTGCTCTAGGTCATTAAGGATAGAAAAGATGTAGGCTTGTTCACCAGGTGGATCCGTGAAAGGAGAGGAGAGCCAAAGGTGGTAGTGAACATTGAAATCTCCAAGAATGGAGATTTCAGAGAAAGGAGAAATGGACAGAATGTGTTCCATCGTAGAAGTAAGATAGTCGAAGAATTTTTGATAGTCAGTAGAATTAGGGGATAAGTAAACAGCACAGATATATTTAGTCAGAGAATGACAGGAAAGCCGAAGCCAGAGAGTGGAGAATTCAGAAGAATCAAGTTCAGGAACACGAGAGCAAGATAAGTCGTTGCGTATGTATACACAACAGCCACCTTTGGCTTTGAAATGAGTATAGAGAAAGTAGGAGGATACAGAAAAGGGTTTGCTGTCAGTTGCCTCAGACAGCTGAGTCTCCGTTAGAAAAAGAAGGTGAGGTTTAGAGGAGGAGAGGTGGTGCTCAACAGAGCGAAAGTTAGATGAAAGGCCGCGAATGTTGCAGAAATGAAGAAGAAGAGAGTCAGACAGTGGTTCCAGGCACCTCGAGTCGTCACCGGGAGAGGGGCAGATGGCGGGGGCATTTATGGTCCCCCCCCCTGGGGACTCCGAGGCTAATGAGCTAATGAGCTCTAATGAGCTCAGTCTCTGCATCATTGCCACTTAGATCTACTCCTCATTTTGTTCACATCTCTGTCCTCCCCTGTACAGTTATTATTATTGTGAGTGCTCGGGAAATCTCCACCCATCTAGCAGCTGTGTGTAATTTGAGTATAACTGTTATTGCATTTTTTCTTGTACTGTATAGCATAAGGTGTTAATTCTTAGGCCTAGTAACGTTTTTTGTAATTCATGTAAGGTTCTTATTGTCAGTCATTTTTGATAATATTTCGTATCTGTAATAATTTATCTTGCATTAACTGAGCATTACCCAGTGTATTTTCATTTTATCAGGGCTGACTTAGGTAAATTTACTCTTGCTAATTTCGTGTTAATAGAGGCTATTGCAGTTAACCATATATTTAACCTGTTTTTTTTTTTTTTTTTTGCCATTACATTATCCTTATGAGTCCTGAATGTTTTGTTGTTAGTTTGAGCATTAAACTTTAACTTGTAATTTTACCTAACTCTTTTGTTTTGAACCTGGAACTTTACGGGACAGTAGTGATTTTTAGTATTCTCACTTAAAGTGTACATTATCTTTCGCTGTTCCGTAACATAAATTTGGCGACCTCTTATCAGGATATTCAGGATATTATCATAAGGATATTGCTTGATATTTTGTGACTGTTACTCATGATGTCTACTATTACTACACTTGATGAAGCCAAAGATTTTTTGTCAAATGTGCAAACAGTGTGTGATGTAGAAAACAGAACAAAGAATGAACTTAAGCTTGTTGCTCAACAATTGGGAATTGCTGTTCGCTCTCATCATTCTAAAGATCAAATTGTTGACATGATTAATGAAAGCTTGTTTAATGTAACTCCTCCAAATGAGCAAACGCAGATTGAATTAGCTAAGTTACAGCTAGCCCTGCAGGAGGCTCATGCTAAGGAGGCGGAGTCTCGTGCTAAGGAGGCTGAGGCACAAGTTGAACTTGCTAGGATTCAGGCAGACCATGAGTATCGCATGAAACAAGGTGGAACTGGATCATCTAGCTCTGATGATTTTGATGTGGCTAAAAATGTTAAACTTATCCTTCCTTTTAATGAATCTGATTTAACAAAGTATTTTCAGTTGTTTGAGAGGGTAGCTACAGGTTTTAATTGGCCCAAAAAGTATTGGCCAGTACTCCTTCAAACTGTTCTCACCGGTAAAGCTCAAGTAACTTATGCATCTTTGCCTCAGGATCAGTCTGATAATTATGATATACTGTAGTTAAGAGCTTGATTCTTAAGGCCTATGAGCTTGTTCCTGAAGCCTATAGAGTAAAATTTAGGACAACTTATAAGCAAGATAAGCAATCCCATGTTGAGTATGCAAAAATCAAAGATCTGTTAGAGCAGTGGTTAAATTCTAAGAATGTGGATTCTGATTTTGGTAAATTTAAGCAGATGATTTTGCTGGAGGACTTCAAAAGGTGTATTTATAAAGATGTAAGCCTATATCTTGATGAGAAAAGAATAGATAATTTGTCTGATGCTGCAGTTTTAGCTGATGAATATGTTCTCACTCACAAGAGATATTCTAGAGAAAAAAGGAAAGCTGAGAGTAAGTACGTTGCCTCTACTCAGAGTACAGGTAACAGGAAAGAGAATAAAGATGATGTTTCTCAGGAAGTAAATACCAGCTTCACCTCTAGATTTCAGAAAAGTAAATGTACTTATTGTAGTAAGCTTGGTCATACTACGGAGAAATGTTTCAGGAGACAGCGTGATGTGAACAAAAAGGAGTCTTTAAATATTCAGTCAATTGGTCTAGTGTCCACCCTTGAGAGTTCCCAGAATTCTTTAACTGAGTTAACTGAACCTGCTTTGAAGGGTAACTTAATTCTCATGATGGAGCTCCTCTTTTGAGCAGTAACGTGGGTGACACTCTCAAGAGTTCATGTGCTAATTTCCTGTCTGATGGTTTTGTCAGTCCTCTGGACAGTAATGACAGGAAATCAGTTAAAATATATCGTGATACAGGTGCTTGCCAATCCCTTATGCTGACCAGTGTTCTAGGCTCTAATGTTAATTCCTCTGATGAAACTGTAATCTTACAAGGTGTAGGGAATAATTACTTCTCTGTCCCTCTGTGCAGAGTGAATTTAGAGTCTTGTTTTTCTAATGGTTCCGTTATGGTTGGGTTGGTTGAGACACTCCCAATGTCAGGTGTAACTTTCTTACTTGGAAATGATATTGGTGGAAGTCAAGTGTGTCCAGCTCCTCAGTTGCCTAGTGAACCAGTGGCTGCGTCCCGGGATTGTGATGTCCCTGATGTGTTCCCTGCATGTGCTGTCACTAGGGCTAAGTCTAAAGTTACTGGTGATTTAGAGGATAATGATGATGATGATGTTATCCTAGCTGACACTTTTCTTGCTAATTTGGACCACTCACCAGATGAGGCAGTACCCCGTAGTGTTGATAATTTGTCTCGTCAAGAGTTGGTTGAGTTGCAGGTTGCTGACCCTGAGTTGAAAGGTCTAGCTAACTCTGCTTGCAGTGAGAAAGAGTCAGCTGGTGCTTCTACTTGTTATTATATAAAGTCAGGAGTACTTATGAGGAAGTGGAGACCCCCAACAGTATCAGCCGACTGTGAATGGGAGGTTGTACATCAAGTTGTCATCCCTCGTGTTTGTAGGCAGGATATCATTAGAATGGCTCATGATTCCAGTTTGGCAAGACACCTTGGAGTGAGGAAGACTGTGGCACGCATTTTGAATCATTTCTACTGGCCAGGTATCTTCAGGGATGTTTCCTGGTATTGTAAGTCTTGTCACACCTGTCAAGTTGTGGGGAAGTGTAATCAGACCGAAAAGGTTGCACCTCTAGTTCCCATTCCTCCTTTTGAGGCGCCTTTCACCCGTGTGTTGGTGGATATTGTGGGCCCTCTTCCTAAGACTTCTTCAGGATTTTCTTATGTGTTGACCCTGATTGAGATGGCTACTCGTTATCCTGAAGCCATTCCACTTAGAAATATCTCAGCAAAGAACGTGGTTAAGGAAATGCTAGGGTTCTTCACAAAGTTTGGTCTGCCCAAGGAGGTACAGTCCGACCGGGGAAGTAATTTCATGTCAAATGTTTTCAAGCAGTCTCTGAAAGAGTTGGGCATCACCCAGATCACGTCTTCAGCTTACCATCCCCAGACCCAAGGAGCGTTGGAGAGATATCATCAAACACTCAAATCGATGCTCAAGAAATACTGTTTGGAACATCAGAAAGACTGGGATAAAGGTCTTCCATTTGTTGTATTTGCCGCAAGAGAATCTCCAATTGAATCACTGGGCTTCTCACCTTTTGAACTACTGTTTGGCCATGAAGTAAGAGGACCCCTTAAGTTACTCATGGAATGCTGGCTGTCGGAGGAAGATGACGTCAACCTGCTGGAGTATGTGATGAATTTCAAAGAACGGCTGTCCACTGCTTTACAGCTGGCGAGAGAGAATTTAGGAGCTGCTCAGGAGAAGATGAAGACTTGGTATGATAAGAAGTCCAGGTTACGCCACTTTCAGCCAGGAGATCAGGTTTTGATTCTGCTACCAGTGCATGGGCAACCTCTTCAAGCCAAGTTTAGTGGTCCTTATTTCGTGGAGAAGAAACTCAGTGATGTCAACTATGTCATCGCCACACCAGATCGTAGAAAGAACAAGCAACTATGTCACATCAACATGCTAAAGTTATATCACAGGCGGGACGAAAATAATCCAGTCTGCACTGTAGCTGTTCCACCCAAGTCTGCAAGTGAAGCTCTCCCATGCAGCATGAGCCTGAGTGATAGTTTGGGGAAGAATCCTGATATCATGAATGATCTCCAGACTAAGCTTTCTCATCTACCTCCCGAGGAAAGGCAGGAGTTTTCGGCATTACTGCAGGAGTACCCGCAAGTGTTCCGTGCCACTCCAGGAAGAACCACCGTGTTGATGCATGATGTCGATGTTGGAGACGCAAAGCCAATTAAACTGCCTCCTTACCGTGTGAACCCAGTGAAAGTTCCTCTCATCCAGAAGGAGCTTGGCTACCTGTTGGACCACAAGATGATTGAGCCCTGTCAGAGCGAGTGGAGTTCTCCTGTCACTCTAGTCCCTAAGCCAGGTGGGTCACAGCGGCTTTGCATTGACTACAGACGTGTTAATCAGATAACCAAAACAGACACTTACCCTCTCCCTCGTGTGGAAGATTGCATAGACAAGATCGGAAAGGCTAGGTACATAAGTAGGTTTGATTTGTTAAAGGGATACTGGCAAGTACCTATGACTGAACGTGCTAGGGAGAACTCATGTTTTGTAACACTAGGAAAGACTTTTGCATGTTCCGTAATGCCATATGGTATGAAGAATGCACCAGCCACTTTTCAGAAGCTCATGAATGTTGTAACAGAGGGTTTGGCAGGGTGTGTCGTTTATATTGATGATGTATTAATCTTCAGTGACAACTGGAAAGATCACCTATGCCATGTCAGTAAATTTCTTGAGCGTTTGGTTCATGCTAATCTTGTAGCTAATTCATCAAAGTGTGAGTTTGGTCAAGCTAAAGTTCAGTACCTTGGGTACGTAATTGGTGATGGACACGTTGCACCACCAGCAGCTAAGGTTCAGGTTATAAGTGATCTTCCCAGACCTAAAAGTAGGAAAGAGCTACAAAGATTTTTGGGAATGGTAGGTTATTACAGGAGATTTGTTCTTAACTTTTCAATTCTTGTATCACCACTTACAGACCTACTGAAAAAGGGAGTTAAATTTGTCTGGACCGATAACTGTGAATCCTCTTTCAACAAACTTAAAGCTATCCTATTAAGTCAGCCAGTGCTCGCTACTCCAAATTTTGCTAAGCCTTTTAAGATGGCTGTTGACGCAAGTGATACAGGAGTTGGGGCTGTTTTGCTGCAAGAGGATGATCAGGGTATTGAACACCCTGTATCTTATTACAGTATGAAGTTCACTCCACCTCAAAAGAACTACTCAACTATTGAGAAAGAGCTTTTGGCCTTGATTTTGGGTTTACAGCATTTTTCATTTTATTTGTGTTCTGGTTTTGACCCCATAGTCATTTATACCGATCATAACCCACTGAAATTCCTTAGTAAGTTTAAAGATAAAAATCAGAGATTGACAAGATGGAGTCTACTTCTTCAGGAGTATTCATTAGACATACAACATGTCAATTGGAAAGAAAATGTTATTGCAGATTGCTTATCTAGACTTTAGACAGATTGTTTTAGAGTAATAAGAAATTTCCTTTGTAAATTTTTTTTTTTTTTTTTGTGGGGAGGTGTTACATAGCCTATGATTTCATCATCCTTTGTGTAATTCTAACGTACAGCATGCTGCATGTTTGATCACGAGCGTGTTCTACCTCAGTACACCCTTCTACCGTTATAGTAGAGTAAGTCGTTCTTTCTGTTGTTCAGAGCGGGATTGTCAACTCTTTGTCCCCATGGCTTCATTTGTGCGTCCTTCTTACAAGTTGTATCAAGCTCTGCGGCCCCTATATAATGAGCTCAGTCTCTGCATCATTGCCACTTAGATCTACTCCTCATTTTGTTCACATCTCTGTCCTCCCCTGTACAGTTATTATTATTGTGAGTGCTCGGGAAGTCTCCACCCATCTAGCAGTTGTGTGTAATTTGAGTATAACTGTTATTGCATTTTTTCTTGTACTGTATAGCATAAGGTGTTAATTCTTAGGCCTAGTAACGTTTTTTGTAATTCATGTAAGGTTTTTATTGTCAGTCATTTTTGATAATATTTTGTATCTGTAATAATTTATCTTGCATTAACTGAGCATTACCCAGTGTATTTTCATTTTATCAGGGCTGACTTAGGTAAATTTACTCTTGCTAATTTCGTGTTAATAGAGGCTATTGCAGTTAACCATATATTTAACCTGTTTTTTTTTTTTTTTTTTTGCCATTACATTATCCTTATGAGTTCTGAATGTTTTGTTGTTAGTTTGAGCATTAAACTTTAACTTGTAATTTTACCTAACTCTTTTGTTTTGAACCAGGAACTTTACGGGACAGTAGTGATTTTTAGTATTCTCACTTAAAGTGTACATTATCTTTCGCTGTTACGTAACAATATCTATCTATATATATATATATATATATATATATATATATATATATATATATATATATATATGTGTGTGTGTGTGTGTGTGTGTGTGTGTGTTTTATGTAAATGTGCGTGTGTGATATATATATATATATATATATATATATATATATATATATATATATGTGTGTGTGTGTGTGTGTGTGTGTGTGTGTGTGTTATGTAAATGTGCGTGTGTGTAGTGTGTGTGTATATATAACTTTACACACACAGAAGCAGATAGGCAGAAAGAGTGAGAAGATTTATTTCCATTGCTGTACAGTTTCAAATCCATTTCCATCTTTTGATCATCCAGTTTCACCATGTGCTCGATTATGTCCTACCTCCATCAGTCAATCCAGACATGATAGAGCACACGGAAATATAACACCAGCAATATCACACTGGTCATGTTGTTGGTTTCTGAGCTCCCTAATCGGTTCTTACCTACTGTGCAGTGACACGGAATAATGCTGTGAAACACAAACGAAAGAGAACACCAGGTTTTAGTGTGGATCGGGTGGATAGGAGCAATGGCAGCAACTGGGAAATGGATCTGAGAATTTTCACCTCGCCCGAACGGAGTTCGGCGAGGTATTGTTATTGATTCAGTAAAAAAATAAAAAGTATTTCAAAGGCACCCAAGTTAAGTATCCCCTGAGTCCATTTCTTTTTCTTTGAGAAGAGATTAACCATTAAGTACAAGATCGGTTTGTCATTTGTAACTTTTCGAGATTTGCCTCAAGCTGGAGCAGTTACAGTTTAAGGAAATAGATATCCTTAAATTGGACTTAACTGATCTTGTAAATGACCCTCAGGCACGTTATTAAAACAGCACTGCTATAAATCAGTTCTCCGTCATGGAAGGTACGTAATAGGTGCTCGTGAGATGGCATGACGTGGTGGGGGGGGGGGATGTCTTCTTTTTTGAATAAGAAAATCCCTGGGGAACGTTCACCCTAGCCTAAGAGGCAAGCATGATCGCAGTGAACGGCCTGCCAGCCTTGTGACAGGCGATCATGACCTCTTTGCTCGCCGTCCACAAGCTAGCAAAGTGATTACATTAGTGACGTAGGCAGCTAGTGGGACAATGCTGAGTCATTAAAAAATCGACTCGTCACTAATGAAACTTGAATCACCGTTATATTCTTTAATTACATCCCATTACCGTAGACAGGGATTAATACATTAAATGTTTATGGAATTTTAAGCAATTTCTCTTCTATACACATCCGTCACATATGCGCTTTTCAGTACTTTCTGGTAGTAAGTAAAAGGCAGGCGGGTTGCCGAGTGTATTTCCGTCCATCATCGCACCTACATTAATATTAGGCTGTGCTGAGTAGGGTTAGGTTAGGCTAGGATAGGGTAGGTAGGTTAATTTTAACGTAGATGCAATAAAGACGGATATAGGAGCTAAGGAAGCACCCCGACCTCTTTACGTACTAAATATGTACAAAAGCATTGCTACGGATGCTTATAGAAGATAAATTTCTTCAAACTGATTAAGTTCAGTAATGAACTTAAAACTTCAGTGACCATTTGTTGGGTGTAATTCTGAAAAATTACCCAGTCACCGTTTTAGGAGATTTATGTTACGTTGGCTTCTCTTGGTGATATTTTGTTTCAGTTGAGACAGAAGTATCATAAAAGGAAACAGTCATATTATTAAGTAATAAGAAAAGAGTAAGTTTTATTGTTAACGCAGGGCACAGGCTGAAATCACATTTATACCGTATATTTCCAGCATAACAACAGTGTTATAGAGGAAGGGTAGTCTTAGGAAATCAGCTGTCTCCATTAATGTTTCCTCATTTAACTCAACCATCCATTTAATGCCAGCACCATTCTCAACATCCGCCGTTTTAGTTATTATATTGACAGCAGACGACGCGATCAAAGCGAGTGATCGCTCTGGTTCTCCCTGGCCCAGCTGGTCGCTAGGCTAGCAAAGCCATCATGGTCGGCGGGGGTAGACGCAGCCCTGGGCATCTGAGAACAGATTGAGTAATCCACGCCAATAGTCAAATGCATAAGCTGAATTAATTATTCGTCTTATCCAAATTATAATATTTGAAGTCGTCAGGGTAATAAACGAGTTAGTGGACGTTCTTTTTTTTTTTATATTTCCCGTCCGAAATGATCGCGTTAAGATTATTGAAATAATGACTGTCTATCTATCTATTGCCAGACGTCTTAATCACGTAAGGGATGGCCACAAACAAATCGCCTCCATGTCGACCTATCCACCACCATTTCATTGCCCTGCTCCCAGCTCACTCTCACCCTCTCTCCTATACCTCTCCACGCCATCCCTCCATCTCATCTTTGGCCTCCTCTTCCCTCTCCCCCCCTCCACCTCACTCACATACACTCTCCTCGTTAGTCTCTCACTCCCCATCCCCTCCATATCGCCAAACCACCTCAATGTGTTTCTAACGCTTCCTATCGCATCCACATCACAACGCTCCTTTACTTCCCCATTTGTCAGTCTCTCTTCATGTAACTCCACATGCTCCTCTCAAATAACTCATATCCACTGCTCTCACTCCTGACGTCTGTCCTTCTAACAAGGTCCAAGCTTCATTTCCATACGTTAGAGCTGGTATTACACTACTGCTTGTAGTAACTTTTTCACTTCCATGCTCACTTCCTTTCTTCTTATCACTGCTTTCAAGGAACCAGCAACCTTTCTTCCTTGCTGTACCCTTTCCAGCACCTCACCCTCTAAATTTCCATCCTTACTCATCACACAACCCATGTACTTAAATGCACTCACATTTTCCATTTCCTCCTCATCCAACTTCACTGTACATTCACTGACTTCACTTTTCTCGAAGATCATAACTATACTCTTCCCTACATTCACCTTTAGATTCCATTTCTTACACACTCTCCCAAACTCATCCACCAAGCCTTGCAGCTCCCCTTCATCTTCACCTAACAACACAGTATCATCTGCAAACAACAGTACAGGGAGTTTTCAAACACTGCACCCCCTCACTAGGGCCGCTCCAACGTCCACTGCCCTACCTTGTACCACTTTTATAACCACATCCTTATACAGATTGAACAACCACGGAAACATTACACATCCTTGCTTCAATCCAACCGTCAAATAGAAAAATTCACTCAGTTTACTATCCACACGCACTGCAGCCTTACCATCCTCATACATACTCTTCACGGCATTCACTAATTCCCCATCTACTTCATAATCTTAATAATTTCCACAATCCTTGTCTATCCACTTTATCATATGCTTCCTCGAAATCCAAGAACGTTGCATACATCTTCATTCCCTTCTCTAGAAACATTTCAACCAAAGATCTAAGAATGAATAGCAGATCTACACAACCTCTTCCCTTCCTAAAACCTCCCTGTTCTTCTCCAGCTAATTCCTTTGTTATTTCCCTAACTCTGTCAATAAGTATCCTACAATAATACTTTTCCTATTATACTAAGAAGACAAATGCCCCTGTGATTACCACACACTTCTTTTTCCCCTTTTCCTTTGTACATGGGAATAATTATACCTGACTTCCAATCCTCCGGGACTCTAACTTCCTCCCAGGCCAATCTGCACATCTTCCACATCCATTCGACTACCATCTCTCCCCCATGCTTCAGCATTTCACCACGAACTCCATCAATTCCTGGGGCTTTCCCCATTTTAAATTTCTTCATTGCTTCCACAATTTCGATCGTCCTGATATCTTCCTCTCTTCTCACATCCCTCTATCTCCCAGCCATTCCTCAGCCACTTATACTCGCATTACTTTCATTCTTTCTGTTCAACAAATCCTTAAAGTGTTCTCTCCATCTGCTCACTGTTTATCCCTTCTCCACTAGTAATCTACCTTTTATTTTTTATTTTTTTTTCACTCCCCAGCTATCTTCTTTTGCACCCTGTCTAACTCTCTTTACCTCTTTCTAGAACATTTTCTTACATTCCCTCCACTTTGCACTCAGATTCCTCCCAAATTCCTCATCCACTCTCTTCTTACTCTCTCATACTAATCTTTTCACTTTTCTCTTCCTCTCTGCATATAACTCTGTCTTCTGTCTCAACTTCTTCCACACCCCTGTTTCTCATCCATTCATTGTATGCTTTCTTCTTTTGTGCCACAGCCTATCTCACCCCTTCATTCCACCATGCTGTTCCCTGCACCCTCATTCATCTTCTCTTCACCCCACACACCTCCTCACAAACTGCAGAGATTTTTTCTGCGAATATAGTTTCACTCTAGACTAAGATCACAACGTGTTTTTATACTTTATATTTTGAATGAAGTGTCATTATTTCCTGATATTCACAGAAATAATGATACTTTATTCAAAATATAAAGTATAAAAATACGTTGTGATCTTAGTCGAGTGAAATTATGAAAGGTTCTCATATGGGTACTGTTTATAGATAGATAGATAGATAGATTGACTGACTGATATATATATATATATATATATATATATATATATATATATATATATATATATATATATATATATATATATCGTCTCATCAGCCGTTTGAGTGTCCATTGCAGGACCGGGCCATCCCGACCGAAGTTGGGACGATTCAGCCAATGTATCTATACCAAGTGGCTTAGGCTGTCTGGTAGAGATTGTATTTAGGATGAAAAGTGCTTGTAAGTGTACTGTAGTGTTGGAATGGCTCTGAAAATGTGTGTAGTCTGTGAACCAAGTGTAATCGGCCCGCACAAGCTGACTGGGTGCAAGCATGCTTTACAGTATGCGACACTGGTTCAGCAACAGCACCCCTGATGTCCACCAATGCAGTACGTGGCCAGAAGAACGATCCCAAAGTTTATTACCCTGGCGGGGCGCAAACCCTCGTTCTTCAGTGTACGAAAACGCACACTGTACCACTGTACCATAGAGGATCATATACTGTATATATATATATATATATATATATATATATATATATATATATATATATATATATATATATATTATATAGATACAGTAGATAGATAGAGAGATCATCATCATCATCATAGCCTCCTTTCCCCCCCAAGGTCAGGGTGACAAGTAGCAACGTCCAGACAGTCCAAGTTTGCTCAGTACAATGGGCCACGCTTCCATTCACTCATCATTCAAGCACCGAGAATTCTGGCTCTATCTGATACTCCTAAAACTCTCACCACATTCGGTAGCTTCAACTAAATGTATCCGATTGAGCCAATATATAAATAGATAGATAGATATACACGAGAGTGTGTGTGTGTGTGTGTGTGTGTGTGTGTGTGTGTGTGTGTGTGTGTGTGTGTGTGTGTGTGAGAGAGAGAGAGAGAGAGAGAGAGAGAGAGAGGCAGGGATTAACCTAGTAACCGAGAATTGGTGTAGCTTCAACCCCTTGACTTCCGTGCAGTCTTCTCTATACTCTTTTTTGTGTTAAATGATTTGTATGGAAACAATTGAGACTGGAAGAGATAGACATCAGCATCATTAGCGCTTTAAATATTCGATGTCTCCCCTTAGCTGAATAATATCATGAAGAGATAGCAAGATTAATGAATATTAATTGAAATGAAAGCGTTAATAGAAATAGTGGCCAAAAATGAATGTCAAACTCCCCAGTATGGTCTGGGTATTGCCTTAGTTAATGGGAGTCACACTACCATTATTTTAATCCCTTCATTACGATAACGTGTAACTTTAAAAATTCAGATTACGACTTTTTTTTGCTAAGTGAGAAAGAAGAATTTTGTGCTCCATCCCTTCATTGTATGTCCCAGACAGAAAGAATACGAGTAAAATTATCGGTTGGCATCTACAACATAATTACAAAAAATGAAGAGGTCAAATGTAAAAATGCTTTCAGATAAATCTCAGAGCTCATTTAATATTGCATCCTACTACACACACCCTTCACCAAATGTGTACATTGACCTTGTTGCGGCTTGCGTACTGGATGACGTTTCACCTTGCAATAGCGTTACCTAATTGAAGGACATGATATCTGCTGACACTAAATGTCTTCGGCCTGTGGACTCCTGAGATATGTTGAAAGAGAATACCTTTACATACTATATTTATAGAAAGAAAGAAAGTGCAAGGCGTGAAGAATCCAGAGATATATGCAAGATATGCAGAGGGAGGGATGTAGTGAAAGGAGATGAGACACAAAAGTCGTCGAGGTGAATTAATTCATTGGAAACTGTAGGGGTGAAGAGAGAGCCAGAGGGGGGGGGGGAGGATGGAAACGAAAGGACACAGGACTGTTAGAGTAAACAGGGATAGCCTACTAGCCAAATGACCAGCAGGCAGGAAGGGAAACGACATAAAAGGAGAAACAAAAAGGATCGTAGAACATTCAGACGAAAGAAGCAGACAAAGCAATAATAATAATAATAATAATAAAGTATCAAGAAACTGCACAGACAAGACAAAACAAGAGATGAGGACAAGTACGGGCAACCGATGATGAAGTAGAAAAAATAGAAAAATAGACAAAACAGAAAAAAAAAAAAAAAGAAAGAAAGGAAGTTCGAAAGAAAGGGTTAAGAAGGAAAACATAAAATAATAAACAACCCTGACAAGACTGACGGAAACACGCAAACACGCAGACCAAATAACCAGAGATTTTTAGCTCATGTGAAGAAAGTCTGACAAACTGTGGCTATAAGTGGAAATGAGATGGTGTTTTTAGATTCGCCGAGGGAACAGCACACAACATTACTGTGATCTCGCTGTGTATAGGTTTGGTTGATTGGATGGTTTACGTTTGGGATATATACGGAACTGGACACGTTAATCATACGATGATCGATCTCTGAGCTTTCTTGCATTTTACCCAGTCTTCATACATTCATCTCAAGTTTATGCATTCTCTTCAGAGAAACTCAATACAATATTTCTGTGCTCCCGCTGTGTGGGTTGGTTGCATGCTGATTGTATTTGGGGATCTGTAAAAATGATTTACGTTCCATACAATATACATTTCATATATTCATGTTAGTATTCATATATTTCCTTACCCTTCATTTACTTTCTCCAACTGAACACAACATAATGTTACCAAGATTCGCTGTGTTGGTTGGTTAGTGTTTGTTTGTGACCTGTATAAGAGACATACATTTTCATGCACCTGCCTCTCAGATCCCATAATATTTGCTTCTGGTTTTCTACATTTGCTTTCAAGATTTATACATATATATATTTTTACATATATATATATATATATATATATATATATATATATATATATATATATATATATATATATATATATATATGTGTGCGTATTGTGCGTCCAACTCTGGGCAAAGGCTTGACAGCCTGCTCCCAAGGCCCAGTAGTCCTCCTACGTACTATACACCTCTACTTGTCACCACTTCGGTACTAACAGCCATCGTCAAATACTGAATACATGCTAGGGCCGTCTCATACAGGAATGGTGTATTGTTATTAGTGGGGGTATTTTTATAACATGTCTGCGGGTCTTCTGGTAGGTAAATAAAGTCTGCTCTTACTAAATTCAAATCCTTAAACTGTTCCCTGCCCCAGCGGGGATTTGAACCTGGGTCCGGTAGGGCTGCAGGCCACCTCTCTACCAGACAGTCTAAGCCACTTGGTAGTGATACATTGGCTGTATCATCCCCACTTCGGTCGGGATAGGCCGGTTCTGCAGTGGAAACTCAAGGGGCTGATAATGATGATAATGATGATGATGATGATATTTCACATATTCATTTTTCTGTTTTCATGCATTCACACACCCCTTGAAATAATATATATCCACTATGTACTAATTCTCTTGCATACATATTCCCAGTGTTGTTTATGATACCTACCATTCATTAGTTCATACACATCCCTCATCCTTCATGTAGTTATTTCTCATATTTCGTGCGCTCAGGACATGTATTGTGCATCCAACCCTTCTGTGATACATATATCTCTTATCTATCATGCATTCAGTCAGTCGTCTCTTAGGCTTAATGCCCTGTCCTTCCCCTATCCTCCTCCCTTTAGCCCTTTTCCCCACCTCTCTATTCATCCACCTCTCTCTTAACCACTCCCCCAACTTTCTCCACCCCCCCAACTTCTCTCTTCAACCCCCCCTTCCACTCTCTTCTCCTTACCCCCAACCTGTCCTTCACCCCTTCCTCACTTCTCGCTTTCCTTCATCGGCCCTCTCTCTCCCCCTCCCCCATCTGTCTCTTCTTTCCTTTCCCACCTCTCTCTTCGCCCTTTCTCTCACTTCCCCCCTCGCCTCTTCTCACCTTCCTCCGTCCCCAGCCTTCTCTTCCCCCTCGCCCACTTGCCTCTTCGCCCCAGCCCCAACCCTCTTTTCACCCTTCCATCACCTCTCTCATCAATCCCTCCCCATATTTCTTTTCATGTCTCCCCTACGCTCTCATTACACCATCTTCCCCTTTCTCCCTTCACCCCCTCTCCTGCCTCTGCTTTCATCCCTCACTTCACTCTTCGGTGTACAGTACAATTCATACACCCAAGTCAGGTTTCATGCATTCATTGCCAGCTTTCATGCACTCACAGAATGTAAGGAAACATAACACTCGGACGGTATGCACACTATAACATTCAAACCTTCTCTCTCTCTGTCTGTCTCTCTCTCTCTGGTATGCACACTATAACATTCAAACCTTCTCTCTCTCTCTCTCTCTCTCTCTCTCTCTCTCTCTCTCTCTCTCTCTCTCTCTCTCTCTCTCTCCCTCTCTCTGCGGTATATAAGTAAAATATATATCTATATTTTTTTTTTTAACAAACAGGACAGAAGAAGGAAAAACAAATGATTAAAAAAAACAAATCCATGCACCAGATTACTTGTGTCCTCTGTTCATAAAATATCTGTAACAGTTAGACTTGAACAGCAGTAGGTTGATGTTTGGAGGGAAACAACTCTAGGGTAGCGAGTACCAGAGAAATGCAGTTCGGGGAATGAAAGAATTCTGATAGGCAGAAGTTTTGCAGTATGGCTGAGTGACATTCCAGTCATGAGCGCTGCCAGCTGCCCGTGTAGCATGAGGAAAGGCATGGAGAGGTGGCAACATGGACGCAACTTCGTCTGAGCATTTGCTATAGAAATATCTGTAAAATAACGCAAGGGAGGCAACATTCCTTCTTACTTGTAGGGGAGGTAGTTTATTGGTAATAGCAGGGTTGTTAATAATTCTAACAGCTTTGTTCTGAATTTGTCTACTTGTTTTAATGCAACCTCTCCACATCCACTCCACAAGGGTGAGCAGTATTCAAGCTGAGAGCGCACATGACTCTTATAAATTATAACTAACTGCTCGTCAGTGAAGAAGTTACGGACTCTGTACAATAATCCAAGTTTCTTTGAGGCGGTTTTAGCAAGTGATCTAACATGAGAGATACAGCTGAGGGCATTGTTAAGCGAGATGCCGAGAATTTCAATGCTTTTGGAAATGGGAATATTTGTAGCATTGAAGGTAATATACGATTCTGGCAATACCTGTCTATTAGTAAATTGTATATATTTAGTTTTACTAGCATTAAATGAGACAAGGTTATTTTGTCCCCATTCACTGATCGTGGATAAGTCTTGATTTAAAGAGATGGCTGTACTGAGTTGAGAGTTAGAGATATCGGACTTTGTAAATGGATGTCTGAGTGTGAATGAACTATGAAGTGTAGAGTCATCTGCATATGAATGGATGGGATTGTGGGTGACAGATAAGAGATCATTAATATGAATGAGGAACAGGGTTGGTGCCAGAACTGATCCCTGTGGCACGCCAGCGTTAACTGAGTGGAAAGTGGAATATACATCATCTACTTTTACTCTTATTTTTCTCTTGCTGAGATATGAGGAAATCAAAGGAACAAAAGAGTTTAGTCCATAGCAAGGGAGTTTGGACAACAGGGAACGGTGCCACACTCTGGTGAAAGCTTTAGAAATATCCAGGGCTACTGCATGAGTTTCACCATGTAGGTCAACTGATTGATGGATGGTATGAGTCAGGAGATTGAGTATGTCAATGGTGGATCTTTCTTGGCGAAAACCATATTGTCTATCACTAATTAAGTTGTTGGATTCAAGATGTTTAACTATGTGCTTATTAATTACAGTTTCAAAAACCTTACCAAGAGAAGATGTGACAGCTATTGGTCTGTAAACAGAGGGGTCAGAGGAACTTCCTTTCTTTCGAATTAGATGGATATTGGCTTCTTTCCATGAATCAGGGAATGAAGAAGTACGTATGCATAGTCTGAATAATTTTGCAAGAACAGAGGCAAGTTCTGGGGAATACTTTTTCAAAACAATTGGCGGAATTCCATCTGGGCCTGGAGCTTTGTTGGTAGGTAAATTGTCTAGGATAGATTTCACGTACCTTGGCTGTACTTTAAGTGGAACAATGTCGGGAGAGTCAAGTCCTAGTGCTGGGACATTCTGGCTGGCTTCCTCTAAGGTAGAATATCTGGCAAATATACTGGCAAAGACATCTGCTTTCCCACGCATGTCATTTGTAATGTTGCCATCTGGAGATTTTAGTGGGGGAATGGATGATGACTTGTTAAAGTTATTATTGAAAGAATTGAGAGTTGACCAGAATATTCTATTGTCATTAGGGTTGTTAAGTGGTTTTGATGCTTGGTTTTGAAGAAAGTTTGATTTAGCAAGATTTATTACAGCTTTTGCATGGTTTCTAGCAATTTTAAATTGAGAGAGTGATTCAGATGTTTTTTATTTCAAGTAATAGTTATATGCTGATAACTTTTGGGCTGTTGCTCTGGCACAGTTGCTATCAAACCATTTTGGAGAGTTCGATCTTTTAGTGAACTGTTGACTTGGTATGAATAAATCCATACCAGCTAGTATTAAATCGCAAATGTGGGACTGGGTAGAATTGACATCACTAGAGAAGAAAGACTGCCATGGAATGTCAGCAAGATAATTTCTAAATTCATCCCAGTTTCCCCTATCAAAGTGCCATTGGGTCACCCTGACAGGTTCAGAATGGGGAGGTTTGGGGGGGCTAACTATTGAGGCTTTGATGAGATTGTGATCAGAGGATCCAAGTGGAGACAATGCTTCTATCCTGTACTGATCTGGATTATTTGTCAGGAATAGATCCAAAAGATGGGTATGATGGTCAGGATTGTCTGGTATTCTGGTTGGTTGCTTTACCAGTTACGTGAGATTAAACAATTCTGCAAACAGCTCACACTCTAGACCAGCATCGTCAGTCCTGGCAGAGTGCAATAACTTTTCAACATTATGTATGTTAAAATCACCCAAGATGGTAATTTCGGTGTTAAGGGCAAGATTAAGATTTACTTATTGTCCTTCAATCACGCCCAAACCAAGGACCGGAGACCCCCAGACCCATATGTATTCTGAATCAGGGTGCCCCAACGATGGTTTTAAGGGGTCAAAATTCAGATCTGGGTCATTGGAGGTCACCGATAGAGTGTTCACCTTTTTGACCCGGGCAACTCCGGGTACCCCTGCAGCCCAATTCTTGGCATGGAGACTCACTTGACGTCCAGTTTGGGCACAGGCTTTGTGAGGTTGACCTCCAATGTCATTTGAGGTCACCAGTAATACACACTCAAACGACTGGACACAGCAGCCCAGTTTTTGGCATGGAGACTCAGTGACCTCCAGTTCGGACATAGGCCATGTGATGTTGATTTCCGAGGTCATTTGAGGTCACCAGTCGGAAGTCATTTTGGGTCACAGGTAATATATATATATATATATATATATATATATATATATATATATATATATATATATTTATATACTGTATATATGTATATATTCTCTCTCTCTCCCAGTTAATGCCCGTCTACACGAGGACATTTACATAGAAGAAGCACCAATGAAAGTCTAATTTTCCTGCCATGGGAATGACGTGGACAGCCAAGCATATTTCTCAACCAGACACATTTGTGGCCGTCCACGCTCACCGTCGTTGCCCCAGATTTCATAGTCTCTTTTATTACCTCGCCCGGGACGGAGTCCGGCAAGGTATTGTTCTTGGTCGACTTTGTTTGTTCGTTTCTTTGTCATCAACATTAAGGATAAGAAGCGGTGCCAAGGCACAGCAGACCCTTCCCCGGCAGTCATTTTAGCGCTGACGTAGAAACACAACAGGATATCTATAATCGGTTTCACGGAGCCTGACGCACTGATTTTGCCAGCTGAGGACAAGTGGATCTGGTAACACTGCGCGATGCTCTCGTGCGTTGTTTGGTCAATATCCATTGTGTTTGAACGTGCACCAAATTGACTTTGTATTCCAGCCAAGGCACTCATTTATTTTTAAGACGCCAGATTATACAGATACAAATTTAAGCAATGATATCTTTAACCCTTACACCGCGGGCATGTTTCCCAATGTTTTGCGTCTCCAGCGGGGTTATTCGGGCTCCAACAGACTCTCAAAAAATATTTGCCAAAAATCAGTTATTAGTCCTAGAATATTAAAATTAAATATGCTTATGGCACATACCTTCAGCTTTCTCCTGGGATGTTTGTTGAGCCTTCGTCGATTACCGTAGGACTTGTGGAGACCTCTGAAGTTGGATAACGAAGTCTCCACTTTACACTTCCCGACAACCCGTAATATGATTATAACAGCCAGATATTAACACTATGAACACTACTCTATGATTATCAAGTAGTTTGGGATCCATACTCCAAATAAAAACCACTGTGAAAGCAATGAAAATTACGAGCGCGTATGACCTTCCCACTTGCGCTAGTTCACTGTTGGCATTCTGTCATTTATTATTCATAAAACCCCTCACACTTTATATTTCTATTACTATATAACACTTATATATATCTACAGTCTTATTCCATAAGTTTCCTTCAGTAGTATTAGTTTTTTGTCACTGTAGGGATTCAATTTCTTTCAGTAAAATACGTAGCATTCACTTTCTCGTCCTGTATACTAGCACTGAGAGTGAATGTCACTTTCACCTTCACTCTCATAACTCATAGCATTCAGACATGCTAGAGTGAAACTTTCACTTTCATTACTCCTAGGGTATATACTCGTATTCTTATAATACTACTCATTTACATTTCTATTTATGTTCTCTATTTTATTTACGTTATTTACATTTCTATTTTATTTACACTGTGTTATGCACTGTCACTTGAAGTAACTTATAAAACTATTTTCCACTGTTCACGTATATTTACATTCATTACTTTCACTTGCTGTTTACACATTATTTACACATTATTTACAATTCCACTTGCACTGTTTTACTCAATAGAAAGATCGTAGTCACTCATTTATCAATTGTCAGCCCTTTACCTCTTTCCACACGAGGTTTAGTAGAGGGTAAAGGTCACAGGGCCCTTTGCATGGGGGTGAAAAGTCCCTGAAGTTAGCAAGAGCAAACAGACGTAACTCCACATCGGAAGATGAGAGTGAACTGATAAGGGTGGGCCGGGGTGGTGGCCTACCTATGGAAATGCATTACTGCCAACGTTAGCCTCTTGACAGCAGCTAATATATAGCAGTGAAACGATTGGCAGGAAATCTAGACAATACATTATAAATTAGGTAGTTCCAGGTGAATGTAAATATCACTTAGGCTTCTCCCTTCCTTCCTTATATGTATATTTATTACGAAAATAGATTATATGGCATATTTCAAGGGGAAATAAACAGCGAAAATTAGCGAACGAGTGCACGTAAGGTGTTGTCAGGTGATAATTAGCCAATTCCAGGTGTATGGCACTCTCACTTACCTTATTTCTTTCTTGTATATATTATTTGGTATAAGAATAGGGTATAGGGCTTAATTCAATGGATGAAATCAGTGAAAAACTCCAGGGAAGATTTACTTAGCGTAGCACGGCCGGGCAGGCGAGAGGATAGGGTAATGGAGGGGGGGTAGGGAGGGGAGTCAAGAATGGGGAGAAATGGCTAAATTGTCAACAATGGATGGGAGTACAGATGAGATTAGGAGTGCTGACTAGTGTTGGACATTGGCAGTACTGATAGATGATACAAGCCACCACTTGGAAGCCCGGGTGAATTCAAAATAACACAGAATCACAAAAGTGACGCCCCGCGGAATGATCCCTTGCTCCCAAGCATCACGAAAGTGACGCCTCAAGGTTAAGGGGTTAATGATAAATATGTGCCTTTTAAATTACTAAACTTGAACGAAATTGATAACAAAACTAAGTAAAGTCGCAACTGGACGCATACATACAACAGTCAGCGACTGATTTATTTGCTTAAATTCATTTAATAATGTTTGATTCCATTCACACTGCACGTGGTTTTCTTATAGCAGCATAGTTCAAGTATTATTTTCTTATGGGGTTTACTTTTATCTTACTGTCCTTTTTTCGACCATTAACAAAACTTCGGTTCATTGTACTCTGATGTAATCCGTTACTTTCCCGGCTCCTCTCAGTTGAGGGGACTGAGATATGTTTGAGGAGAGGGTGCATGGTGGCCAGGGATCGAGTGTTTGTCTGTCTGTCTGTCTCTTATGATACTTAAGAAGATGTTCAGGTAAATCAAACACCAAACTTATTAAGGTAAGAAATAATTTTACTGAATCTGTCTATGAATACAAACAAATGCAGATTTTTGAAGCTACTGTTACATATGGAGGTAATGAAAATGTGTATGTACATTATATATTTACTGAGAATAGCATGTATTGGCCTCAGTGAAATGTGTGTGTGTGTGTGTGTGTGTGTGTGTGTGTGTGTGTGTGTGTGTGTGTGTGTGTGTGTGTGTGTGTGTGTGTGCACTTACACAAATCATAATTATTAGAAGCCAAGCTAAGAGTATCTAGGGTAAGGTATTTGTAGATGAGGTAATGTAGGGCATGATGTAGACTGCAGACTGTGACACTGTGTAGTAGTGGTGGGAAAAACATTCGAGCCTTCACAGGACCTCGGGACCACCTTGCTATGAACGTCAGAATTCCCGCCACAGTTGCTGTGTTCATATGCGTCCAGTTGCGACTTTACTTAGTTTTGTTATCAGTTTCGTTCAGATTTATCTCTAGTAATTTAAAAGGCACATAGTTATCATTAAAGATCTCATGGCTTTAACTTTTATCTGTATAATCTGGCATCTTGCAAATAAATGAGGGCCTTGGTTGGAATACAAAGCCAATTTCGTGCACATTCAAACACAACGGAAATTGATCAATCAGCTCACGAAAGCGTCGTGCAGTGTTCCCAAATCCACGTGTCCTCAGCTGGCAAAATCAGTGAGTCAGACTCCGTGAAACCAACTATAGTCAAAGATGTCACATATCAAATTTGGAGCAAATTAGGTGAAGATTGACGATTTTATGCCCATTTCAAATTTTAGGCCCGACCCACCTGACATTAATACCCCTACTGCTAATTAGGGGGTGAACCCCTTATGTAACAAGTTATGCTATAGGTTGCTGATTTGAATTATACATATTTAGGTTTTGGTTTCATGTCGATATGACAGATTTGAAAAGAGTTTTGGCAAAAAAAAAAAAAATACAAATTTTGGGCCTACAGCCAATGCCTTTGCCCAATTTGACCCAAAATTTAATAAGGTAATCAGAGAGTTATTGCCCATATTCCCTGTAATTTTAGTCAAACTCGCACCAATAGTTTTCACGTAAAGTTCTTAACAGACAGGCAAACAAACTAACCGAGTGAAAACAATCTTCCCCCCCGAGCCTCTTCGGGACAGGGACGGGTAAAAAGCGGTTGAATGAAATTACATGAAACTTTCAGGATATGTGAACACTGGCCCCAAAAGGAGGTGATTAAATTCTGGAGGTACTACAGCGACCATGAAATGTCAAAATCAAGGGCATGGATTTTCAGAGGATTTTAACCTGAACCCGGTTGAAGATAGTGATGTTTACTATTATCAACATACAGGAACTCCCATATGGGCTTTCATTTGGCACCAACACCTTTGACCTTAAGTGATCTTGAGAGGTCAAATTCAAGGTCACGGATATTCAGGGGACTGTAACTCGAGACTGGCTGAAGATAGATATATTTACTACTATCGAGTTATAGGAAGTCTCATATGGGCATTCATTTGGCACCATGACCTTTGACCATAAGTGGTCGGGCGAAGATTGTTGATTCTGGCACGACTACTTCTGTATAGTTTTTAGATGAGTAATGTGCATCGGCTGCTCCGTAGTCAAAACAGCAATTAAATACATTGTTATTTTTTACAACATTAAAATTTGTAGTCTTTAATTATACGACTCCAAGGACAGTTCCTAGACCAGGTTTCTGTACTGGCTGCCTTCTTCTGTCTGTGCAAGCCATTCTTGTCTCTTCAATGTCTCCTTGTCCTCCCTCTTTGTCTTTTCGCAACTTCTTCTTCCCCTACAAGGAGGGTGAGGAGTGCAGTACCCACTGCAAAAATCATTGTGTGGTTCATGGTCATGTTTGGTAACAGAGATGATATAACGTTTTGCATTAGTGGTCTCCTCTGTATAATTCACCCACGTTGTGGCTGTCAGGCGTGCATTTTTTGCACGGGAGTCGGGGCACGTGCGATGTAGCCAACGGTGTTGAATGTGATCAATAAAAATGAATGTGGCTAAGTGTGACAGGTAACAGTATTTTGGGCGGCCATTCCGTTCTACCACTCTCTCTTGTTTTCCGTACGTGTCCTCGTGAGATAATGGGCTTGCATCAAATGTAATAGCAAGCGATGCATAATTTCTTTTTTTTAGGTCACGGAGAGATCGAAGCAGAAAGCAGAAGTGGAGGAGGACAAAGGAGAAAGAACAAGTGGAAGGGAAAGCAAAACGGAAGGCATGAGGTATGGAAGGAGAGAAGCGTGAACGAGAGGAAGGAACGAGTAGGAGTGAATCTAAATTAATTGATGGAGGAAAGAGAATGAAGTGGATGAGGCAGGAAGAATTTGAGGGTCGGAAGGAGAGAGGGAGGAAGGAAGGGAGGATGAACGAGAAAGAAGAAAGAAGGAGAGAGTGAGAGGACGAAGGAAAAGAGGTACTGGATAAAGTGAAAAGTAGAAAGAACTAGGTTAGGCTAATCATGTAAGTTAATATGTGACAGGTAATGAGAAAAAGTAACAGCACACAGTTTTTGCAAAATGAATGTACGTACGTTTTGTTTCATTCTTGCTGTCTCCTGACAAGTTTATCTGGCTGAAGACAGTTTTCGAAGTGGAGTGGTTAAATATTGCATTATATAACCCCTTTGTGACTTGAAATCTTTCCCGAGTCGCATGAAATCATATAGTTGAAGCATAATTAAAATGGTTAATATGTCACCGTATTGAGGGCGTTTATGGGGAGAGGTGCTATACAGAAAATTATTCTCTGTGCACACGTTTACCCATCCACCTAAGCAGTGTTGTGCTGATGGTGATGAATAAAGAATGTTTGTTTGGAATGGTGATAGTAATTTTGGTAGTGAATGGTGGTGTTAGTGATGGCGTTGGTAGAGATAATGGTTGTAGTAGTCCTTGCGGTAGTAAGGGTGGTGGTGGGGGTGATTGGGATGATTGTGGTTGTGGCAATGGTTCTGATTGTGATGGTGGTGATGGTTCTGGCAGTGCTTGTGGTGGTAGTGGTGGTGTTTGAAGGTCAGCTCTGGAACTGCTTTCCATTCTGCATATCCTCTGCCTATGGCCTCTACTCACTTGAATGGAGTGTGGACAGGCGTTCTGAAATCAAATGAATTTAGCTCACTTTTCTTCACCTGTCACTGGAAAGGAGAGGTAGCTGCCGCCTTTCAGCCTTTATCTTTTTCCTCTCTGTAACAAAAAGAAAAAAAATGCACAAAGACATATACACACACACATACGTCACACTAATACACAAACGTGCACCGAAATTAGCCACAGAGACATACACGCACATATATTACAAACATTTTTTCTCACCCTCTACATAAAGGCATACACTGCGCTCTTACTTCTTTATCTTCGTTTCAGGGTGCGCGCGCGGGCGCACACACACACACACACACACTCACAGCCTCCTCCAGTTACGGCATTGTTCCCTTCTTCGCGTATTGTGCAAAAACCTAAATATAAAAACACAGAACACTAAGAAAACGGAACAGACCAGAGAGTGGTGGTGGAGTTAAGAAAAGAAGAGAGTGATCTTTGATTGTAATGGTGGTAATGGTAGTAGCACTGATAGTGATGTGGCGGTTGTGGAGTCGTGGTTATGGTTGTGTTGGTGTTGGGTAAGAAATAGAGAGGTGGTAGCTGTCAGTGGCAGTGTGGTGGTGGTGGTGATGTTTATGGCCGTAGTTTTGATTGTGGCTGTGTTGTGGTAGCTGTGTTGGTGGGGGTTGTGTTAGTTGTTACTGATCGAATAAAGTACCGAATGATGATGGTGGTTGTAATGGTGTTAGGGTAGTGTTGGTAGTTGTTGTTGTGGTGTAGGTTGTGGCATTGGTGATGGTGGATGTGGTGGTGGTTGTGTGAGCAGTGATGATGTAAGTGGTTATATCGGTTCTACATAAAGCACAGAGAGTGATAGTTGCAGTGACATTGAAATAGTTGTGGTGGTGTTTGTGGTTGTATTTAGAGTGATAACTTTGTTGGTGATAGTGAGTTGGGAACAGATTGGTAATGTTGGTGGTTGTGGCAACGGTAATGGTAGTGGCAGTGATTATAGAAGTTACGTAGGCTGTGGTTATGACAGAGATGATGGTTGTTGTGTTGGTAGTGGTGAGAGTTAAAGAAATTTTTGGTGTAATTACTGGTGCTTATGTTGCAGCTAATGTACTGATACATGAAGAACAGATGGCAATGTTGGAGGTAGTGATAATGAGTGGTAGATGTGGTGACTACTAACAAAGTGATGGCGATGGGAGTTGTGGTGACTACGAACAATGTGATGGCGATGGTAGTTGTGGCAGGTAAAGGGAAGAGAATGGTTGTTGTGGGCTTGGTGATTGTAACAGTAGTAGTATGGTGATGGAAGTGATGGTGGTAGGGGTTGTGAAAGTGGCAGTGGTAGTGATAATGGTTATGGTAATGGTTGTGATTGTAATGTAATAGTGGTAGCAGCTAGTGGTAGTAGGCTACTAATGGTAGTTCAGTGGTAGTGGTGGAGAGCACTATAAAGAGGAGAATGTGGTGGGGAGAAGTGAGGAAGAGGGTAGTATACTAGAAGGAAGGAAGAGAAAGGAGAGAGGAGTGGAAAGAAGAAAAAGGATTTGAGAAAAGTTGAGAAGGGAGAAAAGAAGGAAAAGGAGGAAGGAAGCAAAATAACGAAGGAGAAGGAACAGCACAGTGAAAGAAAGCAGAAATAAGACAAGAAGAAGAGATGTGAAGAGAAGAGAGTGTACGGAGAGAGAAAAAGGAAAGGAAAAGGGAAGAGAAGTGAGAGCAAACGAAGGATGAAGATGATCCAGAAGGGAGATGAGAAAAGATTAGTGTACAAGGTAAGAAAAGGAAAACAGAATAGAGTAGGAGAGAATAAAGACACAGGAGAAGAGAAAAGGAAGGGAAGAGAAGGACGAAGATGAAAACGAGAACAGAGCAAGTAAAAATGCCTTAGGGTACATTTGGCGCAAAGCACTCGGACAAAATGAGAGAGAGAGAGAGAGAGAGAGAGAGAGAGAGAGAGAGAGATTAAAGGAAGTAGGATACGAAGAGCAGGAATAGGGAATGGATAAAACTGGATAAAAAGGAATGAAAAATAAAAAAGGTTAAGATAAAGATGGCGTCAAAGACGATGAAGAGCACGATAATGATGATAATGATAGTGATGATGATAATCACGATGATGATGATGACAAGACTGCCAACATTCCATGAAAGTGAAAGATGGTCTCACCACAGTTATGGTACACTTACTTGTTTCTTTGCAAATTGTAACGATAATAAATGAACTTACAAAAATATAGGATCTCAAAATATGCGTTTCTTCATGGTTTACGATTTACCTGTAAGTCACGTATAAAAGCAATAAAATGAGGAAAAAGGAAAAAAGACGTCTCAGAACACTGGCCCAAGGAACAATTACGACAAACCTGAAGAAAACTGGTTAAGAATAAAGCGTTTAGATGGAAGAAAAGGAGGAAGTAGAGTAGCTCTCCACAATGAAGAGCGAGGAATGAATATCAAGAAATGAGATAACCGAAGGAAAAGTAATGGATGGATATGATTAAAGACAGTGGACCAAATGAGACAGAGGCAAAGTGGAAGGGAAATAGAGATGACGAAAAACAAAGAACAAAATGAGTGTATAAGGAAGACAAATAAAGGCAGAGAAAGAAAGAAGGAGGATGATTTTTTTTTTTTTTTTTTAAAGGGGTTGGAAAGGAAGAAGAGAACTGGAAGATTGAGGTGTAACACTTAAAACAGGAAATAGAAGAGAAACTTTTGATAAGGAAAGGAAAGGGACGGAAAAAGAAAATTAAGTGCTGGAGAGGAATTAACAGAGGTTGAGTTGAACATGAGAAGAATCATGGAACACAAACGCAAAGGTTAGGAGAGAATGAATGATAGAGGTGGAATAAGGTAAAAACAATTACAATTAATGGTAGGAAAAACGAAAGAATTAATAAAAGAGGAGGAAAGGAAGAAAAGAAGAACATGTCTTAAGTCTGGAAGAACAGAAGAGAAACAATAACTGAATGAAAAAAATCAGAAATTAAAAACGAAAAGAAAAGGAAAAGTACTGTTGGGGAAGGAAGAAAACAAACAAGAAAAAGAAAATGGCAAAGACAGGGCATCAAAATGAGAATAAAAGGAAGAAGAAAGAACTGACACGAGCTGAGAGACAAAGAAAGTAGGGGATAAGTAAAATTTAAGGGAAAAGGAGAGTGTGGGGGGAGTTATCAGACGAAAGAGTTGGATGCAGGTAGAACAAAGGTTGTGTTTGAGTGTGTGTGTGTGTGTGTGTGTGTGTGTGTGTGAGAGAGAGAGAGAGAGAGAGAGAGGGAGGGGAGTTTCAAGCAGTTTACCAGCAAGTTTCAATCCTTAAACGATTAAGATCCCAACTTTAACCTTGAAATTCTTCACCTCAAGGACTTTTTTTTTTTTCGTTTTATTCCTTCCACCAGACTTGAACACTGTATTTAGGGGTGAGGGAGTTTAACGGAGATTATTTCTAACCCTTTCATAGCGAGAGGTTACCCAAATCTAAATAAAATCGTTGAGGCAGTGGAGAACGAATAAAATGACATCCTAAAGAGGTTAATAAATTGAAAATCTCGTCATCATTTGTTGCTTAATTTCTCTGCAACCAGATGTTATTATTCAGCACTAGAAAGCCATCTTGGTGTGCAGGGGTTAATAAAGGCGATGTTTAACCTCTCCTCATCAAAAAGCTTATCCTAAGCTGAACAGAAATAGACGGCAGATTGCAATAACAGAATTTAAAAATACCAATGTGCTTTTTTTTTTTCACGTCTTCACTACGACGAGTTTTTGTTGTTTGTTGCTGCTGCTGTCAGGCAATTTTGTTTACCCTTGGAAAGACATTTTACAGTGAAAAGGTTAATGCAAGCAATATGCATAACCCATCCAGACCGAACAGCTTCTCCGAAGCCAAATGAAACAATCTGTAGGTAGCAAGAATGCAACAACAAAGGCCAAACCTTCTGAACCAGGATAAGATAAGGGCGCACGAAGTAAGGTGTTCTCACGTCAAATCCTAAAACACCAGAAAACGGGTTCAAAGTTCAGTAGAATACTAGTAACCTTTTTTTTTTCCGATGACAAACGTTTTTCTTTTCTCTCTCTCTCTCTCTCTGAAAGGTACTTGAACGTTGCGTGTGATTCTTGTGATATTTTGGCCATATCTATGAAAATAATATTAATATTTTCAATTTTCATTTTAATTTTCTTAAACTTTCACCCCGTTTCCTGGCAAAACTTCATTGCTTAAGCAAAAAACAAAATTGATCAGAACGAAGGTAAGTACCATTAAACAATATGAATGTACTATGGCTCCCCAAAAGGTCGTTTACCATTAGTGTTAAAGAACGATTTCATCATAAAATCAACAATTCCTCGGCCCAAGAAACACTTTCATCACTACCAGCAGCACGACGGGACATTGTTACCCCAGTAATCACACATGAAACTCTGTAAAAGGTGCAAAAGAGGGCTGTAAAACAGCGACAATTCCATTTTGTGTGCTATAAACAGCACAAGTGGTACGGACAGACGAATAGCGCGGCAAATACTCCCGCCAAACACACCGCCACGCACAGTCATGGTCATTAATAATCACCTATCCTCCGGTACCCCGTACCCCGGGTTGGCTCCTTTATGCGTCGCAAGTCATAGAGGAGTGAGAGGGGCTGAGAGGGAGGGGCCAGAGAGAGGAGGGAGGGTGGGAGGGGGGACGAGTGATAGAGCGGGGTTGGAGTGAGGGAAGGGGGGTAGGTAGAGGAGGGAGAATGAAATGCGAAGTGGTGGTCACGTAATTTGTCTATTTTCTTTCATTCAGGGCATGATATAAAGGAGTTAATTTCGATAGATAATGCTGCATTACGCCTTGTATAGCGGCGTCAGATAACAAGCTTTAGATTAGTGATAATATCAAGGGCTGGCTCGTGAGAAAATATACTGACGTGACAGATCAAACATTCGTGCGGAGCCAGATATTTGTGATTATCCGTATATTTTGACTTCAGACGCAGAACGGAATCTGGATGGCTTTGACATCCGTAATGATTGTGTGAGAAACGTCCTCTACCTTTACATGTAATTAAAATTTGCAGCTAAATATCATATGCAACCTTTGACATGGCAGTGTCCACAGTAAATATGATCATTCTCTTGGTATACACTCCCTCTATACAGTCACCATCATGTCACCTATTTTATGGCATCTCTGTATGAAAAGGCTAAAATAATTGTGCATAAAAAGTAAATAGATTTGATGTCTGTGCACATGGGTGGATATAATAATGATACCTCTCATAATCTCTTAGAAGGAAAAGTGAAACAAAAACCTACCTAAACTCCCCCAATATATCTACTTCAATATTTACCGACATTGGTCAAGCCAAAGCAACCAGGAAAGCCTTAGTAAGCAGTCCAGTGGCCTCCTGCCTCAATAACCCCTTGCAGTTTTCTCGGCACCGAGGAAACAATGTTGTTGATGGTTTGCTGGTTTCCTCTGAACAACCCCTACTCGTTCTTGGTGTGCTGTAGGAGGTGGGCCTGTGTCCTCTCGTTCTCTGGCTCTCACGCGTTGACAGTCTGGGTCCATACAGTCTCGATGGCTCTGCACAGATGTTTGATCTGTCACGTCAGTATATTTCTCTCACGAGCCAGCCTTTGATATGACCACCTACCTAATGCTCGTTATCTGACGCCACTATACAAAGTGTAATGCAGGATTATCTTCCAGCTATTAACTCTTTTATATCATGCCCTGAATGAAAGAAATTTGACAAATTATGTGACCACCACTTCGCATTTCTTTCTCCCTCCTCTACCCACCCTCCCTCCCTTCCCTCACTCCACCTCCCACCCATCATTCGTTCCCTCATCCACTTTCCCTTCTCTCTCTGGCCCCTCCCTCTCAGCCACTCTTACTCCAATGTGACTTGCCGCTTATTAAGGAGCCAGCCTGAGGCACAGGGTACCGGAAGATAGGTGATTAATTATGACCATGACTGTACAGCCAGCCAATCAATAAGCGAGGCTTGCAGCCCAGCTACATTCTCATCGGCCACAGCCACCACACGGACACGCTGGCACAGCCAAGACTCGCTCCTCCGCTCTGGGCAAATCGCAAGTAGCCAGCGTAAGGACAATGTACAAAATTTTTTTCTTGAAGGACTTTCAACCATACTTCCAGTGGCGGAAGGTGTTCTCATCCAAGGCCATTTGATACAGTATGGGTGAAAATAGTGTTATCCAACATAAACGCATTTTCCGGCCGGTGGTCTGTGAACCCCTTCCATCGTGCGGCCCCTTTCACTAACCTTTTCACCATCATATTGTTTTCTTACACTGATCGATATCATCGGGTTGTACCAAAAATAAAGAACAAATGGCGTCCTCAGGCTTAAAAGGTGCTAATTACATGAAAACCCATTACGCCAAAGAGATAATCCCTCATGTGCGTATGTATAGCAACGATTTTTCAGTTTTTAATCCTGTTCTTAGTGTCCTTGGAATTACCCTTGGCCAGTGTGTATCTTTGTCACTTCTATGTACCCAGAGAAGTGATGATGTAGGTTTCATTAATATTAGGGATTTTGTTTTGTCACCGATGGATATGTTGTTGATGTTGATATTCACGTTAACGTCATTGGAGTAAGTAGAACTGATGTAGTTGATGTGGGTATTACTCATGTTACTATCGTTGATGCATATGATGTCAGTGTACAATTACCCCCGTCAAAGTACTTCCCTCCTGCATGCATAGAATACATTTGCTCCAGCTTTTTTGTCAGTAATGGAAACATCACTGGCACATTTATTTTTTTCCTTGTTTGATCTTCAGGGTGTCTCTCGTTTCAGACTGGATGTCTTCAGTCATATCAAAATTATAACATTTCATCGCAAGCTTCGGTTGACTTTTGATGCATGGTCGTGGGGAGTACGGATGTGTTTTGCTGGCTCTCCTCTAGCTTTCAGGGCTGCCTCACCAGCATTAGTTTTGTAATTAGTGGAATAAAAGTTAGGTTAGCTAGTTCTAATATTCCTCCCTGTCCTTAATGGATATAGTAGGTGTCTATATCTACTTACTGAGATTGCCTTTGCTTACTCACCTTTGGAGTGTACCCCCCACTGATCACTCTGGGGTGTGAGTTATACACAGGCGCGTCCTCCTGAGAGTGGTTTGAGAGGGGAATCTCAGACTAGGTGTGTCTCCCCTGGCTGCTTTGTCCCTTGCTCGTTTAAGTGGTTACTATGGCGGACGCCCCTGCTGTCTCCCCTCCCTTCAGGGGGGTAGGTGGTCCAGCTGACAATAGTTTTGACATGACTGACCGCCCCCAGACTAGCAGACACCAGACTCGAGCCCCACTTGACAATCCAGTAGGAAATGCAACCTACACTTTAGGTTCGACTCCCCTGTCCAGTCTCAGTCCCTTCCTTATCAAGAAGGTGATTGACCACTGTGCGGGAGAAGTCGAACAAGTAAAAAAACATGCTAATAGAGATCTGGTGAAAACTGGAAACTTGGGACAGGTAAAAGATTTGTTGAAACTGCGTAAATTCCACTGTTACGATGTCAAAACGAAAATCCCAGTCTCCATGAAATCTTGCAAGGGTGTTGTCACTTGCAGGGATCTCATGGTGATGAGCAGGGACGAGATAGTAAGTGAATTGGCACAGCAAGATGTAATTGAGGCTAAATTCATTACTCGATACTCAGAAGGCACAAGGACGAAGACAGCAACTATTATCTTGACGTTTGGCGAAGCTTCTCTTCCTAGTTATGTCAAAGTTGGTTATGAAATCATTCGCGTTCAGCCGTAAATCCCTAATCCTTTGCATTGCTTGAAATGCCAGCTGTATGGGCATGGTACAAAGACTTGTCAGGCTTCCCGGCCAGTGTGCGGCAAGTATGCAAGCCAGGGTCATGATGCAGAAAGTTGCACAGCCGAGACAGTACGTTGCTTCTACTGCAAGGGTACTCACTCCACTTCCTCTAGGGATTGTCCCAAGTGGAAGGAGGAGAAGGAGGTCTGCACAATGAAGGTATCTGAGGGTATTCCCTTCTACGAAGCTAGGAAAAAGGTGAAGGAGTAGCATGCAACTCCCACGCTGAATAGGTCCTATGCTTCGGCGGTAATGTCCCGTCCTGTGATGTGCTCTGTCGAGACGCAGACTGACCTTGTCCTTCTCCCTCCTGCCACTCACAGTACATCTCCATCTTGACCTCCTGTCCACTCCAACGCTCTCACTGACATCCCTAAGGCTTCAACTTATTCTCAGGCTGCTGCTGCCTCTCCATCAGTACGACCTAAACCGAAGTCTGACAAGCCTACTAAGAGTAACATGACCATCCTCACGAAACAGTCACGTCCTCATGTCCTTCCGGTTTCTACTCCAGCGAGGGAGAGAAAGGTTAGCTCTTCCTCTGGGGAGGCTGGGAGCCTAGTAATTGACGAAAATATGGAGATTTCTGTTAACAAGCACCGGGATAGGTCCTCTGGTAGTTGCTCGCCTGCTGGCGGCCGGCAAAAAAAGACAAAGCATACTGGCCCCCAACGTAAATCTTAAACCGTCTCTTTCATTGTATTACAGCGGAATTGTACAGGTGTTGGGAATAAGTTACAAAATATAGCAATCTTGCTCTCAATACACAGGCCAGACGTTGTTTGTTTACAGAAGATGTGCCTGGAGGATCAACCTGATCCTCCACAGTTCTAACAATACCACTCGTATAGAAGATATGAAGGTCATGGAGTCGCCATATACACACAAATCACACCAACAAAAGGAAGTGATTTTAAATTCTACTCTGGAAGCTGTCGCGTGCAGAGTAAAATTTAATAACACGTATCTGACTATTTGCTCTCTGTACTGTTCTCCACACGGCCCCATTGATAGTGATGCTTTAAATTCACTCTTTGAACATCTTTCTGGGAATAAGTTAGTGCTGGGCGACTTTAACGCCCATCACTATCAATGGGGTAGCTTGAGGATCGATGGTCGTGGGGAGCAAGTAGCCGACCTAATATTACAGTCCAACCTCTGTCCTCTCAACGATGGTAGAGCGACTCGTGAAGATGATCGTACTGGTAACTTTTCGGCCATTAACTTATCTTTGGCCTCCCCAGTATACATCAAGATTTCTCATGGGACCCTTATGATGACTCCTTAGGAAGTGATCATTTACCCATCTGTCTTTCTTATACACACGCTATCGTTTCGGACCCTCCACCTCCAAAATTTAACTATAAGAAAGCAGATTGGGGATCCTTCTCAAGGATCGCCACTTTAGATATATCTGGGGAGACCATAGATGTTAAGGACGAAAATGTAACTACTTCCATATTACTCGCAGCTGAGGCTGCTATTCCCAAGACTTCTACAGTTCATGCAAAGCATAGAGCACATTGGTGAACGCCGGATTACCGACAAGCATTAAGGAAACGCAATAGGAGATACAGGATTTTTGATACATAGTCAGCCCACTGAGGAAAATTTTATTGCACACAAACAGGCATGGCCTGATGCAAGGAGAATAATAAGAAGGGCCAAACGTGACTCCTGGCGGTCCTTTGTGTCCACGGTGACTCGTACTACACCATTATGTAAAGTCTGGTCCACTATAAGAATATTAAATGATAAAGTCCCATACTTCCCTATCACCACCCTGCAGGTGAATAAAACCATCTATGATGAACCCGTGGACGTTGCTAACATCCTCGCCAGGAGTTTTTCTCATGTAAGTAGCTCAGCCAATTACGACCCACGTTTTCAACACCATAAACGCACGGCTGAGCTACAGAACATAGACTTTGCCACAGAAGATGTAGACTCCCCATACAACCAAGAGTTTACACTAGATGAACTACTCCTTGCCCTTAAATCCTGTAAAGACACCAGCCCTGGACCTGACACCATCACGTACGGTATGATCCAGCATCTTAATCAGGACAGCCTGATTAAGATGTTAGCATTGTACAATGAGATTTGGGCGTCTCGAACGTTCTCAAACTCATGGCACTTTGCGCACGTCATACTGATACCCAAAGAGGCTGGTCGTCTTATGAATTCCACTTCATTTCGTCCTATTGTGTTGACTTCTTGTCTATGTAAGATCATGGAACGTATGGTTAATAATAGGCTTCTTTTTGTTTTAGAGTCGAAGAATTTGTTAAATGATCAACAATGTGGCTTCCGTAAATACAGAAGTTCACTAGATCATTTAATGAATTTGGGGCATTTTATTGCACAGGCATTTGCCAATAAAGAATTCATGATAGGGGTGTTCTTGGACATCCATAAAGCCTATGACATGACATGGCAACATGGTATACTAATGAAGCTCTATGCTTATGGTTTAAGGGGAAATTTGCCTATTTTTATTTCAAATTTCTTAAGGGACAGGACTTTCTCTGTCAAATTGCCCCGTAACGTAACATCGGATATATTTATCCAGGAAAACAGGACGCCGCAGGGAAGTGTGCTTAGTCCTACTTTATTTAGTATTATGATCAATGATATTCTGTCATCAGCTCCCATCCCGAGGAATCTTAAATACTCGCTCTATGCTGACGATTGTGCAATATGGCACTCTTCCCATAATGCACAATTTTCGGCTGGGCGGATTCAAGCAGCCCTCGACTCCGTCCACCAATGGGCCTTGCAGTGGGGATTTAAGTTTTCCATCCCTAAGTGTGCCGCTGTAGTTTTTACTAATCATAACGTATCTAATTTGTGCTTAACTTTGGATAATCAGGCGGTACCTTTTCAAAATTCTGTAAAGTTTTTGGGAATACATTTTGATCATTGTTTGAACTTCAAAATTCTTGTTAATAATTTGATTGCTCGTTGTGATAAACCTCTGAATGTCCTCAAGTATCTAGTGGGTACTACATGGGATGCCAACAGAAAATCTTTATTAATGGTGTATAAGTCCCTTATTCGGTCAAAGCTAGACTATGGCGCACAGGTGTATGGCTCGGCATCCAATGCCACGCTGAAAGGATTGGATGTGTTGCAGAATAAATGTTTGCGAATGTGTCTTGGAGCCATCCGGTGTACCCATGTAGCTCGTATGGAAGTGAAGGCGAATGTGCCTCCCCTCCGTATTCACTGTGACCACCTGGTCTGGCCCTATGGACTCAGAACATCGAGGAAAAGTAATATCGGCAATGTGGCCTGTACCCCCCTGCGTCAATACCACCACTTTCTGCAGGGGGTGCGTTGGCCACTTGCCGTTCGCCTCCACTGACTGACTCAGGAGCTTGGTGTGGACATCAGTGACTGTCACAAGTTGGTGTAAAAAAATATAGCGCCTTGGGAGCCACACGGCTTTACCGTTGACGTATTATGGCTCCCAGCACCAAAGGCCAAGGCGCTGGAGGTGGAGGTCCACCAATTGTTTCGTAATATCATCGTGCGTCACCTGGGGTCCCACCAATTGTACACCAACGGTTCCAAGTCGAGTGAATGTGTGGGTGCAAGTGTATGGTCGACTGAATGTGCCCTCAGGTATCGGTTGCCGACTCATACATCTGTGTTTACCTCTGAACTTTTTGCTGTTGACAAAGCCATAGACTATGCTCTCAGTTCTAGGCATGACTCATTTGTCATATTTTCGGATTCAAAATCAGCCCTTCAGGCAATTGCATCTTGTACTACGGACTCTCACGAGATCAAGGGCTGCATCGTTAATAAGTTGCATTCATGCAACAAGTCATTCATGCTGATCTGGGTGCCTGGTCATTGTCGTATCTATGGCAAAGAGCAGGCTGACTTACTTACAAAGTTGGCTGTAGAGCTCGAGGAGACTTGGGACGTTCCTCGTGATCTTCGGTCGAGTCTATCTCTCGGAAAGAAATCAGTAAATCTTCCGTGGCAAGGTCAGTGGACCAGACTAAATATTCGAACGTGTACCTGGGCGACTGGGACTCGCCCAACGATCACAGTCGCCTGGAAGAAAAAATGCTAGCACGATTACGACTTAATGCCACCATGCTTACGTATATGAAGCCTTATATGGAAAAACGATTCCTACCGCACTTTGACATCTGTGATGTGGTGTTATCTATCAGTCATATCATCCTGCGCTGTCGGCGATTTATTCGTGAACGTGCATCACTTTTAAATTACTGCGGCGTAGCAGACGTCCCCTTCACCCTTTCCACCATCCTGGGTGATGGGGACATTGTTATAACTGATAAATTGATCGCTTTCTTGAGAGAGACCGGACTGATCAGAGTGATGTGACTTTTTTACTATATGGATTTTGTTTTTATCGATTCTTCACTTTTTGTACATATTATGTAAATATATTATAACATCTTGCTTAAGTTTTTCTAATTAGGGCCGACAGCTGACGTATATGGAAATGTTCCTGATTCGTCTGGTTCCCTTTCATATATTGATGTCCCCTATATTAGGTTGTGCCTCGACTGACTGTCAGCAGGTGATGAGTGCGGTACGTAATGTAGAAAGGCATTACATATTTGCAGTCGATGGTGTTCTGTTAGTCGAGGTATTTTTGCCATTAGTGTAGGTCTAGCTATTTGTCTCTGTGGGATTTAGTATAGGTTAGCGATTTGTCTGTTAGGTGATTAGCTTTAGGGTCTTTAGATTAGGTTTTTCTTTATAATATAATGTATAAAAAATACAAAACCAAGAAAAAATTACAAAAATAAAAATACAAAAAATAAAATAAAATAAACCTTATCATATATATATGTACGTGTGCATGAAAGTGTGTCTGTATATATGCATGGAAGTGTGTGTGTGTGTATGTATGTATATACAGTATATATGTTTGTATATTATGTATATATGTTTACATGTATATACATATATATATACGGCCTTAATGACCAGGGGCTTTGGCCCCAATGGTTGATAGGCCAGAAAAAAAAAAAATCGGTTTAGAGAACAACTAGAAGTTGCATATTAGTATGTTAGGTGAAATCAGGTGAATGTTGGAGAACTGGAATTTGCTTTCTGGCCAAAAACAGCTGGGTAACAAGGGCTGCATGAATGGCATGCTGTCAAGGTGAAGCAGCCACCTGCCATTCTGGTCTTGTGTCGTTTCTGTCACCGCCTCACGCAAATGTTGCAAACTTCATAATAGAATATTGTATTAACTTTACAAATAACGTAACTGGAGAGAGATTACATGTGCACAGGTCATTCCATAACTAAAAAGCTAATTTATTTACTATCTTGCTATCTCTCTCTCTATTAATATATTCATTTATATGTATCCACACGAGTAGAATAATCTTTGGTTCCGATCTTGATGAACATGTCCCCTGAGTGTCACTGATGCCTTTGGACAGTGTAGTTTGTCTTTTGGTCACCAGGTGATACCAGTTCATCAAAGTTTCAGTGCCTGTCATGGCGTAGGATAAGAACTTTGTATGCGATGCACACCGGTCAGTCAGGCTAGAAACAGAAATGACAAGATGCTCGTTTTAGTCATCTTTGAGGATGAGTGAACAAATTTTGCAGTGATTCATCACATTTTCAGATCACCCGCCAGTATGACTTCAATAGATCCAAATGAAAGATTGGTCTCTACTCCTTTTTCACGGATGGTCAGACGTTGGTCTTCATGAACCCATGATTTAAATGAAAGAAAAGCATTCGGGAGCCGAATGCTAATCGCCCACTAGAAAATGCTGTTGGCCAAGTTACAAGCTACTTACATACCAAATGTGAAGAAAATTTGCAAAACTCTACGGAATTCAGTCTCCGCGCTTCACAAAAGGCCAATCCATATTAAAGAAACTAGATGACCTTTGGCAGCCATTTTGGTGACCTTGACCTGGACCCCGACTGCCCATTTTTGAACTCGTCCAATATTTTGGCCATATCTTGATACCTTGAAGGTTTCATTTTCATACCTCAATTTATTCATGAAATATCTATCTATCTATTGCCAGATGCCTCAATCCTGTTTGGGGTGGCCACAAACAAATCGCCTAAAAGTCGCCCTGTCCCCCGCCATTTCACTGCCCTGCTCCCAACTCACACCCCCCTCTCTCATATACCTCTCCACCCCATCCCTCCATCTCATCCTCGGCCTCCCCCTCCCTCTTCCCCCCTCCACCTCACTCACATACACTCTCTTCGTCAGTCTTTCACCCTCCATCCTCTCCACATGGCCAAACCACCTCAGTGTGTTCCTCATAACGCTTCCTATCACATCCACATCCACACCACAACGTTCCTTTATATCCTCGTTCGTCAGCCTGTCTCTCCATGTGACTCCACAGGCTCCTCTTAAATAACTCATTTCCACTGCTCTCACTCTTGACTTGTGTCCTTCCAACAACGTCCATACGTTAGAGTTGGTATCACAATACTGTCATGTAGTAACTTTTTCACTTCCATGCCCACTTCCCTGTTTCTTATCGCTGCTTTCAAAGAACAAGCAACCTTTCTTCCCTGTTGTACCCTTTCAAGCACTTCACCCTCCAAACCTCCATCCTTACTGATCACACTACCCAAGTACTTAAACGTACTCACATTTTCCAATTCCTCACCATTCAACCTCGCTGTACATTCACTGACTTCACCTTTCTCAAAGACCATCACTTTACTCCTCTCTACATTCACTTTCAGATTCCGTTTCTTACACACTCTCTCAAACTCATCCACCAAGCCTTGCAGCTCCCCTTCGTCTTCACTCAACAACACAGTATCATCTGCAAACAACAGTACAGGGAGTTTCCAAACACTATCCTCTCTCACCAGGGCCACTCCAACATCCACTACCCTACCTTGTTCCTCTTTTATTACCCCATCCATGTACAGATTGAACAACCATGGAGACATGACACATCACTGTTTCAACCCAACTTCCAAAGAGAAAAATTCACTTAGTTCACCATCCACACGCACTGCAGCCTTCGCACCATCATACATACTCTTCACAGCATTCAACAACTTCCCATCTACTCCATATATTCTTAACAATCCTTGTCTATCCACCCTGTCATATCCTTTCTCCAAATCCATGAAAGCCACATACAACTTCTTTCCCTTCTCTAGAAACTTTTCCACTAAAGATCTAAGAATGAATATCTGATCTACACAACCTCTTCCCTTCCTAAAGCCTCCCTGTTCTTCTCCAACTAATTTCTCTGTTTTTTCTCTAACTCTGTCAATAAGTATCCTACCATACACTTTTCCTATTATACTAAGAAGACCAATGCCCCTATGATTACCACACACTTCTTTTTCCCTTTTTCCTTTGTACAAGGGAATAATTATACCTGACTTCCAATCCTCCGGGACTCTACCTTCCTCCCAGGCCAATCTGCACATCTTCCACATCCATTCTACTACTATCTCTCCCCCATGCTTCAGCATTTCACCACACACTCCATTAATTCCTGGGGCTTTCCCCGATTTAACTTTCTTCACTGCTTCCACAACTTCTATCCTACTGATTTCTTCCTGTCTTCTCATCTCCCTCCTTCTCCCAGCCATTCCCCAGCCACTTATACTCGCATTACTTCCATCATCTATGTTCAACAATTCCTTAAAGTGTTCTCTCCGTCTGCTCACTTTTTCTCCCTTCTCCACTAGTAATCTACCATTTTTATCTTTCACTCTCCTGCTAACTTCACTTCCACCCTGTCTTGCTCTTTTCACCTCTTTCCAGAACATTTTCTTACAGTCCCTCCACTTTACGCTCAAATTCCTTCCAAATTCCTCATCCACTCTCTTCTTACTCTCTCTTACTAATCTTTTCACTTCTCTCTTTCATGAAATATGATGGTGCTAAATGTAACCGATAAAAACTGACCTTTGGCAGTCATTTGGGTGACCTTGACCCAGAGTGCCCATTTTCGAACTCGTCCAAGATTTGGGCTTAACTTGATACCCTGAAGGTTTCACGTAGATAACTCAAGCCGTTCATGAGATATAATGGTAATGGATACACACACACATACACGCTCACTTACAGACACACAAATGCGGGCAAAAACATTATCACTCCACCTTGCTAAAGGCTGACAATAACAGTGTTGCTCTGATTTCTTAATGATGATTAAAACCACTTATTGTCTCATCCACCAGTGACTCCTCATCCATCTGATGCTGGTCAGACCATTCGCAGTAAGTAATCTTTCTCATAACTTCATATCCTCAGACTCATGAAAACGTGTTGACAGTTGCCAACGCACTCTTGCAAACAGAATTAAAATTTTATGTTTGCACATAGCACTGACTGTCATATTTTCCAGAGGCTGCAAATAATTGGTGGTGACCCTTGCTCTTGCCATTGTGCAGTGGCATATAGTATTGTGTTTTCTGCTGATATATGGCAACCACAAGAATACCTGATGTATCACAGCCAGTGTGGAAAATCATTGGCCACTCGTTACAACATATTCTATCTATCTATCTATTGCCAGAAGCCATAATCCCATAAGGGGTGGCCATTTGACTTTGAGTTACTTGTTTTACCAACCCACTTGCTGACCCACTTGCTGACACGTAGGGAGCACGTATGGTTTGGTTATATGGTTACCACCCAGCGTTGTAAATGGTTTCTTGGCTTACAGGAAACCATTTGGCTTGTCACTCAATGTAAAGCCACCGGTAAAGGAAAGAAACGCAATAAAGAAGTGACAGGAAAGATGGGAGTAATAGGAAGAGAGGAGGGCAGGCACAGAAAAAGAATGATACAGGCTACGGAAGAAGGAGGCAGCACGACATCAAGTGAGTGGATGATGGTCGCCACCACCTACCACGAATAACATTGTCAATACTTCAGTACTTAAAGTCACACCTGACATTTTTCGAAATCAGTGATATAGATTGTGGAGTCGTTGATTCATATATTTCATTTGCTGATTTAGATATATAATTATTATTTAAAATGGGGGGGGGTGGACTTTCTGATCACCACTCGGTGGAGGTGATAATCAAGGATCAAATGAAATGGAGGAGTAGAAGAAGGGAAGGACAGGAGGAAGTAGCTCATACAAGGAGGGTGGAAAGGTTACAAGAAGATGGGAAAAAGGCAGAAGATAAGAGAGAAGTGGAGGAGTGACTGGGTAAATATGGATTGGATCAGATGGGGGATGTGGAAGATGTGTGCAAGATAATCACAGAAGAAATCTGTGCAGCATGTGAGGTGGTGCGTGAGATGAAGAGAAGACGAAAGGGGTTGCAAGAAACAGCGTGATGGAGTGAAGAGGTGAGACAGGCTGTGGCACAAAAGAAGAAAACATATAGTAAGCAGATGAAAAACAGGGGTGTGGAAGAAGTTGAGACAGAAGACAGAGTTATATGCAGAGAGGAAGAGAAAAGTGAAAAGACTAGTAAGAGAGATTAAGAAGAGAGTGGATGAGGAATTTGGAAAGAATTTGAATGTAAAGTGGAGGGAATGTAAGAAAATGTTTTGGAAAGAGGTAAAGAGAGTTAGACAGGGTGTCAAAGAAGTTAGTTGGGGAGTGAAAGATGAAAATGGTAGTTTACTGGTGGAGAAGGAAGAAAAAGTGAGCAGATGGAGAGAACACTTTAAGGAATTGCTGAACACAAAGACTGAAAGTAAAGCGAGTATAAGTGGCTGGGGAATGGCTGGGAGATAGAGGGATGTGAGAAGAGAGAAAGAAATCAGTAGGACGGAAGTTATGGAAGCAATGAAGAAAGACAAAATGAGGAAAGACCCAGGAATTGATGGAGTGTATTGTGAAATGATTAAGCCGGGGGGGGGGGGATAGTAGTAGAATGAATGGGAAGACGTGCAGATTGGCCTGGAAGGAAGGTAGAGTCCCGGAGGATTGGAAGTCAGGTATAATTATTCCCCTTCACAAAGGAAAAGAGGAAAAAGAAATGTGTGGTAATCATAGGGGCATTTGTCTTCATAGTTAAATAGGAAAAGTATATGGTAGGATTCTTGTTGACAGAATTAGGGAAATAACAAAGGAATTAGTTGGAGAAGAACAGGGAAGTTTTAGGAAGGGAAGAGTCTGTGTAGATCAGATATTTATTCTTAGATCTTTAGTGGAAAAGTTTCTAGAGAAGGGAAAGAAGTTGTATGCAGCCCTCATGGATCTGCAGAAAGCATGTGACAGGGTGGATAGACAAGGACTGCAGAAAGTACTGGTATTAAGAATATATGGAGTAGATGGGAAGTCGTTGAATGCCGTGGAGAGTATGTATGAGGGGGCTAAGGCTGCAGTGTGTGTGGATAGTGAACTGAATGAATTTTTCTGTCTGAAGGTTGGATTGAAACAGGGATGTGTCATGTCTCCATGGTGGTTCAATCTGTACATGGATGGGGTTATAAAAGAGATACAAGGTAGGGCAGTGGATGTTGGAGCGGCCCTAATGAGAGAGGGCAGCGTTTGGAACCTCCCTGTACTGTTGTCTGCAGATGATACTGTGTTGTTAAATGAAGACGAAGGGGAGCTGCAAGGCTTGGTGGATGAGTTTGGGAGAGTGTATAAGAAACGGAATCTAAAGGTGAATATAGGGAAGAGTAAAGGTATGGTCTTAGAGAGAAATGAACTCGGTGAATGTACAGTGAGATTAGATGATGAGGAAATGGAAAATGTGAGTGTGTTGAAGTACTTGCATAGTGCGATGAGTAAGAATTGAAGTTTAGAGGATGAAGTGCTTGAAAGAGTACAACAAAGAAGAAAGGTTGCTGGTTCCTTGAAAGCAGTGATAAGAAACAGGGAAGTGAGCATGGAAGTGAAAAAGTTACTGCATGACAGTATTGTGATAGCAGTTCTAATGTATGGAAGTGAAGCTTCGACCTTGTTGGAGGGACAGAAGTCAGTAGTGAGAGCAGTGGAAATGAGTTATTTTAGAGGAGCATGCGGAGTCACATGGAGAGACAGACTGACAAATGAGGAAGTGAAGGAGCGTTGTGATGTGGATGTGATAGGAAGCGTTAGGAGAAACACAGTGAGGTGGTTTGGCCATGTGGAGAGGATGGAGAGCGAGGGACTGACGAGGAGAGTGTGTGTGTGTGTGTGTGTGTGTGTGTGTGTGTGTGTGTGTGTGTGTGTGTGTGTGTGTGTGTGTGTGTGTGTGTGTGTGTGTGAGGTGGAGGGGTGGGGGAGTGGGAGGGGGAGGCGAAAGATGAAATGGAGGGATGGAGAGGTATATTATGAAAGAGGTAGGTGTGAGCTGGGAGCAAGACAGTTAAATGGCGGGGGACAGGGCGCCCTGGAAGCGATCTGTTTGTCGTCACCCTTTACGGGATTAAGGCGTCTGACCATAGATATATAGACAGAGTATTTAAAATTTTAACTGATTTAGTTGATGTAGGTGCTGTCATTATATACTATGCCATTCTTTCTTATTGAAAGAGGTGATGGCATTGAGGGATTTTTCGATGATGTTTTGTTGATGATGCTGGTGTAAGTAATGATGATGTCGCTGTTGTTATTGTTACTGCTTTGAAATAACTGTGTACGTTTCATGTTTTCTTCTTCTACGTTAATGATGTTGGTGCAATTAACTTAGTTGATATTACTAATTTCAGAGTTGTTGTCCTTGATGCTTTTGTGTTGCTGATGTTGTTGATGCCTGTGTTGCAAGTTCTGTCGATGTTGTTTATGTAGGCCATAAAGGAAGGATGCTTGTAATGCAGCTATTCTGATATTGCTCCTGCTAATTTAGTTAAAGTGGGTGACGCTGATGTAGATTTTGCTGATACTGATGTTGATATGGGTGTTAGATTTTGCTGATATTAATGTTGATATAAGAGTTGTTAATGTTGCTGATGTCACGGGTATGATCTGTTTTGCTGGTGTTTGTGCTGATGGCGTTGATATAGGAGGTCTGATCGAAACGTATCCGACCATTAACTGAAAAAAAACAAAAAACAAAAGCTTACTGAGTCCAGACTTAATCCCTTTAAAAGTATGCCCCTTGAGACTCAACACACTTAGTGCAGCGTCCTTCCATTGCTGGAAACATTTTGAAAAGTTAGTTTCTGGGATCACCAACAAGATCTTTGTCGCATGTTGAACTTTGGTAATCAGAATCCGGACTATACGAAGACGATAACTGGTGGCGAATTGTGGGAGCATGAATACGACCAAGAAGTGAAAGCTCACTTGTCACAGTGCAAGTCACCAGATTGACCAAGGCTAAAGAAATCAAGGCATGTTCGGGGCGAGGGGAAGCTCATGTAGTATTTCTTTTCAACTACCAGGGTGTTTTTCATTAGGTGTCCACTCCAGAAGGCTACACAATCAATAAAGGGTACTATCTGGAAGATCTCCATCTCCTGCAGAATGTAGGACATAGGAAAAGATGAGAGTTTTTGGAGGCAAAGGAGTGGCACTTCCACAATGACAATGCTGCAGCCCACTCATCCCATCTCATCCTGGATTTTTTGTCCAAACACAATATCACAAAGGTTCGACAGGCTCCCAGCTCTCCTGACATGGCTCCCTGCAACTTCTTTCTATTTCCTAAGCAGAAAATTGCGCTGAAGGTTCGAAATTTGAGGACATAAAAGAGGCAAGGACAAATGTGACAAAGATCATGTTGGCAATCCCAAAAAGTGGCTTTACAAAATATTACCAGCAATGGAAGGCTTAGTATGTTATGTCCCAAAGGATGTACTTCGATGGCGATAAAAGTCTGAACTCTGTGGGTAAGCTTGTTATTTCACCAGCTAAAGGCCGGATGCTGTTCAATCAGACCTCGTATGAACTTATTGTGCACTTAAATTGAGTCCCTGGTGATACTGTTGGTAGAGTCAGTGATATTGTTATTCATGCTGATACTTATAACCATTTACTTAGGTGATTTTGACGTATTTATTGACGTTTCTATTTTATGAGAAATTTCAGGTCAGGGTCACTTTAAAACTCTAATGCCACTGATGCTAATAATGATGTACTGCTGTTGGTACTGTAATATGTTTTATGTTGTTCTTCTATAGCAATAGAAATATGGACTAGCATCTTTGAAAATCTGCTGTCAATGAAATCACTGATATTTTTGACATAACTGATGTACCCTAAGTGTCATTGTTTTTAGTGGCGTCACCGATGTAGATGCCGATATTGATACTGTTAAGGAAACTGAGAAGAGGGGACCTTGGGCCCCAAATGGGGGGAAGGAAGGGACAGTTAACCCAATTTTCACTGACAATTGAATTTGCGAAATGAAGTTGCCAAGTTTCACGACTGAAAGCCAGACAAATACAGATAAATGGACAGACATACAGATAGACAGAGGCCTGACAATATGATATATTAACTGAAGAGACAGACAGACAGACAGACAGGTAACCTATCTAGACAGACGGATTCAGACAGACAATGAGACTAACAGATAGACAATAGATATATCGAATCACTGGACATAGTATTAAATAAAAGGGGGGGGAGAGGGGGGCAACCATCGGTATTACCATTCTTACTCTGATCACGGCTTGATGACACACAAATCAATACAGATTTGAGATATGCAAAGCTGTCGCAGAGGAGGAGGTGCAAGAGAACCTAGAGAGCTCCCCATAATGCTGACTCAGTTTATTTATTAAGCTCCCCATAATGCTGACTCAGTTTATTTATTAAGCTCCCCATAATGCTGACTCAGTTCATTTATTTTACATATTATTTCTCACATATATTGCTGAATGATTTTGCTTATAATGTAGTAAGCGAATTCGGTGACCCAGCTTCGATAACTGTCTCTCTCTAATCCTCTTTTTAAATTATGTATTTATTTTTGCTTTATTCTTCCCAGCTTCAGACGATGTCAGCCACCGTTAAAGATCTGTCTAGGAGTTAAGAAGTAACTGGAAGCTATTACCTACTCTCTCCAGTTTGAATATTATGTCCTAAGCTGAATAAATTTGTTTGAATACAAAGAAGTTTTCAACAAAGCCGTTGTACTGAAGGTGTTCATGAAGGCCATGTCTATGTGCTACAGTCTGTGGCGTCTTTAGCTGAGTTGAACCATCTGGTAGAAGCAAAAATTAAATAAGTAAAAAATATTGTTTTGGGAGGCTGTTTTTTGTTGTTGTTGTTGTTGTTGTTGTTGTTAATCGATATAATCCGAAAAAAAAAAGTAAGAAGGTATTAGATTGGCTGTTTGTCTGTGCTTGTCTGTCTGCCCATTTCTCTAATTGACCCTCCCTCCCTCCCTCCCTGTAGCTATATACCCACCAAATTGTTTGTCAGTTTTCTGCGTTTGCTTTCTCTCAGTCTGTGTGTCTATCCGTTTAACTACCTATCTGTCTACTTATGTTTGTCTATCGTTCTGTTTGTCTGTCAGTCTCTCCTATGTACCTTAGCTAACTACCAACGTATTATATCACTAGTCTCAAATCCTTCGATGTATATCCTGTCAACCAGTTCATTCACATGGTCATCATTCAGCATACTCGTACCTACAGTCTCTTGAATCCCATGACATCGTTTTCGGTACAGTTCTTGCTTTCAGACGATTTCATTCAACTTGAGAGAGACTTTTCGATCTAGAGCGTTTAGTTATAGCATTAATATGCTATTTCAATACGATAGGTCTGAAGGAAATAGGCTGGTAGCAGTAATAACTAAGAAGATCGTCTCCCAGATTCAAGGGATCACCTTCCTATCCCCTGACGCAGCGTCCTGTGAAGGGTGGTCGCGACAAATACCTTCATGCGTTTTCGAACCCTACTCAGTTACACCCTCACATCCATTCCTTCCCCCGAACACACGCCACCTTACCTCATACTGCAGGCAAATTCATGAATATTTTACTGAGACTTGGTTCTATGAATATGTTAGTGGTTCTGTAACCCGCCTCCATAAGAACATGTAATTATGTGCAATTTTCTGCTCTTATTCCCGCCAGACACAAGGGTGATAAGAGGTTAGGATGACAATAATGAGTTTGTACCACCATTATCATTTTTTTCTAGCTTTGGGTAGAATGTTATCGACAAGTTGACACTGAATGTTCTCTATGGTTAATAAAATCTCCTTGCAGTGGAAGCAATTTTACTGTAAACAGGTAATCACACTTAAGGTTAAACCAGTCACTAAGAAAGGTGTACCAGGCTAATTGTGTGTGGCCACAGTAGGGAAATAGGACAATAATGTTGTCGTACAAAATGGGTTATTGGAAACCATTACGAACGCCTTCATCACAAGAGATTTTTGGGGAATTTTTAAACAGTTTCTCAGTATTAGCAATAAAAGTTAAGGTTTATAAAAGCTATTAAAAGATGAACAAGATAATTTTACCTCGTAGACTTGAGGGTAGGGTGTCTCCCATCTAGAAGTCTATTATCCAGTCCAATACTGCCCCATCAAGAGCGTAGAGACCTGAGGCTAGGCTGTATTCCAGATATTTAATGCGAGTAACTAATTTCTCTTCCCCGAGTGGTTTTATATGAGAATATACCCGAACCCTCCCTCAGATCCAAACGTTTTGCCACAGCTGAGCACAAATATCTGACAGTTGTTGGAATATCTATTGTAGTGAGGCCGTTCCTATTAAATGTTAAATGGATTTGTCTGATGGCAGCAGGAACAAGATGAAAATAATGTCACTGTACTAAGGAGATCATCATAATCATTATCATCATCATCATTATCATTGTCATCACCACCACCAATGCCATCATCATCATCACCATCGTCATCATCATATCTCTTTCCTCCAGGTAAATGATGTAGCCGAGTAAGCAAATAAAATAATGGTATGAATGTGCGGTGCGTCCATACATACTGATCGATGCAATACTGCGTTTACTTTGATAAATGGTGTGTGTGTGTGTTTGTGTGTGTGTGTTTGTGTGTGTGTGTGTGTGTGTGTGTGTGTGTGTGTGTGTGTGTGTGTGTGTGTGTGTGTGTGTGTGTGTGTGTGTGTATTAATTAGGCCACCATGTTCCCCCATATATAGAATACCCATACAAGCTGAATGGTAGCTTGTTATCATCGCAATCGCCATCTTTCTTAATGCTTTCTATTCCGCTACAGGAAATTTTATTTCCGTGTCATTTATTCTGAGACATACTCAGTTATCATGATCCACAAAAGTTCACTTTCTGTCCAGCCCACAGGGGATACGTAGTTGACATCCACTATCACTACGAAATGCTTTGTTGCATAAAAGTGTCTGTTCAGCTGCTAGAATAATTAAGAAAAAAGTCATCGCAGGACAGTAAAACAACGATAAGTCGTTCATTTTAAAAGTAAAAGCCACATCAGTTCGCCAGTTTGATTGCCAGGATGCAAGAATGTCAGTGTATTAATATTCCAGTAACTTCCCTACATCAACAATTTTCCTCTTAGGTAAAGATAATTGCCAAGTCGAAAGGCAGAAAAAAAAAAAAAAAAAAAGAACAACCGTATCCAAGGAAAAAAAAAAAAATCCCCCTCGGTTTCTCTCTCACAAATTAAATTCTCTTCGATGCTAAATAGAATCATCAGGTTCTTAAACGGAGCAAAAGATGAACGGTATCATGGCAAGGAACGGGTTATGTTTGCCTAGACCTATTTTCCCCTAATGAATGCTGACTCACAGATAATGGGTCGATTTCTCCAAAGGCCACTCTCTCTCCCTTTAAGTCAGTTTTCGTAACACATATCTGACGTTGTCTTTTCTCGTATTTCCCTCTTCGACATCATTCATGACAAAAAATTGCACACACACACACACACACACACACACACACACACACACCTCCACAGGTTATCGCTGGAGCACAAATAACTAACCGCATTCACTGCAAAATGCTTGGAGCATCTCATTCAAGACTGGTGTGAAGGTTACCGGTACCTGAGAGCAACGCGGGATTGAATTGTTTTTGTTATAGACCACATTGAAATAAACTTTATACCATTAACCCAGCAACGTATATTTTCACAAGGTCCTGTATGTTCCCTTGGCCTATCCCCCCCCCCCACTACACCCGCAGCTCGTGCCGTTTAATTATGTATCCCAACGCTCAGTTCTTTACTTCTCCCAGGACACTTTCATTTTCATTCTTAGAGGATAAAATGAAATAAAACTTCACTGCGGTCAATCCACTGACTCAACAACCCCCATTTCACAGGCTATAAATTCCTGCCCTAATCCCACAGGCCACCGACTTTCATTCTATCCCACTCATTCCTTTGGTGACCGCGCCATTTCTTTACGGTTTCCCATATGATAGTCTCCTAACTCAACGCAGATAATGTTGGTCGACGAATGGGCTTGTTGCTACTGACATGTCAGTGAATGATAAACTCAGAGAATGGTCTATTCTTTCTCTAGCCTGGTTATTCTATAATCCTCAGGGGTAAGAGAAAAAGGTCCTACTTTTTCTTAGTTTCTCTACTCATTCCACAAATCATCAGTCAGATCAGGGATATTTGACTTTTTTGACGGAAGAACCGATCTTAATTCTTAGCAAAGACTATGAAAGCCAATAAACGAAAAGCATGTTTAATATCTGAAGCAAAATAAAGGGGCCAACCATCAAAAAATCAGAGATCGTCCTTTACCTGTGTAACCAATTATGTGTTACACTGCTCGCTTCTTCATTCACGGCTGTTGATTCACGGTCCCAGCCTTACTGACCACAGCGACAATAATGATGTGAGGCATTACGTAATACTGATTACACTGAGCGTGCCAGTACTGTGGGAAGTAAATAATGTGCTGATATCTAGATGGTTATTGGAGAGGGCTTGAGAGAAACTGATTTTTCTTCATTGTCATCTTTATCTTACCTTCACCTTTATCATTTTAATCGCTGTTTTCTTCATCCTCATCATAATCACCATCTCCGTTATCGTTTTCATCGTCGTCTTTATCTTCGTTTTCGTTACAGGATTATTAAAAAGACATACTGTAAGTTCTGTAATCTGTCAGTAGCCTCCAACTTATTTTATCCATGATTATTAAATTGACACATGACCCCCATTGACAATAATGACAGTAATTATGCAAGAATTAGTAATATCAGTAGTCAACGCTATCACACTCTTATGCTTCACTCAACTGGATGTACTGTATTTGTTTGACGTTTGATGGTAGAGAATATCAGATTTGTTCTAACGGTGAGAAGGTTAATAGTGACAGTATTAACACTCTCCGACTCCTTCTGGATCACTCGTAGCTGAATAAAATCTATTGGTGTTAGCTGTAAAAGAATACTAGAGTTGTCCCAGTATCAGGACTCCATATTATAAATACAAATCATAATAGATAAATAGATAAGTAGATAGACAGAGAGACAGATAGAAGCAGCAAGTCAGATGATGAGAAGGTATTGTGTCTGCGAGAATCGAGCAATGCCAAACACGCTTACACACTCTTAACTCAAGGAATGCTTTATAGGCACACGACAGTGTCTCGTGACCATACACACACATACACACATACTCACACACAGGCTTCTAGAACTTTCCAACCACAGTGTAACACACGTGACACGACCCCTGCTACACCAGAATTTAGGAAGCAGAGCTGAGGAGACAAGCCATAGAACCGGCAGGTAGTATGGAGAAGGGCTTAGCAACATGGAAGAGAGAGAGAGAGAGAGAGAGAGACAGGGAGGTAGCTGGCGGGACTCTACTTTATACTTCACTCGTGTGTGACTTTGTTAATATTTCCAAGACAAATAAAAATAGTCCCATACTATTCTTTACCTCTCCTGTCATTGCATGACAAATGGGAATGAAGCTTATCTACTTACAAAACTACTCAAGTATAACAACCGCTCGTCCACGAGTCTATTATATATATAACTGATCTACAAAACTCCCCTACAAGAAGTTACAAAGTTACTGTGAGATATGGCGGCAGCGAACGTATGAACCTCGTCTACGAATCAACAGTGAATTCCTACAAAATATCAAGCTTGAAAACAAAAAATACCTCTCACAACCAACAACTCACAACCAGCTCCTGACAGTATTCTCTCCAACCAGCCCCCTCCGTCTCCCCGATCATCATGCTGATGTAGAGGTGAAGAGGTCACAGGACGTCTTGCCAGTAGTTTAACAAAATACTGATACAATCTTGCAATTTCTACGACGAACCAACGAACTACAACAATCTACGATCAACTACAAGTAACAACTCTATGAGTCGTCTGTATAATCTACATGCACCCACAAGTACCGACAGTCTTTATCCCACAACGAGTAAATCACAAGAAAAAAGGACCACGAATACCTCGCGAAAGAAAAACAAAACAAACAAACGAAGAGTGACACGACTCACAACTCACAACCATCTGACCTCACCCTCCTTTCTCTCCTACCGTCCCCCAACCTCCACCGCTGACGCAGGAGTGAAGAGGTCAAGACGACGAAGCAAATACCAAGTCCATATTCACAACTCATCTTACTCACTTATCTTCACTGAAGTTACTCATCGCTACTCATTTACTCACCACAGCTATAGTAGCCGCAGCGAGAAATGAACGCTGTGGTGGGGCAGCCGGGATGACCTGGGATTCCCCCACTCTAGCCATATCCACATGTCACCGACCATCGGCCACCGCTGCAGCCCCACTCCATGATCCTTACCCTGTGTCTCTGGCTTTCTCTTTCTCTCTCGGTTTCTATATAAACTGGTGTATTTCCGAAACTAATTATGAAATTATTATGACTTTTGTTCCACACCACCTTTGAGGTAAAAATCAAGGAGAGTTTTCTGTATAAAGGTTTCCCCCCCCTCCTAAATGTGGCATATGAGCGGGGGAGTGCGGCCTTGCCGATACCTCCGCCTGACCTATAATTATACACTCGCCAGAACTGACCTGCCCTCAGACAAGGGGGGGGAAACCTTTATACAGAAAACTCTCCTTGATTTTTACCTCAGTGGTGGTGTGGAACAAAAGTCATAATAATTTCATAATTAGTTTCGGAAATACAGCAGTTTATATGGAAACCGAGAGAGAAAGAGAAAGCCAGAGACACAGGGTAAGGACCATGGAGCGGGGCTGCAGCGGTGGCCGATGGTCGGTGACATCCTACCTCAATGGTCGGTGACATGTGGATATGGCTACAGTGGGGGAATCCCCGGATGACCGGCTGCCCCACCACAGCGTTCATTTCTCGCTGCGGCTACTATACCAGTGTGGGAAGTCGACGTCACCATACGTGTGCTGAGACGATGCCAAGCCGTGTGTCTGACACCCCACAACACGTCAATCAACCCGTGAAGAACAACGCTATCACCACGTGCAACACCACTCACACCATTTCCACCACGGTAAAAATTAGTGAGTTACATAGTTACTTCATTTATACAATACACAGTGATAGACAAAAACTTCTGCACAAACATATAAAACGTGCTGTATAGTTACAACTTAAATACATATACCTACTTCAATTATCTTCATAATTCAATCATTAAATACTTGCACCAACAATAAATATTCTACACTGTATATATTCATTCATTTATTATAACATTTATTTACTACCAACGAGTGTTACCATTTATACCTACATAAAATACGTGTTTCATACATACAGCTATACATTATTACATCTACAAACTAATAAAGAAAATATACCATTACAGTTACTCAGTGAGCGATTAAAAGAACTGTATTAAACATTTATTAATTAAAGCTACCTAGTGGAAACAGACAAATTAAGTTACAAGGAAAACCAGAAAAACAAAATGGCCAACACAAATGTCGTTAGCAAGAGTGAACATCTTCAACACAATCGTGAAGACAAAGATTTCCACACAGTGCTGACACATATATTGCCCACGATAGGTACAAGTGAACAACAACTCAGTATATAGAGTTAATATTGTATATAGTGTATATATATATTTTTTATATTAAATAACAAAATATGGGGCTATATAATATCATTTTCAGTACTATCTGTGCAATATAAACTAAACCTTAAAAGAGGGTCCCAAGGGAATTAGCCAGTAACTATGCAACCATGAACAACACAGAAAAGGCGTAGACAAACGAAGAAAAACAAACTATAGAAAATCCATCTATCTATCTATTGCCAGACGCCTCAATCCCGTTTGGGGTGGCCACAAACAAATCGCCTAAAAGTCGCCCTGTCCCCCGCCATTTCACTGCCCTGCTCCCAACTCCCACCCCCCTCTCTCATATACCTCTCCACCCCACCCTCTATCTCATCCTCGGCCTCCCCCTCCCTCTTCCCCCCTCCACCTCACTCACATACACTCTCTTCGTCAGTCTTTCACCCTCCATCCTCTCCACATGGCCAAACCACCTCAGTGTGTTCCTTATAACGCTTCCTATCACATCCACATCCACAACACATCGCTCCTTTATATCCTCATTCGTCAGCCTGTCTCTCCATATGACTCCACAGGCTCCTCTTAAATAACTCATTTCCACTGCTCTCACTCTTGTGTCCTTCCAAAAACGTCCAAGCTTCACTTCCATACGTTAGAGTTGGTATCACAATACAGTAAGCCCCCGCGTTTGGCGATCCAATTAGTCTGGCGAAACTACCGCCAAATTCGAATTTCGCCAAACGCGAGTTCTTTTTACCATATAAATTGCCTATAAAGTGCCTCAATCAGTCTTTGGTCATTGCCAAAGTCCCCCTTTTGACCCCTAAAACACCATCTTTCGAGCTGAAATAAAATCTTTTGACCACATATTAATACACATGTAGAAAACAGACCAATAAACAATAAATAAAGCTAATAAGACATGATATAAAGGTTGTAACTAACCGTAAATAGAGTGAAGATAGGCTTGCTTGGCTGGGGACGTCGGAGTGGCAGTGGGGGCATCTTAGTTGCTACCACCACTTTCCTCATCACTCTCCCCCTCCTCCCCCATAACCCCCTTAGCAACCATTTGTCTCGCTTGATCATCCACTTCATCGAAGCCAGAAAAGTCAGCATCCAGCTTAAAGAGGGCAGTGTAGCTTGGCTGGGGAGGTTGGGGTGGCTGGGGAGGTTGCGGCTGTTCTTGTGGCTGTTCTTGTGGCTGCTTTTGGGGCTGTTCTTGTGGCACATCGAGTGGGGGGGGGTTATCAATGATTTCACAGTTATCATCGTCTACGGGAATGGTGGCAATGACGTCTTGGATATTGCGTTGTCTGTCCAGATTCTCTAAGAAAAACTTTGTTATTTTTGCCTGCTTTGACATTTTCAATTTCTCTTGATATTGTTCAACGTGCGGCCACCAGGGGACCGCCAAGTTTGAATTCAAATCGCCAAGCGCGCATTCGGTGGTCCGTGGCCACCCTACCGCCAAAAGTGAGTTTCGCCAAGTTGAAATTCGCCAAACGAGGGGGCTTACTGTACTGTCATGTAGTAACTTTTTCACTTCCATGCTCACTTCCCTGTTTCTTATCACTGCTTTCAAAGAACCAGCAACCTTTCTTCCCTGCTGTACCCTTTCAAGCACTTCACCCTCCAAACCTCCATCCTAACTCATCACACTACCCAAGTACTTAAACGTACTCACATTTTCCAATTCCTAACTATCCAACTTCGCTGTACATTCACTGACTTCACCTCTCTCAAAGACCATCACTTTACTCTTCCCTACATTCACCTTTAGATTCCGTTTCTTACACACTCTCCCAAACTCATCCACCAAGCCTTGCAGCTCCCCTTCGTCTTCACTCAACAACACAGTATCATCTGCAAACAACAGTACAGGGAGTTTCCAAACACTATCCTCTCTCACCAGGGCCACTCCAACATCCACTACCCTACCTTGTACCTCTTTTATTACCCCATCCATGTACAGATTGAACAACCATGGAGACATGACACATCCCTGTTTCAACCCAACCTTCAAAGAGAAAAATTCACTTAGTTCACCATCCACACGCACTGCAGCCTTCGCACCATTGTACATACTCTTCACAGCATTCAGCAACTTCCCATCTACTCCATATATTCTTAACACTTTCCACAATCCATGTCTATCCACCCTGTCATATGCTTTCTCTAAATCCATAAAAGCTGCATACAACTTCTTTCCCTTCTCTAGAAACTTTTCCACTAAAGATCTAAGAATGAATATCTGATCTACACAACCTCTTCCCTTCCTAAAGCCTCCCTGTTCTTCTCCAACTAATTTCTCTGTTCTTTCTCTAACTCTGTCAATAAGTATCCTACCATACACGTTTCGTATTATACTAAGAAGACAAATCCCCCTATGATTACCACACACTTCTTTTTCCCCTTTTCCTTTGTACAAGGGAATAATTATACCTGACTTCCAATCCTCCGGGACTCTACCTTCCTCCCAGGCCAATCTGCACATCTTCCACATCCATTCTACTACTATCCCTCCCCCATGCTTCAGCATTTCACCACACACTTCATCAATTCCTGAGGCTTTCCCCAATTTAACTTTCTTCATTACTTCCACAACTTCTATCCTACTGATTTCTTCCTGTCTTCTCACCTCCCTCCTTCTCCCAGCCATTCCCCAGCCACTTATACTCGCATTACTTCCATCCTCTATGTTCAACAATTCCTTAAAGTGTTCTCTCTCCATCTGCTCACCTTTTCTCCCTTCTCCACTAGTAATCTACCATTTTTATCTTTCACTCCCCTGCTAACTTCACTTCCACCCTGTCTCACTCTTTTCACCTCTTTCCAGAACATTTTCTTACAGTCCCTCCACTTTACACTCAAATTCCTTCCAAATTCCTCATCCACTCTCTTCTTACTCTCTCTTACTAATCTTTTCACCTCTCTCTTTCTTTCTACATATAACTCTCTCTTCCGCCTCTCAACTTCTTCCACGCCCCTATTTCTCATCCATTCATTGTATGCTTTCTTCTTTTGTGCCACAGCCTGTCTCACCTCTTCAGTCCACCACGCTGTTCCTTGCACCCCCCTCCGTCTTCTCTTCCTTCCACACACCACATCACATGCTGCACATATTTCTTCTGTAAATATCCTACACACACCTTCCACGTCTCCCATCTGCTCCAATTCATATTTGCCCAATCGTTCCTCCACTTCTCTCTTATACTCTGCCTTTTTCTCATCCTCTTGTAACCTTTCCACTCTCCTTGCAACTACTCCTGCCTCTCGTCTTTCCATTCTTCTATTCCTCCATCTTACTTGCATTCTAATTCTGGCCACCACCAAGTAGTGGTCAGAAAGTCCACTCCCCCAACCTCTATAAACTCTTGCATCCATTACACATCTTCGCATCCTTTCATCCACACACACATAATCAATCATTGCCTTCCTTTCATTCAGTTCACCACCCACCCTTCTCATCACTCGCGATGTATATCTGTGGATCATTTTATGCCTGAAGAGGGTATTGGCTATCACCAACCCGCTCCCAGCACAAATGTCCACTAACACACTCCCATTCTCATCTATCTCAGCATGCACACCCCACTCACCAACTATTCCATCCACCTTCACATTCCCAACTTTACCATTCGTATCACCAATCAAAAATACTCTCTCATTCCTTCCAAACTTTTCCATGCACACTTCTACATTTGTCCAGAACTCTTCTCTCACTATTCTAGCATGATCTTGCGTTGGTGCATACACACACACAATCGCCCACATTTGTATTCCAACTTTCAACTTTACCCACACAATCCTTGACCCAACTGATCCATACTGTCTTATGCTCTTCTTCCATCTTTTACTCACAACTATATATACTCCTTCCTTTGCCCTCTCATTCTTACCTACTCCTGCACATATACCCCATCCATACTCCCATTCTCTCACACTTTCTCCTCTCCATTTTGTTTCAGTTATTCCACATACATCCACTTTCGCACCCTCAAGCATCTGGACAATCTCTCTCTCTTTCACCTCATCATTCGCTCCCCTTACATTCCACGTTCCGATAACCATGTCCTTTGTCCGGTCCTTGGTCATCATCGTTTGGTCAGTCCTTGTCCGAGGCTTATTGTTTGTTTTTTTAGTTAGTTGTTTTCCTGGGAGGGGCACTAACCCTCCGCCAACCCTTTTAGTCGCCTTTTACGACAAGCAGGGATACTGGGGGAATATTCTTGAAAACCCCCCCTAAATCAATACATAAAAAAAAAAAAGAAAAAAAAAGAAATAGAGTAAGACCACATAACAAACAAATGAAAATAAGCGTAAGTGTTACTACAAATGCCAAAATACCACATAAACTCCTTCTATAAGTGAAATAAAACGCAAATTGTTGTCTCCACGATCCAGTGGCATGGCACATCATCACATAAACTCCTTCTATAAGTGAAACAAAAAGCAAATTGTTGTCTCCACAAGCTAGTGGCATGGCACATCATCTCGACCACAGCATGACCGGATTCAGTGTCAGGACTGCAATTATTACAATTATGTAACTACAAACGATATGTAACTACAAACAATATGTAATAATTATGTAACAGTTGCATTAACAAGATGTAACTTTTATGTAACTTTAACCACAATTATAAGGCCAACACAATTATGTAACTGTTGCATTAACAAAATGTAACTACAATTATAAGGCCAACACAATTATGTAACAGTTGCATTAACAAGATGTAACTTTTATGTAACTTTAACTACAATTATAAGGCCAACACAATTATGTAACAATTGCATTAACAAAATGTAACTACAATTATAAGGCCAACACAATTATGTAACGGTTGCATTAACAAGATGTAACTTTTATGTAACTTTAACTACAATTATAAAGCCAACACAATTATGTAACAATTGCATTAACAAAATGTAACTACAATTATAAGGCCAACACAATTATGCATTACCACAATATTATGTAACAATTCACAATGTTACAATTATATATGTCACGGGGTTTTTGATTTAAATGCAATATTAAATGATAATGTTCAATAATACTGAAGAGCAAGGACAATGAAATGTCTTGCTTAAATCAAGCAATGATTACTTTATGCTGGCTTGCTTCGCCGATTCTCTCAGAACGAGAATTTATAAACTTTCTCAACAGTACACAGCAGAGACTAATTACTCACAATTGCTGTTTATTAGTACTGTTAGCCTCTGGAGAAAGTGACTTCACCCCTGACAATAAATAACTAATACTATTAATGATATCAGGTTCTTGCTGATGCGTAAACTCCTAGAAGGCACAACGGATTTTATGCTTAATACAACAAGACTGGCCTAAGTACCAGTTATGAATGGCAAAGCGTTTATGCAAGCTAGGAGCTAATAAAGAAATAAGCTTAGTATGGAGAAATGAAACACGAGTTTACATTACATTAAGCTCAAAGAAAAAGAACTGTTAAATTTATTGATTACAAAGGAATAAATTTAACGTTACATTTCAAAGTGAATTCAAAATAAAGACATCGCACTCACTTGCTCACTCAGAAACTAACCTCTTAAACCTAGGAAAATACAAAAAGGAAATACTGGTCAATATAGCGTATCACCAAGGAAGGGTGGGAGCCTGGAGAACTGTAGTCTAGTGGAGTCTGGTTGCTAGAAGACCTCTCTCACTGTCACTACTGGAGCACAGAACCACACTCCGTCGCAACAGACAAAAGACTGCATTCAAATATGATTGGGGTAGGATGCCCAGGCCAGCCGGAAGAAGGTGTCGCCAACAGTTGAGGCAAGCAGGGGCAAACAATATAGAAACAATAATATCGCTCAGTAGAGCACTTAATGACGTGCATTAGAACGGTCACTTTTGAACAGTGACGAATGTTTTGAAAAAAGTATACCATCGAATTGGAGACAGAAACGGTTAGCTGAACGATACACAGTGAGTTTTCCACTAATAGTTCGTGGTTTCTCACAAAAGGAAAATGTCGCGAATTTGATTCGTGACAATGTATTACCACAATGTTACTACAATATTATGTAAAGTCATACAATTTTACCACAATTCTGTATTACCAGAATCATCATACAAGTTAGGTGAAATATTAGACATTACTAAAGGGATAACTCAATATGTAATGTATAACCTTGCAGTATTACCATTGCACAATTATATGCGTATGTCTGTTAAACATACACATCTTACAAAATGTCATACAACAAACATTGCATTTATTCAAATATGTATACAACTTGTTTAAAATATAATATTACTGGATCAGTACAACATTAACATGAATATTATATGTATACAATATTATAATCAATATTATGTACTAATAGATTAGCATATGTCAATGATGACTGCTGTCGGAGGACCTCCAGTATGTGCCCGAGCAGTGTCAGTACTCCATATTATAAATACAAATCATAATAGATAAATAGATAAATAGATAGATAGAGAGACAGATAGAAGCAGCAAGTCAGATGATGAGAAGGTATTGTGTCTGCGAGAATTGAGCAATGCTAAACATTCTTACACACTCTTAACTCAAGAAATGCTTTATAGGCACACGACAGCGCCTCGTGACCATACACACACATACACACATACTCACACACGGGCTTCTACAACTTTCCAACCACAGTGCAACACACGTGACACGACCCCTGTTACACCAGAATTTAGGAAGCAGAGCTGAGAAGGAGACAGGCCATAGAACCGGGAGGTAGTAGGGAGAAGGGCTTAGCGACATGGAAGAGAGAGAGAGAGAGAGAGAGAGAGAGAGAGAGAGAGCACGAGACAGGGAGGTAGCTAGCGGGACTCTACTTTGTACTTCACTCGTGTGTGAGAGACTTTGTTAATATTTCCAAGACAAATAAAAATAGTCCCATATTATTCTTTACCTCTCTTGTAATTGCATGACAAATGGGAACGAAGATTATCTACTTACAAAACTACTCACGTATAACAACCGCTCGTCCACGAGTCTAATATATATATAACTAATCTACAAAATATCACTACAAGAACCTTGCAAAGTTATTGTGAGACCAGCAATGAGAGAGTTAACCTTTGAGCTCTGGTGTTGTGTTAGTTAAATAAATGAATAATGGCATTATATTCACATGGGGTGTGGAGAGCCACCGTGTTTACCATGTCCTTTTTGCTCAGCTTGTCCTAATATTGCCATCTCTCTATTTTAAATGCTGAGTTGTAACAATAAACTAACACAAGAATTGTCACAAAAAAGTTGTTGGAAGGATGTAAAATTGCAGTATCGGCTTTTGCTACTACTGAAGTACGTAAAATAAGCAGCAAAATGAAGAAAAATTGGCCAAGAATGCTTTTTGTTAACAAGTTTGCTTCCATGACGTGTTCTTCATTATGTCCATGCTGCTTTCAGATAATTTTATTCAGCTTTGGAGAAACTCTTCGGTTGGGAGGCGTTAGAGTCCGTTTTCATTAACAACTTCACTGCTAGAGATCTTTCCAAAACTGGCAGGAAAATTCGATGTTAAAAGGTACCTCCGTATCGAATGGCTTCAGACGCTGATCAACGAAACCTTTACTCCTCTGCCGCATCTTCCAGTCACTATTTTTCGATGATTTTGAACAGCGCACGAACCATTAACCATTAAAACAGACGTCACCATGGAATCGTTAAGGAGTTCCAAAACTTTCCATTGAAAGTTTGCTGAGGATTCTTTTCAGGCAAAAAAAAAAAAAAAAATCAATTGCGCAACAAGCCACTTATAAACGTTGGTGACTTCCACAAACAGCAGTATGACACGTTTCACTAATAAGAGATACTAAATAGTGCATCTGCCAAACGAGCTGATTATAGTTATATTGGTGGAAGAAGGAAACATCATTTCGAGAAGTAGCCCGCTATCTGGTACATCGTTTCATTCATTATAATCAGCATCATGATCACTGTCACCCATGCATTCTCCCCTCCCGCTTCCCATCCTTTCTTCTGTCTGTCTGTATTCTCTTCCAAATTTGGCTCTTTCCCACCCCATCTCTCTTTCCTCTTCCTCCTTTTCTCTATGCCATTTCCACCCTACCCTCCAGCTTCAGGCCTCCACTTTCATTATTCCCAAAGCCCTGTGCCATGTCCCTCTTATTAAATTTAACGCCTCTTTCTCTTCCCTCACCTGATTACTCTCATCTCTCCCCTCTGTCTAGCCCTCATTCCCCCTCTCCTGCATGCTCCCATCGTTGACTTTTCATCCCTCTCCTCCCTGCCTCTATCCAGGACTTTTCTTTTTCTCCCTGCTTTCTTCTTAGCCTTTCTCCCTTCTCCTCTTTACTCCCTTCCTTGTCTCCCATTCTCCCTCCCTCACTTCCTCCCTTGCTTGCCCCTTTTTTATCCTCTCTCTCTCTCTCTCTCTCTCTCTCTCTCTCTCTCTCTCTCTCTCTCTCTCTTTGCCATTCCTCCGTACCCCTGTTCCTTCCTTCTGTCCCTGACCCTACTTCCTCCTGGATGACTCTCACGCATCCCAAAGATTACCTTTTGATAACGTTCTCTTCTCCTTTTTCCCCTATACCTCTTTGTTTTACCTACTTCCTCACCCTACACATTTCTTAAATCTATCTTTTGTGATATTTTTGGTTTAAGCTCATCTCCATTTTCTTTCTTCTGGTCTTTTACCATTTCCATTTCTCTCCAGTCTCTTCCTTTCCTCTTCCCCTCATTATCTTTGTGCTTCGTTTTTCTCCATCTTACTTTTTCTTCATTTCTAATTCTGATTACCTTTCCTCCCCTCTCATTGCATTTCTTCCTTTGTTTTCTCCTCCTCCTTTTATTCTTTCTTCCAGCCTTTATTCTTTCTCCCTCTCCTAATATTTCCTTCTTCTCTCCTTCATTCTCTGCCTCTTTCTGTCTTCCTCTCATTCTTTCTCTTCTCTGCCTGTCCTCCCTGGTTTCCAGTCTTACTCTCCATTTCGGTGACTTTCTTTTACTATGCTAATTTCTTCTTCTCTTGCCAATATAATTTAATCTACTCCCTTTCTTTTCTCCAATTTCATTTCTCTTCCTCCCTTTTTCTTCTTCCTTCCCGTAATTCTCTTTTCTCTCTTTCTTTCTCTACCTGCATTCTTACCCCTTCCCTCTTTCCCGCAGGAGGGACAACGCGATTGTTTCAAGGCATCGACATTTCGGACAACATTGGGCCTTCATCCGGACCAGAGTCTCAAGAGGGTAGGAATCCCAGGGCTCTCCCTTCCTCTCACAAATGTGTCCTTTGTCTTGTTCTGTCTTATTTCATTTGTCCTTTCATTCTTTTAAAGCTTTTGCTCCTCTTTCTTTACTTTTTTTTCTCTCTGTCCACTTTCAGTCGTGTCCTTTTGCCCCTCTCTTGCCCTTCTGCCTTTCGTTCTTTATCTACTCGTCTTCTTTTCTTCTTCTCCTCTTCCACCTCCCTTTTTACCCTCCATCTGACAAAGTCAGAGGAGAGTGTTGTTATCACCGGGATCAGTAGGAGACCGTCCGTTGAGTTGGGTGGCAGGGCGGCTGGCCGGGCGTAGAGATTTTGTTTCCAGACCAGAAAACATGAAGTATTCGCTAGTGTCATGAAATTTCACATAGTTATGTGTCTTACAGTGAACTGGTGCCTTTTGATAGGTAGAATGTTGTGCCTTAATGAAATTATTTAAAGTAATTAAAAAACAACAAATAAAATCCAGATATTTCAAAGCGACCTGCACAAGAAGTCTGAATGGTCCAGGTTGTGTTCTCAAGGCCTTCTCCTTAGCCCCACCATTAAAAGAAAAGATGGAGGGGGGAGGGCCGTTTTGTAGCTTGGTTAAGTGTGCAGGGAGGTGGGGGGGGTTATGTGCTTGGTCAGATGGAGGGTTGCAACAGCATAGTGTTGCCAACGTTTTTAATTCCCTTCATTCTTTCCTTTTTATTTTCCCTCATCTTGTTTTCTCTTCATCCCGCCATTCTCTCTCTCCCCTTCTCTTCTGCCTACTCATGTTTAGCATCCTCTTCCTCTCTTCTTTATCTTAATCTTCTTTCCGCTTTTCTTCCTCTATCTGTCTGTCATCATCACGTTCTCTATCTCCTTATCTTAATTCTACCAGTCTTTCCTTTACTCTCTTAATTGTTTTCCCCTCCGCATTCTCTCATGTCACTCCCTGTCATTGTCTTCTTTCCATCATCCTTTAACTTCCTCGCTTCATTTTCTTCTCTCTCTCTCTCTCTCTCTCTCTCTCTCTCTCTCTCTCTCTCTCTCTCTCTCTCTCTCTCTCTCTCTCTCTCTCTCTCATTTTCACCTCTTCTCGCCTGTTTACTTTCATTTTCTTTGTCTTTTCTCCTTCACATGTTTTCTACCTCCACTTCTCCTTCTCCCCTCGTTCTTTTCCACTCGTCATTCCTTTTTCCCTCGTTTATTCTTCTGTTTCCCCTCCCTCCTCCCCCATCCTGTCTCTTGCCACCTATATTTTCATCATCTTATTCCTTCTCCTTCTTTCCTTCCATCTCTCGCTTCCCTCCTCCTTTCTCTTCCTACCTTCTTGTCACCACGCTCTTCCGCTTCTCTTCCTTCATTTTTCCTTTTTACCCTCTACCCTCCATTCTTTCCCTTCTCTTTTCTTCCTTTGATTTTCTTCTCTTTACATTTTTCGGCTTCCCAGTCTCTTCCTCGCCTATTCCTTCTGCCTTTCTCTTTCTTCTCTCTATAGCCTCTCCTCATCTTATCCTCTCCTTCTCTTTGTCGCATTATATTCAACCTTTCCTCCGTCCCTCCCTTCATTCTCTCCCTTCTCTCTTTCTTCCTCCTCCCTCCTCCTCATCCCCCTCCCCCCTCTTCTCTCCCGTAGAGACTCTCTCCCCTGAGTTGATTGGATCCTGTTGGCGTGTGTATCTGTGTTGTTGGATCCTGTTCGTGTGTGTATCTGTGTTGTATATGTGTGTATGTTTGTGTGTGTGCGTGTGCGTATATGTGCATGTGTGCCTTGTGTGCGTGTCCCTTGTATGGTGTGTGTGTGTGTGTGTGTGTGTGTGTGTGTGTGTGTGTGTGTGTGTGTAATGGTGTAAGGCTGCTTTATGTGTGTTTTTGTTGCAATGTTGCAAGGCTGCTTTGTGTGTGTGTGTGTGTGTGTGTGTGTGTGTGTGTAATATAGCATTATTATAAACTTTGGATCCTGGAAACAGAAAGGAAGAAAGTCGAACAGAGTTAAACGAAACTGAATCAATCAAACGGCGTCGCATTCTTGTTCGATCCAAAACCTTTCGAGCAAAGTGTAACAATATAGTGACGTCATCATCAGCAACACCATTCAGAAACGCCGTTACAGACAGGGTACATAGTCAGACAATCATCCAGCTGAATACATATACATATTGCTTTAGAGACGTGCAGTGATATAGATGAAAATGCAATAGGACATGATAAAAAGTAAATGTTCGGAAGTTTTTGCTCCCTCACACACACACACACACACACACACACACACACACACACACACACACAAATCGCCTAATTTCGATTCGGTTCGGTATGCGGTATATACATATTTTTTTTCACTGTGCACAAGGCCTACTTCAGGAGTAGTAATATATATATATATATATATATATATATATATATATATATATATATATGATATCTTTTCATTTGACGTTACATTGGAATGGGTGGATAATAATACGATTTTTTCCCAAAGGATGACACCTGCCGGCTTTGGGTGTTTTCTGAGGACCCTTTTTTGTTTTTCATTTATGTTTCATTTATGTGGACGATGGTAGCCACCATCGACTACAGTGTACGTTTGTAAACGAGCAAGGATGTGTGTGTGTGTGTGTGTGTGTGTGTGAATATCTGTTCGCGTTACTTTGATAGACTGTGTGCTTCAATTGTTCTGCCTATGTTGTTGTGCTTCCATGTCTGCCTGTGTGCCTGTCTGTCTATGTGCCTGTCTGTCTATGTCTTTTTTTTTTCCATGTGTGTTTGTGTCTGTGTTACAAGGTAAAAAGGAGTACCAAGGAAGGCAAAGCAAACAGCAACATTCCAATTTGTTCTTTCGATGCTGTTTGTAACAGGATAGGTTATAACTATCGTACCAATTGTGTCAATGAGATGAAAGGAGAGTAAGAGGGCTACTCCCACCACAGGAAATAGTGAGAACGAAAACCATGCTACACAGAAAGGATATAATAGAAATTTCATAGGAAAAGATAAAAGGGAATCGTAATCTATACCTTTAACCTGCAAGAAAAACATATCCAACCAACATAAGGAGCATGTTCTTGTTCTATGGTTACTGATGTGCCCTCCACGTTTTAAACTGCAAGACACCTTGATTCATTTACCGCTATGTATTATTCAGAAGTGAACATGCTTAGGTGCGGCTTAGTAGACAGATGCATATCATGACGGTTTTTAAATGTTAGTGCTGTTTCACAGTTAACGAAATTAGGTGGCAACTTTTTCCATATATTCACAAAACTCTACTGAAGAAGTGCTTAGTTTCGTGTGAGTTGAAATGCTTGCCAGCGATTTTATGACATTTGCCTCTTAAACTGTATCATTTGACTTACTGTGAAGTAATTTTCAAAAGCCATAATATCAGGTTCCTTGAAGATTTTGTATACTTGAATTAAATCCCCTCACAATTTATGGTTAGTTAAGGTAAACAGTTTCAGACCTTCTAATTGTTCCCCATATGGGTATTCCTCAATCATGGTATCATTTTCTTCATGCTTCGCCAAGTTTCTTCATCTCATTTTTATAATAATGTGGACAGAACTGGGGGGCAATACTCTAAGTGTGGGTGTACCAATGAATTATCCAGGTTAAAGACGATAATTTCCGACTTATAGTCGACTGCTTTTCCCATGAATCCAGTCAGTTTACTGATTTTTAACAGCCTTTATACACTCTTGGCTTGGTTTCAAGTCACTGGTTAGCTGCCAAGTCTTTTCAGTGTTTTTCATTATCAAGCTGTGCATCATTCATGCAATGACTGGTCCTTATGTTGTTGCTGTCAGTGTTTAGCACTGTACATTTGTTATTACTACCAAAGTCCATTTGCCATATTTGGGCCCAATTAAAAAGTTGATCAAGATTTCTCTGAATTGCCTGCCTCATCAATGCTCTGTTTGCTGTTGCCTATTTTAGCATCACCGGCATATTTAGAAATCTTACAAAATAATCCTTCAACAATGTCTTTTATATATATTAAAAAAGAGTGGTACCTAATACTGAACCCTGTGGCACTCCACTTGTAACGTCTATCCAGTCTGGTTCTTTTCCATTTATTACAACCTCCTGCTTCTGTCCGGTAATCCAACCTTCGATGTACCCTAGCACGCTGCCACTGAAACCATGTGCCTTCAGCTTCTGAAGGAGTCTTTTGTGTGGAATTTTGTGATAAGTCTTTTGAAAATCGAGATAGACAACATTACCTGATTTAGTTTCATTGTACATGGTCCATATATCATTGAAAAAGCCCAGTAGATTCGTGAAGCAAGAGCGCTTATATCGAAAACCATGTTGCAAATCTTTGAGTATTTTTTTCTAAGTATTTCACAAACTTGTCCCTGATAATAGTTTCTGTCATCTTACAAATCACTGATGTTAAACGAATTGGGTCGTATTTTTTTCCCCCTTTATTTATAAATAGCCTGGTTACGTTTGCATGCGTCCACTCGTGTGACACCTTACTGGCCTTTAGTGGTAAGTTAAATGTTCAGTTTAAGACTTCAATATTTTCATTCTGTATTTCCTTTAATACACGTGGGGATATTTTGTATGGCTCCGTGTTTTAATAACCGTACGAGTACTAATTGCATATAGTACTGCAAATCTCTTTCACAGAGTGTAATATAATTGATTATATTAACTTCTTCCAAACGGGATTGAGGCGTCTGGCAATAGATAGATAGATAGAACTTCTTCCATAGGAACTTGAGAAGCTGCAGGAATCCTTCTCGTATTTTCTACGTTAAGTACTGCCGCAAAGAAAGTACTAAGAATTCACGTTATTATATATATTATCAGTCTGCTTTCCCCTACGATTAGGGGGGCCTTTTATTACCTTTTAACGATTATTACCTTTTTACTTCTGATGTGGCTGAAAAATTCTATAGAGTCTGATTTACCCATACTATCAATATGAGGCTCAAAGTTTTTCTTATTTTCCTTAATCAATTTTTGTTAGCTTCCCACCGAAGAACATGATATTTGTTTCTATCACTTCGGTTCTTTGTGGCATTATATATATATATATATATATATATATATATATATATATATATATATATATATATATATAGCTATCTATCTATCTTGATAGACAGATAGATAGATGTAGATAGATAGATATAGATATACATACTGTAGATAGACTGACAGATATAGCACATATCTATATCTAGATATCTAGATAGATAGATAGATATAGATATAGATATAGATGTTGCTATTGAGATAAATATATAGATAGATAGATAGGTAGGTAGGTAGATAGGTAGACATATTTTTTTTTTTCTAACGGACAATTCTGAATATCAGAGTTCCGCCATCCGGGTTTAGAATTTTTGGAAGGCCTTCTGTTGTGCACTGGAATACAGAGGTCCACTGCTCTGATGAGAGTCTGTTAAAAACTGTCATACATCCTTGATAGTTAACATTTCAACGATGGGATGTCAATCACTAGCATCTACAGTTGCCTTTAATTTATTGAAGTTAGTTCTCTTATTGTTTCTTTATATCTGCCGGTCTCTCTTTCTGTGTTCTATCCTTTCCGTGTCGTTTATTTCTTCCTGTTTACTCTCTGTTGATCAGTTTATTTACGAGTATATTCATTTCTTTTCATGTATGTCAGTGTTGCTCGGCTTGTGTTTGTGAATACGTGTCTATATGTCGGTCTGTGTCTGTATGAGTGTATATTTATGTCTGTTTTTCTGCCCATGTTGCACTCTTTGTTTACCTATCTAGCTATTTATTTGTGTTGTTTTTCCTGCCTTTTCGCTGGATGTTTGCTTTTCTCTCTCTGCTTTTTTTGCCTACTTATCTCTTTGGTCATACATGGCTGTTTCTCTGTCTCTGTCATCAGCCTAGCTTATTTCCTTTCATTTTTCTTTCCACATCCCTCTCACCAAAATCCTTATTACTAGTCCAGGCCCTTAGGAACTAAATTGTGCAGATTTGTCTACAAGCACCAAATTTGGCTCAGATGTAGACCAGAACATACTTATTTCATTTTTGGAGGGCGCCAAGCCCAGTGCTCACTGGGGCCGCCATGTTGGCCAAATCCAAAATGGCTGCCAGCTGATTCACGATTGTATCACAACTTCGTATCCAAAAGTTATAGAATCATGAATGAGGCACTTTTTATAGGTTTATGAGCTCAAGGATTCCAAATGTGACCTCTGTTTTGACATTCACGGTCAGGATAACCCCCCCCCCAAAGGGCACATTAATAGTAATTTTTGAAGTTTTACAGGTCAAATGTGGGCATCTAGGACAATAATCTATATATAATGTTGTTTTTTCTGTGTCTTTCAGGTCAAAGCATTTGTATATTGCACTGTTTGGATGGTTAAAGGTCTCTTGCGGCCATAAGGACCACAGAAATTTACGCTTATTTGACACACTTTTGAAATCACGTTTATTTCTGTCTTTTTCAGGGATGCTCGTATGTGTTGCTGATGTGACTACTTGTTCTGTAATATTTTTATTCTGGTAATTTATGTTTATGTGAGTGCATGTACCTACTAATAAATATTCTTTTTCAGATGTGCTTGGCTGGATTGGTGAGGAAGAATACTGATCGTGAATTACCTGGACTGGTGGTGGTGCTAAATAGCTGTACTGATGGTGGTGGTAAAGAGTCAGCTGGTGGTGGTGATAAATAGTGGGCCTGCTGGAGATATTTGTACCGATTCATAATATGTCAACAATGGATAATATCAATTGGGAACTGTGTTGCCTTTGCCAGTCTGATAAAAATGAACAGTTACAAACACCAAGAGAAGATGGACTTCTAAGACTTGAGAGAGATCTGAATAACTTTAAGGAAATCAATGCTGTTCCTTCTGGTATGACAGTCCCCTTTGATCAACTGAATGATGGTTCAGGTATAGCAGCAACACTTAGATCACATAATGCCAAGCATCACAAAACCTGTAGGAGCTACTGTAGTAGTTCTCGTGTCAAGAGGTTGCACCAGAAGCAAGAGACCAGTGCACAGAGTACTCCCAAAAAACTCAGGTCAGTTGGGACACCACACGCACCTGGTCGCGATGTCAAACACTGCGTTATCTGTGAGGGGGGTGACCAGAGCAATCTACTCAAGGTAGCAACTGACAACGTCGATGTCAATCTCAAAACCTGGGCAAAATCAAATAATAATTTTCAGTTACTGGGAAGACTGATTGCACAAGCGGCTGATGCCCATGCAGGTGATACTTATTATCATGTCTGATGCTACTTGCATTTGCGAGACTCAGCGCGTGCTGCAAATCGTCAAGCATCTACGAGCCCTGCTCCCCCTCAGTTTGATCCAATCGCCACAGCTCAAATAGTTGCCCTTGTTGAGGATTCAACCTCAGTATTTAAGCTATCAGCACTTCGAAAGATGTATCGAACACTGATGGAAGGAGAGGGGAAGTCAATGTCATGATAGCAGGGAGCCGCATGCAACCCGATTCAAAGAACACCTTCTCAGTCTTCTTCCTGAATGGGCTGAGTTTTCAAAAGGGAAGGAAATCTACATCTCTAACAAGACAAAAGTTGCTGACTTGCTGGCAAAGTCTCATGATTCCCAGATTCAGCAAGATGATGCCCTATTACCGATGTGGGCGGCAGTGATTCTGCGTAAGCGTTGTCTCCAGAAGCAACAGCCCTTCAATAGGTCATTCTCCTCAGAATGTCTAACCACCCCTGTTCCAGAAGAGCTTCGTAGCTTCATCAATGTCATCCTCCAGGGTCCGTCAATTCTACGGGAGCAGGATAAAATCGACATTGATGCACACGTACGTGGGAGGGCAAAAATTGCATCCACTATCTCACAACTACTCATTTACAACACATATTGTGGTACACACCATGCCACCAAGACAGACACCACACGACATGGGAAAGAGCATGAAACGCCCTTCCTCCTGTACCAAGGCCTCAAGATGCATGGAGATGCACGACTGAAGAAACAGATTGAGAATGCCCATGCACTCGACCTATCAGTGTCCTATGGCCGTGTGATGGAGGCGAAACAAGCAATCGCATGAGCAGTGTGCAAGCGCCATGCTGAGGATGGGGTTGTTTTGCCAACTAACCTGTGATGCAATGTCTTTGTCACCTATGATGTGGACAACTTGGATGGTCAGAACACGGGAAACTTTTCCCAAAATGAGTTTCATGGCACTGCTTTGAGTGCAACTAACCATTTCTCCTGTCCAACTTTACTTCTCTGATACTTCTGTCGTGAAGCTTCCAGACTCATATGCTATCATACGTCCGGTCGAACTACATGGACACAACGCAGTGTTTGCACCTAGAAGCAGCAACAGCCAGCTTCGACCATCTCATGATCTAGTGCCGGGGGCCAAGGTGAAGGGTGAATCATGGATGTCCCACGTCACCACAGTGCTGGAGCAGGACACGCTTCCAGAAGGTGAAGTCATCACATGGTCAGGGTACAACCCTCAGCTCATGAGTGATGACTCTGTGAAGCCTCGGGCAGTGATAGGGGTTCTTTCCCTCTTTCCAGACAAAGCTGCCTCCCCTTCAGTGATGAAGCATGCAATGGAACTGACAATGCAGGGCACAGAGTTCCTGAATCCAGGTCAGACTGGTGTTCTTGGTGCCGATCAGCCATTGTATGCTATTGCAAAGCAACTACAATGGAAATTCCCAGGTATTTTAGGGGATGACAAGTTGGTTCTGATGATGGGAGCACTGCATATTGAAGACAAAGCTCATCAGATGATCGGAAAGATGTTACGTGATTCAGGGTGGACTACAGTGCTTTCTTAGGCACAAGTTCTGACATCTGGTCGTGCTCAGTCAGTGCTCAATGAACATCATATCAAGCGCACACGTTATGCCCACCAAGTCTCGCTCATGTCTCTTCACCTCCTTAAGCATAAGGACTATTCTGAGTACTGTTCTAATGTTCTAGGACCACCTGAGTCACTGGAGATGTGTGATCAACGTTCCCAAGCAGAGGTGCCCCAGTTCAAATACTGGTCTACCGTCATGGAGCTTCAGCTCCTGATGTGTCGCTTCATTCGATCACTCCGTGAGGGAGACTTCCTTCTCTATGTCCAAGTATGTGATGAGCTCTGCCCATGGTTTCATGTGCTGGACCACACGAATTATGCACAGTGGTTACCAGTACATGTGCGGGATATGGTCCAGCTGTCAGAAAAACACCCAGACATATATGCTGAGTTTCTCAAGGGGAACTTCGTTGTTCAGAGGTCGTCACACAAGTTCAGCCTCATCGCAAAAGATCAGTCACACGAACAGTCCAACAAAAGTCTACAGGCACATGGTGGAGCAGCTGGACTCTACGAGAACCCTGATGCTCTCACACTTTTCATGTTGGCAGGCCCAGACTGCTCTAGGTGTGTGCAAGAGTTTGAGGCTGTTGTTGACACAGCATGCTCAAGCACTGCTCATCACGAAGAAGCACATAGTTTGCAAGTTAAGTATCGGAAAGATGTGCTGTCATTTGTTGAGGTTGAGCAGCTGGGCAACCCTTTCCTTTCCACTGGCCAAGAGCTTGTAGCACTCGACACACAAGATGTGATGGAACAGGAGGTCGCCTTATCTCTGTCTCAGGTTCATGAAGTTGGCCAAGCCCTTCATGCAGAATACATTTCACAGAGACTCGACAAGGCCACTGTGCCAATGACAGATACCATCTCACGTAATAAAATCATGACATTCGCCAATCGGCCTGCTCCAACTAAGAAGGGCAAAAAAAACAGTGGTGTGCAGAAGCAAAATATGACTCTCATCACACAACTCTTCCTTTCACTACAGTCACGTCCGGATGCAGATAGGGCAGAGTTCTTTCACTACGAAAATCAACGAGAACCACTAAGTTTGGCAGACCGTGGTTCACTTCGATCAGGCAAAAAGTCTGATATTCTGGACTGCATCAAAGCACCAACTGACCAGGCAGTTCCAGCCAGATTAGCCACAGTTATTGTGCTGGATATGGCAGCTGTTGTCCATATGGTGCGGCCCACATCAGCAAAGACCTTTTCAGACTATGTCACACAACACATGATGCCATTCCTGGAGTCTCAGATGACCTCAACCATCGAACGTATCAATGCCGTGTGGGATAACTACCCGGAGGACAGCCTCAAAGCCCTCACTCATCAGCGATGTGGTACAGGTCCACGGACAAGGGTTGGGGATGGCAGCACACGGATCCCAAAGCATGACTGGAACAGTGGGTTCCTCAAACATGAGGATAACAAAGAGGAGCTATTCTCCTTCCTCAGTGAGGAGATTGTAGAGAAAGATGTGGGTGGGAGGCTCCTTCTCAGTACAAAGTTTGAGAATGTGCTATCCAATAGACCCTGTGATGTTTCAGCTCTCCAACCATGTAACCACCCTGAGGCAGACACAAGGATATTCCTTCACCTGGCACATGCTGCAGCACAGGGTCACAGGACAGCCTATGTTCGTACCGTTGACAGTGATGTGGTGGTTCTTGCTGTACGCTTTTTCACCACACTTGGACTTTCACAGCTGTGGGTGGGCTTTGGTAGTGGAAAAAAATTCCGTGACATTCCCATCCATTATATCTGCTCTCACCTTGGACCCTCCAAGTCTCTGGCACTGCCACTCTTCCATGCCCTCACAGGATGTGACACGACATCACAGTTCATTGGATGTGGCAAAAAGACTGCCTGGGCATCTTGGCAAAGCACCCCAGGACTTACTGAAACACTGGTGGCCCTCACCCATGACCCCAAACTCTTAACCCTTGAGTCTTTGCACATGCAGAAGCTGGAACGATTTGTGGTAATCATGTACAGTAAGGGATGTGGTTTGGCCAATGTCAATGAAGCCAGGCACCGTCTTTTTACAAGTGGTACAAAAACGCTGGAGAACATACCACCCACTCAAGCAGTGTTTGAGCACATAAAGAGGGCACTGCTTCAGGTAAGCTTTTATTGGAATCAAGCAACCTCAGTTTGCCAGGAAATCCCCGACTTCAATGATTGGGGCTGGCAGAAAGATAACAGTGGTATCTGGTTACCATACTGGACATCACTCGCAGATGCTAGTAAGGCATGTTCCATTCTCCTGCACTGTGGCTGTGAGAGATCTTGCACAGGAAACTGCAAATGCTGTAGGGCTGGAGTCCGCTGCACAGGGTTGTGCAAGTGTGAAGGTGGATGTGTGAACAATGACGATACCTAGATTAGAATCAATTAGATCTTGCAGTAGTGATGTTTTCTTAGAGTTCCTATGTGTTTGGTGCTCAGCACCCTTGTAACACACTTGCGCGGTAGCATTCTCGCAAGTGCCCACATTTATGTTGTTCACATCAAAAGGCAAAGGCCTCCAAAATTGAAATCAGTCTGTTCTGGTCTACATCTGGCCCAAATTTAGTGCTTGGAGACAAATCTGCCATGTAGGGCCTGGAGTATTTCGGGAGTTGAACATTAAATGATTTAAATAAAACTTTGTGTTTACTTGGCTTAGTTTTGATCTCATTTGACGTTTTATATGCCACTGGGGGGTTATAATGACCAAGAATGTCAAAACAGAGGTCAAATTTGGAATCCTTGAGGTCAAAAACCCATAAAAAGTGAGTTCATTCATGATTCTACGACTTTTGGTTACGAAGTTGTGATACAATCATGTATCGGCTGGCAGCCATTTTGGATTTGGCCAACATGGCGGCCCGAGTGAGCGCTGGGCTTGGCGCTCTCCAAAAATGAAGTATGTTCTGGTCTACATCTGAGCCAAATTTGGTACTTGTTGACAAATCTGCACAAAACCCTCCTCATAACTCCCTAAGGGCCTGGACTATACGCAAATGGGTTAGATTTGACCCTCGCTATTCTTACTCCTATTAGGTCTGCCCATTATGCCAAGTCAACTCATTTGAAGGTGACAAAAATAGAATATCAATTACTTCCTAAGACTTAAGAGTTTGCAAAACAATGTGTCAGCTACTGACTGTTGAGTATAAGTGCCAGTTAAGTCCATTACTACGAAAGGTCTCCCCTAAGCTAAGTTACACGGTCTGGTGGTCGAAAGAATGAAATAAGATACTGAATATAATTATACTGAAAGGGATTTTAAAAGCTGAGCTTACCTTCGTTCTGATTCTTCAATAATATGACGTCTTTATACCATTAGTTTGATTTTCCTACAGTTTAATTGAGTAATGGGGATTACTTTTGTAGTGTAGGGTTTCGAAGCTAGCTATATATAGCCAGACCCCTTAACCACTGAAGGGTTGGCCACTAACGAATCGTTTAGATAGATAGATAGATAGATAGATAGTAGAAACCCGGAATCAGGGTTGTCATTCGTACGATAATTATCGTAGTTGTACGATTAAACTGCCTCTGGTACATGTACTACCTTTTTTTATTATCGTACATTTTGTACGATAATTCTGTTTTATGGCATTAGGGTTTTAACTGTAAAAAATGGTAAAAAAAAAAAGCCTTTTCATCAAGAGTAAATCTTTTCCACAGACAGTATGTTATCTGTAAAATGAGAAGTCGTAATTTTCCTTAGTGCACGTATGGTAATTGTATTTATGTTTGTACTGAACGAAATGTGCAGGCACGTTTCGAGTCACAATGACTGTTGACTGTTACGGTCTGATATTCGTCAGTCGTCACCGTGAAGTACGCTACTAAACAGTATAAAAGAAATATTTATTTTGATAACAAGAAAGAATTACCTAAAATTATCTTGTGTAATCAGAGATCTGTAAATAATGTAGATGATTTGTTTATTTAATTTAATAAATTTTGATGAAGTTAATATATTTCTAAACTGAATATTGTCATATAAACCTCCCTTAAATGATACCTGCTGCCTACAGTATTTACATTAGCCATTACATATATCGAAACTTATCAATTTCCATTTTTTCTTTTTTCTTTTTTTATGTGTCCGACTCTGGGCAAAGGCTTCAAGGCCTATATCTCGGGGGCAGTAGCCTATCCCAAGGCCCAGTAGTCCTCCTACACCTCCACATGTCACCACTTCGGCGCTAACACCCACCGTCCATATCGAATACATGCTAGGGCTGTCTCATACAGGACTGGTGTATTGGTATTAGCGGGGGTACTTTTATGACATGTCGGCGAGTCATCTGGTAGATCAGGAAAGTCTGCTTCTGTGAAATTCAAATCCTTAAACTGTTCCCTGCCCTAGCCGGGATTCGAACCTGGGTCCATCAGGACTGCAGGCCGCCTCTCTACCGATTCAGCCACCGCCTCCCCTAATTACGTGACTAACGCTGTTTATATAATTTAAAATACCACTGAAGACATGCTGTGTGGGTAAAACAGTAAAACTCCATTATTTATCATCATCATATTACTGTAGAGCGTAGTGTAGTAGTAGCACAAAAAATATACGATAATTTTCACTGGCATCCGATATATTTTTACGATAATATGGGTGGAAAAACGATAATTTCGATACATCAGTACAACTCGATCAAAAAAATCTGGCAACCCTACCCGGAATTCCTACACAATTCGTTCCTGGAGGCTGTACGAGTTGCGAATTGTTCGAAAACCGAATAATTTTTTTCCCATAAGAAACAACGTAATTTGCATTAATCTGTTCTTCAGTATGGATGAAACGGTAGATTTCGTCATACTATATTGAATGGCAAGATCGGAGACACGGATTCCTCTTTAAAACTTTGCAGTGAGTTCTTTTCTCAGCTCAACTGTTGTTCTCACTGCTTTACTTTTAGCTCCAGCTGACTCACTAATCTTCTTAGGGTCCATGATTATGTACAATTTTCTAACGAAAATACGTAATTCATCACAAAGTTTAATCGAGCCTGTATGACTGATGCATGGCTGGCGGAAGACAAAGCCAGACTGGCGAGCGACCATGTGGCACCTACGACGCCGCATCTCTTCGTGCGAATAACGGGTCACTGTACGAAAACTTGAAGCGATTTATGGGCGAAAAAGCTGTACGAAAACCGAGTTGTACGAGTAGAGAGGCGTACGAGTTCCAGGGTTCCACTATATATATATATATATATATATATATATATATATATATATATATATATATATTATATATATATATATATTTATTTATATATATATATATATATATGTATATATATATATATATATATATATATATATATATATATATATATATATATATATATTATAATCTTAGAAGAGATTTCTGGTAGTGAATGATAAAAGCTGACTACACCTCTTTCACATCCATCTTTATACTTCTGCCCTCCTGCAAAATCAGTCCCTTTGGCGTTTTGCCTGAGTTAAGCAAAACTCAGCCATGTACTGTACATTTCACTATGATGATCTCATGTGTTTTATACTTCCTGTCACCATAGGATGATGTTCAGCACAAAAGAGAATGCTAGTTGTGGGGAAGGTTAAATACCGGGTATTTCGAACCTCCTTCCCGGATACTCGGTTCACTTAGTAGTTTTTCCAGATATCCTTTTTCTGTAGTATCCTTGTAGCAGTAGTAGTAGTAGTAGTAGTAGAAGCAGTAGTAATAGTAGTAACAGCAGTAGTAGCACGAGGAGTAGGAGGAATTTATTAGGAAGGTTTATTACAAGCAAGCGAGCGAAGCAAGAAAGAGATGTTTACCCTTAGCTAAGTTTGGAATTGAGCGGCTCGGTCCGACTCAAAGCCGTCCCGACCATTACACTAAACAAGCTAGTAGCTTTACTGCTGTGTGAAGTAGAGTTGAAATTCTTTCTGCATGTGATAGTCATTTAATAAGCCTTATTATCCCTTTCAAGGGGATGTTCGGCTGTAATCGGTGAACACCTAAAAGCGAGATCAGATTTAAAAAAGATTTCCCGTCGTAACACGGTGCGTTTTGGCATTAGCTCTAGCAATTAAATATCGGAGATTTCGCCTATAATTTTACATTAACGTTTTTGCTGTTTTGGTGGTGAAATCACCATGGGAAAACACCATTATTCTGGCTTTACTCATTGCATCAATAACCAAGTCATTATTGTTTCAGTTTTACCGACACGGCAGGTTGGCAGTGAAGTCTGTAGACTTCAGTATTGTGTGACTCATGAATACTACGGCGCCTCTATCTACACAGCCATTCGTGTACCTTTGGAGCTTATTTTGCCCAAACAAACCCAGAGCTATAACGTAGCTTTCACCTTGATGTGTGTGTGTGTGTGTGTGTGTGTGTGTGTGTGTGTGTGTGTGTGTGTGGAAAGCGAAATACGACTCTGAGTGCTGATGAAACTGAAGCATAATGTTAAGTAAGGTCTCTTAACTGGATTACGAAAGACGATGCAGATATGGTTCCTGCGGTACGTAGATGTGGAGATAAGTTGGCAACGTAATTGTGTAGTTGAATGACTGTAGAGTGAAGCTGCTGAAATGAGTAGATTTTGTTTAGATGCCTATGTAGACGTACTCAAGGAAAAGGGACACACACAGGTGTGAAAATTATACTGTGTAGGTATGGGATGAGTAGGCAGTTGTGGATGGTAGTAAATGTAGGCTGCAATGAGTTATTGGTACTTGAGGTTGGTGGTAATATCGGTAGTGTATTGTTACTATACCTAAAAGGCCAAGGGGCACGTTAAGATTATCTATGATTATGTATTGTTTGTTATTAGGATATTGGTGTGGGTGAATGTGGATGTCGGAAGGTTCATTTACCTGTGTGTTAGTTCCAGGTGTACGTAGATGGATGAAAGTGTGTGTGGGTTGACGTGAGTGAGTGGCAGGCGGATGAGAGTGGGTTGATTTTGTTGGTATATGTTAAGTAACAGGTTGATTTATGTAGATGCAGGTAGTTAACACTAAGTACAGGTGGCATGAGTGAGTGAACGGGTATGTGTTTTTATATACTGTACTGTATGTTGGGGATGATGGGTGGATGTGGATGTGGCAGAGTTACTGGTTGAGAATGTTTGTGTTTGAGTTAGTGGTCAATGGGTGTCGGTGGATACATATTCCTGTTGGGATTGGGTGTGGGTGAAGATCGGTGTAAATAGATGCATATGCTTGTTAACGGCACTGAACTTGAGTCAGTTGAGTTAGTGTTGATGGGTGTAATTTTTAGTTGGTTGGCAGCGAAATTTTGTGCGATTGAGCAGTAAGTGGGGAAAGTGAGACGCGTTAAATGTATCTTGTTGAAAACTTTAAGTGGGGTTGGAGGTAGGATTGAACGGGTGAGGTTTGTGGGTGGTTGTTTAGATTATCTATACACTTGACTCGGGAATAAGCCGTATAAGTTGTTCATTGATGTCCAACAGTCCTCCTGCGTGCAACAGATGGCATCACGCACCTTCCCACGGGGGTAGTTACGTGTGGATGCTAGGTGAGTGGAGGCAAATTTAGTTGGGGGGTAGGTGGGTAGTGTGTAGAAGGTGAGTGTGTGACTAGGTAGAGTATACCTGAAGGTGAGAGCGGGTTTGAGTGAGCAAATATATGTGAGGTTGGTAAGGGGTGGTTGTGGATGAATGTGTGGGTGTGGATGAGTGTGGGGAATAAAATATAAATATGCCTGAGTGAGAGACTGTAAATAAACAGTATACAAAGGATGAGAGATAGATGTGGGTGGGTTTGAGTGAGTGAGTTAGTGAACAATGGATATTGCTGAGCTTGGTTTTGTGAATAAAAGTGACTGAGTATACATATGTTAAATCAAGACACGTGGATGAAGATGTGTGTGTGTGTGTGTGTGTGTGTGTGTGTGTGTGTGTGTGTGTGTGTGTGTGTGTGTGTGTGTCTGTGCGCCCAGATATCACATGAAGCTAGGTGAATGAAATGAAATGTGGCTTGGAACTTATGTGTGTGCGTGTACAGAAGATATGATATCAGGAAAATATCTTTATCTGTAAATATGTATCTTTGCATGTGTGTTCGTGTGTGTATATACATTTATGTAGGAGTGGGTATCCCTTTTCTCTGCATTTCAACAGGCAGCGTACATGCTGAAGTGTCAATATTTCGGTAATACATGGAAATAGTTGAAGGATGTGGAGGTAAAGATTGACGAAATGGAAACGTAAAGGAGAGAGAGAGAGAGAGAGAGAGAGAGAGAGAGAGAGAGAGAGGAAATAGCAAAAGGAAAAAGACAGACAGATAAGCAAGGGCGAGGGAAGAGGAAGGAGTGAGAGTGGAGGGCAGAGGGAGAGGAGGGGGGAATAAAAATAGGAAATTCGGATTTAGAGATAGTTGGGAGTATGGAAGAGAGAAGATGGAAGAGAAATTGAAGAGAAGGGAGGATCAGGGAAGAGGATTAGGATGAGGGAGGGAGGAGAGAAGTGGAAGGAGAGAGACAGGAAAGGGAAGGGGTGGGTGACAGTGGAGGTGAAAAAGAGAGAGAACCATAAAACTCGGATGAGGAAAGGAGGAGATAGGGAAAGAAAAAGAAGGAAAGATAGAAGGAAGAGCAACAGACTGAGGAACACAGGGTAGTGCGGGGAAGAAAGAAGGAGCTGAGGGAAGGAGAGACGGAGGTAGACAGGTAGGTAGGTATTGATGAGAGGGAGTGAAATCGGAATGAAAGGGATGGAAGGGATGGGAGATCACAGTACCGAAACACAGGAAGGAAATATAGGTAAAGAAGGAAATGGTAGGAGGAGTAGGGAGGGAGAGATAAATGAGAAAGGAGAGAGGAGGCAGCGGGAGTGAGCGTGAAATGGGAGGGGTAAGAAGAGGAAAAGAAAATTTTGGAGAGAAGAGTGAGAAGGAGAGGAAGGTGAGATGAAGAAGGGAAAGGAGGAGAAGAATGATGCAAGCAGATGTCGTTAAGAGAGAGGAGGCAGCGGGAGTGAAAGTGGAAGGGAAGGGGTAAAAAAAAGGAAAGGAAAATGGGAGAGAGGAGGGTGAGGAGGAGAGGAGATTGAGATGGAGAAAGGAATGGAGAGGGAGAAGAATGAAGCACGCAGATGTGGTTATGTGCGAGTATTGTTAAGTGTGTGTGTGTGCGCGTGTGCGTGTGCGTGTGCGTGTGTGTGTGTGTGTGTGTGTGTGTGTGTGTGTGTGTGTGTGTGTGTGTGTGTGTGTGTGTGTGTGTGCGGCATATGTCACTCTTATCTTAACGCCCCACCTACTGTGTGTGTGTGTGTGTGTGTGTGTGTGTGTGTGGCCGGCATATGTCACTCTTATCTAAACACCCCGCCTGTGGGTCTGTGGAGATGCTAACTTATTTACGGTCAGGCCACAACGAGAAGCGAAAGACACGGAGAGGTGAAGGAAGGAAAGAGAGGGTGAGAATGAAGTGCTAGGGTAAAGAGGAGGAAGGACAAGAGGGAAGAGGGAGAGGAATAACAGAGACGAAGGAAAGGAGGAAGAGCGAGGAGGGAGAGGAAGGAGAGGAAAAAGTAGAAAGAGAGAAGAGAGATGAAGATGGAAGAGGGCTAGTAAGAATTGAGATAGGAAGAAGGTGAAGAGAGAAACAAATAGGAGGGGGCGGAAGATGGTGGAAGAGGGAGAGAAAAAAAAAAGTTAGAAGAGGGAGATAGATGAAGGTAAAGGGGGAGATGGAACAGCAAAAGCTGAGAGAGGAGAAGAAGGAAGAGGAGGATCGAGAATAAGGAAACTTACAAAAGAGTGTAATGAAAACAACAGGAACCCATCGTTTCTTTGGAGGCTGTTTGTTATGATGTATGCTATAACTACCGTAAATACATAGGTAAAAAACAAGGAGTCGAAAGGCAAAAGGATCCTTCCCACTCCCACCGAACCCTCCAGCCGAAGCCGGCAAGAAATAGTTAAGAGGATTACCATGCACTATAGAAACAATTAAAGGAAATATCATAGGAAAGGATGGAAGGAAATCAAATTCTAGGCTAACGTAACTTCCAAAGGAAATGTTCCCAGTCAACATAAGTAACGTAATGATATGGCTTCTCTGCTTGTACTGAAAGACAACATAATTTAAAAATGTGTTAATCATAAGTGATCACGCTTTACTAGGGATTGGCTCTGTAAAGACCTTCACAACTTGTACTACACGGCATCATAATTCAGATATTAATCATTCGAAAGCCAGCATGCTTAACAGGGGTTTAAGGGACAAGTACTTACCCAATCAGTTTTTGAATGTCAGTATACTGTAAGAATTTACTATATCAGAGGCATATATTTACAACTATGTTGATGTGTGAGAGATAACGCTTGCTAATAAATTTATGCCCATTACCTCTACTATAATTCGACCAATCTACCGTGAACTACTTTACGACTGCCATATTATCGTATCCTTTGAAAATTTTATACAAAAGGTAAAGAGATTCAGCTCTTTTGAAAGTTTCTTAATAAAAGTATAATTTTTGCCACCCTTCGCTGTAACCTATTGAATTCCTCTGTCTTCCTTAAATAAGATGACTAGAACTTGTTTTTAATGCAAGGAAGAAGGAACCAAGGGCTAGGAGCCCGCAAATTGTTCCCTACAAGAAAAAACAAAAACTAGAAAACAAAGAGCAAAAATCAAGATCCGTTCATTTCATTTCAAGATGCCTCAACACACTGCGTTTGAAAGACTGGAGATAATAGGCAGTTGGAAATACAGACAGAGGAAGATAGGTCCAGAGTTGACCTGTTACATACATGAAGGACTGGGAGTAACGGTTAACTCTTGCATTAGAGAGTTGGTCAGAAAAGGGATGAGAGTTTGTTGCTAGATGGGTGCTACACGGCCGCCGTATAGGTGGAGGGATGCGAGCAGACAGTTCAGATGAGCAGTGACCATTGAAGCAGCAATATAAAAAAGATAAAGATGCAACAGTGAGGTGATGAGACAGTGGTTGAAGGGAGCCAGGAAGAGAAACAGAGTTAACGAGACGAAAAGCCTTTGACTCCTTGTTGAGAAGCGCTGTATGTGGGGAGCCTCCCCACATGAGTGTTGTACTCTACACAGTGGCGGGAAAAAAAAAAGTGTATAAAATCAACAGCTGTGCAGGGGTAAAGAATTCATGGAGTTGGCTTAGCACTCCTAATTACCTGGAAGCAGATTGTACAAGAGAGGTAATATATTCTTTCCAAGATAGATCTCGTGAGAGTGAAACCCCAAATGTGTTTAGAGATGATGCACAATTGAGTTGCATATTGTTAAAAATTAGGGAGTACTTCGGCGGAACATTTTGTCAGGCTGATAAACATAAGAACAGAGTTTCTGATGCATTAAAAACAACAAGATTACTTTTACCCCAGTCAGAGAGAAGAGCCAAGTCAGACATAAGGTTTTCCATAGCTTCCTTCCTTGTTTGTTGAAATAACTGCTGAGATGGACGCTGCAGGAAGCAAATGGAAATGTCAAGAGTGGAGTCATCAATGCACGAGATGATATGGTGAGATGTACAGCTCAGACGTCATTGATGAATAAAAGGAAGATAGCTGGTGATAGGGCAGAGCCCTGAGGCTTACCATGGTTTATAGCTCTCGGAGAAGAACGATGGCTGTCTACAACAGCAGGTACAGAACGGCCAAAATGGAAGATAGAGATGAAGGCACAGATAGAAGGATAGAAACAGTAGGAGGGCAGCTTGGAAAATAAAGATTTATGCCTGACTCTATCGAAAGCCTTTGAAGTTCCCAAGTGCAATGGCAAAGCTTTCGCCGAGGTCCCGAAAAGAGGATGACCAGCAGTCTGAAAGGTAGGTGAAATCACCAGTGGAGCATCCGTGGCGGAACCTATACTGACGATTTGAAAGAAGGTTGTGATAGGAAAGATGCTTTTTTTTTTTTTTCTATTACAGTAGACTCGACAACGTTTGAAAAACAGGATGTTAAAGCAATTGGGAGATAGTTAGAAAGATGGGAATGGTCACCGTTCTTTGGAACAGGCTGAATGAGAGCAAACTTCCAGCAAGAAGGAAAGGTACGAGTTGATAGACAGAGGTGAAAAAGTTTACCTTGGCAGGGTGTAAGCACAGAAGAATAGTTCTTGGGGACAACAGGAGAGACCCCATCCGGCTCATATGCATTGCTAGTATTGAGGCCAATGACGGCAGAAAATACATCAGTTGAAGACAAATTAATTTCAGCCATGAGGAAGACAGAGGGGGGAAGTGAAGGAGAAACAAAACCGGAATCATCTAAGGTGGAATTGGAGAATAAAGTCTGAAGGAAAAATTCTGCTTTATGAGTAGAAGAAATAGCTACATGAGAGTCATCAGAGTGGAAAAGAGGAGGCAAGGGTGATGAGATAAAGTTGTTAGAAAGGCTTTTGGTAAGGTGCCAGAAGGAGCTAGAAGAATTCGGTTGGAGGGTTCTGAGCATTTAGTACGAATGAAACAATTTTTAGAATAGCGAAAAACAAACATAGCATGATTATAGGCAGAAACATAAAGAAGATGAGATACAGGGGTGAGTTGGCTCCAGTACTTTTTGTAGGCCTTCTCCTTGTCGTTGACTGCATTAGAACAAGCATTATTAAACCAAGTTTCTTTTTGCATTAGTCACTGAATGTGAGAAAGGAATGTATGCTTACATGTCCGAGAGAAAAACCTCCGTAATGCACGATGCACATTCAGATGGCTCTCAGCCGTGGAAGCAATAATCAAGCCAGAGAAAATCAAAGACCTCCCAAACACCAGCTTAAAGTACCACAACAGTTACTGCTTGGGAGGGTCTACATGCCTTACTGGGGCGATAGGACAGGCTTAGGTGATAACATTATGATCGGAGGAACACAACACAGAGAAAATATTAACAGAGTAAGCAGAAGAATTTGTTGTAAGGAAGATGTCAGTTATGTTGAAACTCCAAGGCAGTCAGGGATTCGGGTAGGGTGCTGTACAAGCAGTTCTTGGTCATTAACGATTGAAAAGGTGTAGGATTGTTCACCAGGTGGATCAGTAAGAGGAGAGGAGAGCCAAAAGTGGTAGTGAACATTGAAATCTCCTAAAATGGATATTTCAGAGAAAGGAGAAATTGATACGATGTGCTCCATCTTAAACATAAGAAAGTCAAAGAATTTTTCGTAGTCGGTAGAATTAGATCAGTAAACAGCACAGATATATTCAGTCAGTGAACGACAGGACAGCCTAAGTCGGTGAGTAAAGAATTCGGAAAATTCAAGTTCAGGAACACGAGAACAAGATATGTTGTTGCGTACATATACACAATAGCCATTTTTGGCTTTGAAATGGGTATAAAGTAGGAAGATACTGAAAAGGTTCTGCTATTAATCGCCTCAGACAGTTGAGTCTCAGAACTGTACATGGAACTTCAAATGAGGGCGTACTAGGGAATTTTACAAGGTGAAGATAACAGGAAGAAGTGAGAAAGGAAAACTAAATAAGGAAAGCAAGAAAATGGAAGACTGGGAGAGAGAGAGAGAGAGAGAGAGAGAGAGAGAAAGGAAGACAAGGGATGGATGATAATAGCATGAGGGAAGGGACAGGGCGAGGAAATAGAAAACCGGGAGGGGGGAGTGAAGAAGAGGGAAGAGGTAAGTGAGACGGAGGGAGAAAAGTAGGAATAGGGAATAAGAGCGGAGGAAGGGAGAAGACAGCAGAGAGATGAAAGTAAGAAGAAAGTAATAAAGGAAGGAAGAGGAGACAGGGAGTGAGGGAGAGTTGAAAGCAATAGAAGAAAATTTACCCAGCTGGGAAGCCGCTTGTTACAGAGTAGGTTAAGGTTGTGCTATCTGTTCATGTGGCAAAGGCAACAATATTCAAACGTTTGTAAAATATTACTACTGTATCACAGTAATTAACATATTATAGTCTACTATATTTATGAATATTTTATTTCATATCTTTATAGCTCTGCTACAAACGAAAGTTGTAAACAGATAAACTAACTTTTTAGTAATGTGGTAGATTATGATACAGTAATAACATATGTCAGTCGCTTGAACAAGCGCGGTGAAAAAGCTTCAAGCATATTTTACTAATTCCTTCAATACGATCACTTAAAAGTTGATTGTTGACATCTTGATTCTCTTCATTATAAGATAGGTCTTTGATGGTAAAAAGTTTGAAATCCCCTGAATACCCTTGACACTGCCACCAAGTGACAACTTAAGCATAGGAAGTTTTGCTACAGTTATGTGGACAGGGGTAATGTCCAATAATCCAGAAGATTTGTATGGTTGTTTTCATACATGTTGGCTAATTCATTCAATTTATGAACGTGGATGTCGTTTGTGATGAAGAGCATCCGGTGTGTTCATTAACCTCCCCTCTTCCAGAGAGAATGGATCACTAAAGGATCCATTTTTTATGATAATCCCCTACATATTTTATTCTTTCCTTTCGAGGAATTTCCTTACCCCTTCGTATACTTAAAGATATCCTTAAAAAGTAAGGAAAAATTTTCAGGTTGGTATCCCTGTTCGGCTAAAAGACCCAGCATGCTGATATTTCGTGAGACGGAGAACTGGATTTGTAAATTTGTGCTTCTAAGCACGCATCTCTCATGCTTAATAATGAAAACTAAACACAGCTGAGATGTAGGAGCTCTCCACTCCAATTACTGGTGTTTGTATTCACCCAAAAGTGCCAGTCTACGCAAGATTACAGAGGAGTGCACTCCTCAAGACATCTATCTATCTATCTATCTATTGCCAGACGCCTCAATCCCGTTTGGGGTGGCCACAAACAAAACGCCTCCACATCGCCCTGTCCCCCGGCATTTCACTTCCCTGCTCCTAACTCACACACCCCTCTCTCATATACCTCTCCACCCTATCCCTCCATCTCATCCTCGGCCTCCCCTTCCCTCTTCCCCCTCCACCTCACTCACATACACTCTCTTCGTCAGTCTTTCACCCTCCATCGTCTCAGCATGGCCAAACCACCTCAGTGTGTTCCTCATATGGCTTCCTATCACATCCACATCCACACCACAACGCTCCTTTATATCCTCATTCGTCAGCCTGTCTCTCCATGTGACTCCTCAGGCTCCTCTTAAATAACTCATTTCCACTGCTCTCACTCTTGACTTGTGTCTTTCCAACAACGTCCAAGCTTCACTTCCATACGTTAGAGTTGGTATCACAATACTGTCATGTAGTAACTTTTTCACTTCAAGACATACTTTTTGATTATAAATAATATTTCACGAATAATCTTTGCTTCACTCATCTAATATACTATAGCAATAGCCGCGTGCGTGCGTGCGTGCATGTGTGTGTGTGTGTGTGTGTGTGTGTGTGTGTGTGTGTGTGTGTGTGTGTGTGTGTGTGTGTGTGTGTGTGTTTTGGGTAGCCGAAACTACACATTCAAACCGCACCAAAATTGGCACAAAAATCGCAAAAAATTCGTTGATGTGAAAAAACTTGGTCCCATCACGATTGAAAAATTTTTACTGTATTTAATGACCGATCACATTTTGACCAAAAAAACGTCGCTCCCGGAGCCCGGCATAAGATCTCCGTAGAATTTTTTGCCCATAGGTACAACTAAAATATTCTGTAGCAGTAGCCGTGTGTCTGTGTGTGTATTTCGGACTTGCGTTCGGACAACTTGGGTTCCATTCCCGAAGCTGCAAATAACACGATCAATTGGTTAGCTGCAAAAAATCAAAGCGACAACGTTACACTAGAACAGCACATAAACGCGAAAGCCCTCCGCAGGAGCAAGTGCGAGGGGCCCGAAGGGCCCACGAGCACTTGTGTTGTTTATAGGCATGAGAATTCTCTGTTTCTTGACCGTCTCCAAGTCTCGCATGGTGGCGCTCACTCGGTGTTTCCTGCTAGAAGTCATGAATAGAACCACCTGTGTAACCCTGATGGCAAATTTTCCTTTTCCGGGCAAATCAGCATGCAAAATTTTTCCTTGAAAACAATCATCGTGTGACTCTGGCTTTAGGGTATGTCTGGTGGTGTCAGATCATACAAGATCAAATGAATATCAGAGGCAGTGTGTGAATTTACCATGCGGCAGTATGTCACTTGCCCTGTTTAAGCCTGGCTTAACATCTCAGCCGAGATTTTTGTTGCTCCAAAGAAATGTTTTACGCCAACGAATTTTTAAGGAGTACCAGTTTTGCTAATGGGTTTCTTTCCCAGGCCTCTACAGAGAAAGAGATGTGTAAGAACACCACTATTAATCTCTTCAGTACGATGATGTTTTATTGCCTTATTTTCGGTATCACCAGAAGATTTTACTCAGCTCCCAGCAAGGGTATAAGAAAGCGAGTGCGCGTTGTGGTGAAGCGCATCCGGCGTTTATTCAGTAGTTTTCCTAAGAGAATGGGTTAATTAAGTCAGTTTCATAAATTACCTCATAAAGGATTGTTTTTGCTTGCGCTGAACCTCGCCTGAGAAGGTTATAAAATTATGCCGGCCTAAATTAGGAGTGAAGTCTAAGACCCTTCTGTAAAGTTTTATGTTTTTATTCTTTCTACTCCCAGATGACTTTCTTCAACCCTTTCAGTACCTGGAGAACATTACTGTCCCATCCTTGTTTCCATCTGACGATTATATTACACTGGAAAAATATGGGAGTGGAAAATTAGGCACTTCCTCTAAATTATTTTGTTGTTATTTATTCTAATATTACTTTTTCCTGACTATTTATTTTGGAAAAGGAAAGATACTTCTTCTAAATTCTTTTCGTTAAATGACGCACATTTTAGTTTATTCTTGGTACCAGCAGACGATGAATCATTTACTTCTTAATATACTGGAGTTGACAATTGATATCTGTAACTGTTCATGTTTGAAAAGTTTGCTGTTGCTGAGATCTTGAATTTCTCTCTCTGTTATCTTGTTTTTGTTTTTTTCTTGGAGGGGACAATCTTGCGGGCTTCTGGCCTTTGGTTCCTTCATCCTTGTATTAAAATGAATAAATTAATAAATAATAAATAGATCTCTGGTAGTCTCATTAATATGAAAAACACTTTAGTCATATTGAAAGAGCGAGGCATTTAATTGCTAATATAACAACTAGAAAAGGTTAACGACGTGTACAAACCTTAGGGTATTTAAGTTTATAGTATTTCCAATGGATGATATTCAAAGCAGAAGAGGAGGCTTCGTTGCACAATATTCCTAACGATTTATTGTGCTTATAACGCCTTCATAATCATTATTTCCTTACTGTATAAACATTTCTGGAATCGACGTAGCTTGCTTCAGTAGAAAAGATGTATTCTTAAATAATAAGTTTCTGAGGAAATGGTACTTCCACATTTCCTTTACCGGCTAGAATGCGGACCAATAGTAACTGATTCTAGAACCAGGTTTATTTATTCAAAGAAAAAAAAAAAAAACGCCCACAGCACACATTCCGTCTGACTGACTGCAGGCCAGAGGCAGGGAGAATATGGATGGTTTGATATTAGTTTTACTATCTTCAGGCGATTATGTCACAACAGGGGAGACTTTTCAAATACGAAGGTTTAGATCATAAGTTTTCGCTAATAACCTTTTCTTTAACGAGCTGAATCCAGTCGTTTGTAGCTAGGAGGAATTAAATGTTTGTGGCAATAATGGTTGTGGTGTAGCAACGCTGTATCGTCAAGGTGAATATTCATGACTACAGTAACCCCTTCACTACTCTGACGTTTTTATTATCATTCGTGCTATCTTTAAACGATATTATGGAGTTTAGGTCAGGCGTTTCGAGCTAGAAGGATTAGACACAGCTTCGACTGACATCCACAATGCTGTGATGTTATTCAGTGACACACAAAATCGTCTGGATTATAGAAAAGTAAAATGACGGGACTGAAGGCGTTAAAAGCATCACCCGTGCCTCCCCTTGCCTTGTTCTACCATAGCTATCTAACCACCTATGTAAAGTAGTCTGGATTAGAAAGAACTGATCGTACTCAAAGGGTTACTAGATTTTGCTTTGAACATTTCATCTTCACAACAGAATAAGATGTGGAAAATAACATGATAACAAAGTCTAGTAAAATAATGCGAATGGTTGAGTAACGGTTTAATTTGGAAGGTGCGCCGAGTATGCATGATTAACAGCCTAATTAACACCTCAATTTACTCTTGCACATTTGATGGAGGTAATTAAGAGGAATGTAAGTGGTTTAATTGACTTAATATTTATCGCAAGTCTGTGTTTGTCCATTCAGGACGATGAAAGCTTTATTTTCGTTTGCCGCCAGAGGATTTTATGCAGCTTAGGAGACAGTCTTAATTATGCAAGAGTAGGGATCACTCGCCATCACTGTATTCAGTTAGATGACTTTTTTTTTTTTTTACTTGTACAATACGATTTCACGTAGCTTAGGAAATGCGTCCGGTGGTGAGGTTATACGTATATTAACCCTTTCAGTATGATATTTTAAAACTTTTAAGAAAAGGTTTGAAGTGATTGTTAGAACCAGTCCTCACTAATCCCTTCGCAACGTATTTTTTCTTCTTTAATCTGAATAAAGATACAAAATACGTCTAGACATTGATGGAAGAAAGCGTCATCAGTGGGGTTGGGGAGACAGTAGTGTAGTGGTTGCGTATGCGCTCCCAAGTGGGAGAACTGGGTTCGGCTCTTGGAACGGTCAGATACTGTACATGCACGAAGTTTGTTCCCACCTTAGTTCCATCACCCAGCAGTACACGCGGATCTGCATGTTGTTGTTAACGCCAGCCTGTCTGGCCGAGCAGACCGGTCGACCACAGGTATGCAGCTGCTTCTGTAGGTCCCTTCTACAGGAGCAGTGCAGTACATACATGGGAATCGGGTCCCCTTGTGGTAGGCAGTGCCACGTCAGGGTTGAATCAGGGTCCTTCCCCACGGCTAGGTGCTGTGAAAAATGAGGAAGTTTGATTCCTGAATGGACAGCTCAACTCCTTCGCTCCAAAGAGGGCACACAGTGCCATCGCATGTAGGCTCCTTGTTTGCACTGTGTCTGCAGGTAAAATTAATAATTTCATGCTGTATTCTAGGACATTTGTGTGGGGTGGGGGTTGGTGATAGAAAATACCATCTCAGGGCACAAAATGATCCACAGATATACATGGCGAGTGATGAGAAGTGGGTGGTGAATCGAATGAACGGAGGGCAAAGGTTGATTATGTGTGTATGGATAGAAGAATGAGAAGATATGTGCTCGATGCAATAGCATACAGAGGTTGGGAAAGTTGGCTGTCTGACCACAACTTGTAAGTGGTGAAAGTTATGGTACAAATGCAATGAATAAATGGATGGACAAAAGGCCAGAAAGAAGCAGTTCATACAAAGAGGGTAAAAGGGTTGTAATAGGATGAAAAAAAGAAAAAGAAAAGGGGGGCAGAATATAAGAGAGAAGTGGTGGGCCGATGGGATAAATATTATTTGAGCAGATGGGGGAGGTATACGGTGTGTGTAACGTATTCACAGAATAAATCTGTGCAGCACATGAGTTGGTGTGTGGGGTAAAGAGAAGACGAAAGGGGGTGCAAGGAACAGTACGGTGGAATGAAGAGATAAGGCAAGCTGTGGCAAAAAGTAGAAAGTATATCATGAGTGGATCGGAAGCAGAGGCATAGAAGAAGCTGTACTGCTGTGACAGCTCTAGTATTTTTATTCCTCAGCATAATGGTGGAAGGGACTGTCCTGTTTAACTAAACCTAAACTAACCGAGTTTAACTGTACCTAATAATTTAACCAAACCTAACCTAACGTAAAGTCAGAAAAACACTTAAAAATAAACTGGAGGAATATGAATTGTTAAGGTCTCTCTGATGAAAGTTAAACGTACATTTAGCGTTCATTCTTTTGTTCGTTTTTGTGTTTAATGTGAAAGAGAGAGTATTGATGCAAACAGTAATATATCCCATTAACCCCTTGATAACCTCCGGCACTGAACAACCCTTTACAGTACCGATGTCAGTGATATCAAGTTAGTGTGAGCTATAAAGAAAACTGAACAATTATGGGGAGGGAACGAAGGTCACTGGTATGTTTACACGACTCTTCGCTACGATTCCAAGCAGTCAGGCGGTCGGTTAATCTCAGATGTTTTCGGCCATTTGGTAAATGCCCCGTAACTTTATCAATTTTTCCGTGACTCATAGCGAATCATAGCATGGGTTTAGGCAGCTAAATAACACATTGCTAGGTGAACCAGACGATTATATTCACATCTTTAAAAAAATAATTGATTTCAGAAGAATGGAAGAACCTTACTCTACGTACTCAGAGAGGAATTAAATTTCTTCCATTTTCTTAAAGATGTGAAGATAACCGTCTGTCGCACCTACCAGTGTGTTATTTAGCTGCCTAAACCCATGCTATGATTCACGGGAGAAGTCACAAAGCTACGGTGCATTTACCAAATGGCCGAAAACATCTGAGATTAACCGACCCTCTGACTGTTTGGAATCGTATCGTAGAGTCGTGTAAACATACCAGTGACCTTCGTTCCCTTCCCATAATTGTTCACAGGTTTTTCATAGCTCACTAACTCGACATCACTGATATCGGTACTGTAAAGGGTTATTCAATGCCGGAGGTTATTAAGGGGTTAATGGAATACATTACTGTTTCCATCAATACTCTCCCTTTCACATGTAAAAAAAAAAAAAAAAAACGAACAAAAGAATGAGTGCTAAATGTACTTTTAACTTTCATCGGAAAGACCTTACCAATTCATATTCCTTCACTTTATTTTATGCAATTTTCCGACTATTTTATATTGTTTGGAAAAAGTACTGTATACAGCACTCATCCAAACATATTTGTAATATTGTAAGTAGTGATGAGTTCACCAGTACAAGTGATGTACTGAGCTGGTAGGTAATATTACATATCATTTCGGCCATCCAGGAAGTGTTATCTGACCTGTATGCCTACTGTGTCATTACACTTCTGTATGTTCACTAATATATATATATATATATATATATATATATATATATATATATATATATATATATATATATATATAGTCAGGTCAGGTGCGGGTAAGGGGATGGGTCTGTTATGATGTGGCAGTAAACCAGCTCTGCTGTCGGGCCCTGCTGCGGATGTCACTGATTGCATTGCCCAGTTGACCCTTGTGCTGTGTGGTGCGGTGAGGATCTGTCCGTTCTCCCCTTGGGGCTAAGATGCGAATGAATGTGTTTGAATGTATGAGTAATTGGGGAGTGTGTCGTCCTGTCTCGGCTGCCTCCCTTTCCTTGGGAGAAACAGCCTAGATATATATATATATATATATATATATATATATATATATATATATATATATATATATATATATATATATATATATATATTAGTATATTTAGGCAGAATGTTTTCTTTTATACAAAAATCATTAAAGACCAAGGCGTAGCCATTGTTCACTATTTTTCTGTTGATCTTTTCGAGTTTTCTTACACATTGTTTTACACTATGATTCAGGTTGTAGATAATATGTCCAAGATCCATGTCGTAACTATATTTTATTAATTATTTATTTTCATTTTTCGTAGGACGTTTCGTGTATCCTTACACATCATCAGCGACTGTAATTTAGATACAATACACTATAAAACATGACATATACAACATAAACCTATACAATATATATACTGAAATGTACAACAACGACTAATAAAAGTGTAGAGTTACAAGAGTATGGATAAAAGAGACAAACCCTTTAGGTGAAGTCAAGTATGAGCTACAGTTAAAAGTGTATGGATAAAAGAGACGCCTTGGTCTTTAATGATTTTTGTATATATATGTATATATATATATATATACAGTATATATATATATAAATATATATATATATATATATATATATATATATATATATATATATATATATATATATATATATATATATATATATATATATATTTCAGATTCAGGTATAGTACTGTATTGATTGCAGTATTGTACTGTATATAGTACTCTCTCCAAACACAGTTGTAATACCGCAAGTGGTGATGACAGTGTTCACCAATATGTTTAAGGTACTGAGTGGGTAGGTTTTTGATTATTTGGCAAATCCAATATCTCGGCATCATCCGGGTCCCATAGATGCCGAATAATGGGACTTTCACTGTGTATATATATATATATATATATATATATATATATATATATATATATATATATATATATATATATATACACGCGGGTCAAAGAATGAAAAGATGGATTGTTACATGGACATAAGGGTCCTGGAAAAGTTTAGCAACTATGTTCCGTGACCCAGGTTCCCACATTATCTCACCTCTCGTGAGTTTTGGGGTAAGCAAACATACTTTATGCTTGACCCTCATGTTTTACCATTTGTCCTTTTCCCAAGGTTTCGGACACAAACAGCTTGGCTTCTCTCTCTCTCTCTCTCTCTCTCTCTCTCTCTCTCTCATAGACAGATAGATAGATAGATTTTTTTTGCAAGGAAGAGGAGCTCTAAACTTAGATGCATGCAAGATTGTTCCCTCCAAGAAAAAATAAAAATAAGATAACAGACAGCTAAGTGTTCAATATAAATTCATTTGAGATGCCTGGACACATTACAATTACAAGACTGGAGGTAACAGGAATCAGGAAATGCAGACACAGGAAGACAGTTCCAGAGCTGACCTGTTGCATACATGAAGGACTGGCGGTAACGGCTAATTCATGCGTTAGTGAGCTGGACATAGAAGGTGTAAGAGTTTGCTGCTAAGCGGGTGCTACCCTTCGTAGTGGTGGAGGGATGCATGCAAACAGTTCAGCGGGGCAGTGACTTCTGAAGTCGTGACAGGAAAGAGAGGAAATATCAGTCTTGTAATTTAATATATAGTAGTCGTAACCGAGCTGTAGGTAACAGTGAATAGATATATGAGGAGATAACCTTAGTTCACTTGTGGTCGGTGACAGAAGATAATGATGAGTACTGGGGTTTGATTGTAGTTTATTTCTTCAGAAGGAATATCTCAAAATTTTATACTAAGTATGTCTCACAGGAGCGTATTGAGGTGAGAGCGGTTTTATGCTTGGTAAGTCTCTCGCAGCCTGTCTCGCTAGATCTCCCGTCTCGCTTTCACTTCTCAAGCCTTATAATTCCTTCTGACTTCTTCTCACTTCTCTCATATATAAGAGCTTCTGTCATGTGGATTATACGGTCGTTGAATATCCTAGAAGTCTGTGTGTGTCTATGTATGTATTCCTATCAGGCGTCACGAGGTGCAGACTGCACATTCCTCGGAGGGAATGTGTGACGATATTTCCTGCTGGCCCTAGCCATGACTGACTTAACATTCTAGATTACATCTAAGCTCCCAGCTATTATTTATGATATTTTAGAGTCCTGACAAAAAATGCAACACTGCAGTGAAGAGAAAGAGGCTAAAGGGAGTCAGTAAGATAAGGACAGTTAATAACATAAAGTCTTTGACTCCACCTTATCTAGAAGAGCTGTATGCGAGGAGTCTCTCCAGACATGAGAGTTGAACTCTACACAAGGGTGAATTAAACCCCTGCATAAAGTCAACAACACTGCGGGGGTAAATTGGGCATGGAGCTGGCTTAGCACGCCCAATTTCTAGGAAGCAGATTTTACAAAAGAGGTACTATGATCTTTACAAGATTAATCTTGACAGAATGAAACCCAAAGTATGTTCGAAGATGATGCTTACAAGATTAATCTTGACAATGAAATCCAAAGTATGTTCAAAGATGATGCAAATTTAAGGTGGATACCGCTAAAAATTAAAGAAGACTCCTGCAGAAGATTTTGATTGGTAAAATGATGTAAGAACTTAGTAAGAACAAGATTACTTCTACTCCATTCAGAGATATAAGCCAAGTCATACATTGTGTCATAGCCTCATCCCCTGTTTCTTGGAATAACTGCTGAGATGGACACTGCAGGAAGCAGATGGAGAGGTGAAGGGTGGAGTTATCAGTGTATGACTGGATAGGGTTAGATGTACTGCTTATGAATACTTGGAGGGTGGAGCCACCATCATATAAGTGGATAGGGTTAGATGTACAGCTTTGAAGGTCATTGATGAACAGATGGAAGGGAGTTGGTGACAGGATAGAGCCCTGAAGAACACCACTATTGGTAGATCTAGAAGATGAATGTTGACTGTCTACAACAGCAGCTGTAAAACGACCAAACAGGAAGCTAGAGATGAAGTCACACATTGAAGGATAGACACCGACAGAGGGCAGTTTTGAAATTAAAGATTTATTCTAGACTCGATCAAAAGCCTTTGACATGTCAAGTGCAATAGCAAAGCTTTTGCAAAAGTCCTGAAAGAGGAATGGTCAAGAGTCTGAGGGCAGGTTAGTAGACTGCCAGTGGATCATCCCTGACAGAACTCATACTGATGATCAGAAAGATGGCTGTGGTGGGAAAGTTGCCTTATTTTTTTTTTTTTCTTTTTTAAGAACAGATTCATAACTTCAGAAAAACAAGCTGGTAGGCGACGATGGGGAGCATTAAGTGGGCCTGTCGAATTTTAGCTGCTGCTGCTCAGCCTGTACACAGAATGGAGGACACATATCTGGTAAGAGTCTAAAAATGCCATCTCTCGCCTCTCTCTGGACACAAACTAAATTACCCAGACAACATAAATAACTTGGTGCTTGTATAAACTCAATAAACATAAAAATGTGAGAAAAATTCAACGTTTTTTTAAGAAACCTCTCATATTATATATTAATTTTGTTCGCAGTACATATATGTAGTCATTTCAAACCATTTTGATGCCATTGTTTTTTTTATTGAGGGGGAGGGAAATGTGGATATTTCTTAGAGTGATGCTATATTGTTTCTCTACTTATTTTTCACCAACGTGTATGCAGTCATTTTGTGAAATTTTTCGCACTTCACTGAGAAGCACAAGATGGGCTGAGAAAGCTAAAAATTGCATTGCCAGGTGCATTAGAAGTTTCTTTTCAATTTGGTATGAAAAAAATCGATTTTCGAAATTTCAAAAAATTCTGCTGGGGCCGGCCATTGGGTCCCAACAATATTGGACCCACGGCCGTGGTGTTGCTGAGGGGGCCGTTGCTAAGCAACGAGTAATTGCCTAAAGTCTCTCTAAAATATCGAGATCGTTTGGGCATTGACCCTCACGGGAATTCCCCTACCGGCGACTGCCAAACTTTGTACTGGGCAAATTATCGGATTAGAGACAAAGCTCAAGGGACAACCCTCACTCCCAGCTCACTCTCTCTCTCTCTCTCTCTCTCTCTCTCTCTCTCTCTCTGCATATAAGATCTACATTTTATGTAGATTTATTTCTATAAAATGTCTATAAGGTTTTATGAATTATTAGAATTTGAGGAAAAAACTCCGGACTCTCTCTCTCTCTCTCTCTCTCTCTCTCTCTCTCTCTCTCTGCATATAAAATCTACATTTTATTGAGATTTATTTCCATAAAAAGTCTATACAGTTTTATGAAATATTATAATTTAAGGAAAAGCCTCCTGACTCTCTCTCTCTCCCTCTCTCTCTCTCTCTCTCTCTCTCTCTCTCTCTCTCTCTCTCTCTCTCTCTCTCTCTCTGCATATAAAATCTACATTTTATGGAGGTTTAGTTCCACAAAAAGTCTATACGGTTTTATGAATTATTATAATTTGAGGATCTTGCTAGAATCTTGGAGCCTGTCCAGTCAATAAGGTGATCACTGGATGCTTTGTGTTGAAATAAACCACTACTCTGCTGGGCTGTTCTATCAAGATCAAAAAGCTTAGATGAAAGAAATGTAATAGAATCTTGTCTAATTTCTGGCGCATATGAACAGAATGTAAACATGAGCTATGGTCATTTTAAGTGTGATAAATTGTTAACTGAATTAATTTTAAAGCAGTATCCCCCAGACTAACACGTGATTGTTCCCTGTCATCTCCTTGTGGTGTAGTCACACCTGTGTGGGACACACCAAGCATTAATCCTCTAGGTCTTAAGTTAAGCAGCAGTATTTATCCCCTCCTCCCTCTCCCCTCTCCCCTTCCCCCTCCCTCCCACTCCCCTTTCCTCCCTCCTCCTTTGTCACGTGCATTTTTTAGATTCAGGTCATCCTTTGTTGTGTTCCACTCCCTGCTGCAGGTGACCCTACATTAAGCTGCAGGTAAAAATTCAGGTCATCCATTGTTCTGTGTGCCACTACCTGCTGCGGGTGTGCATAAAAGACCTCTACCCTTTACGTTTCTGTCTCACTCTGTCTGAAGATGTAATATACGAAAGTACTCACTGTCGCTCCTTTCATTTCTCCTGTGGTTAGTTTGCATACATATCTTCACGGTGAAGTGAAGTCTCTGCATATATATATATATATATATATATATATATATATATATATATATATATATATATAAATAAGAAAGTGTGGTGTGTTATGTGCATGTTGTTTGGTACTGATAATTGGAGGAACTTGTATAGAAGAGTATGCTGGCCTACTGAAACACTTAGCCCACTGCGTGCCAGTGCCGTTTTAAAACGGTCTAACATAATTCCATGGTCAGTGCCAGTATCGTTTTAAAACGGTCTATTTTAAATACATCCACTGTGACTGCGTTTTTTAAGATTCGCAGGTAAAAATCGGCAGGCATGTGTGGTAACTGTTCCTCTACCATCCCCCAGGCTGTCAAGGCCATACACTCACTCACTCCCCCCCCCTCACGCTCGCTCTGCCTTACTCTGCCTGTGTGCCTCATCCAGTGCTGTACATAATAGAGGCATTTTGTAAATATTTTCATGTAAGTTGTAAATATTTTCTTGTAAGTGTAAGGACTATATAGTGAAGTCAAGTTGTAATTACCTTCTTGTAAGTGCCAGGATTGTACGTAATGAAGCAAGGTTGTACTATCTTCAAGTAAGTGTAAGATAATGCATTCACAGTGAGAAAGACACACAAATTGTGATAGATGTTGACGTAATAAGTAATCAGAAAAGTGTACTGAACATTGCTCTACCTTCCCAGCATAAATACCTGAGTATACCTGACACAGAGAACGGCTTTCTCTCACGTATGTGGTGAGCGTGAGAGAGCGGCTATACCTGTATACGAGTATGCAGGATTCAGTAAAACTCTTTTCCGAGCCTCGGTGAGAATTTTAATGGTGAAATTCGTTGTTTCCACATCAAAATCTATCATTTTAGCCAAAAAAAAAAGGTCAAAAAATGGCTGTCACTGGGGCGACCCATAGGGCTAAAAATAGCTGGCACATGGCGGGTTAAAAAGCTCAGCAAAGGGGGATGGTCAGAAACTAGTCCCAGCGGCTGATGAAATGTGGGCTTCCCCTCTCCCTATCATCAGCATTCCATCCACTGTGGGAGTATCACTCTGATGAACTGGTACAACGGTCTACTCCCTACAATATGGTTAGATATATACCTGTAAACTGCTCTTTTTGAGTGCATGATGAAAGGAGAGTTTGCACATATGCCTATCATCATAATTTCATCTTGGTGTAAACTTTCAACATTTGTTGTGAGGAAGCTGAACAATAACAGAAGAATAACTGAGCTCAAGTATTTACTTTCTCACATTTTCTCTTTCTCACATTTTCTCTCTGGATGTGCATATAGCGAGGCACCATAACATTTATCACATACACAATGTTCAGTTCTCTGCTCCTGACTTGCCATGTCAATGAACTGTATCAGTAAACGCTTGGCTATTGATCGAATGATAAAACCCAGCAAATGGGCTATAATTCTTTATGATTTCACCCCTTAAACACAGAAATAACCTTCATGTAAAATTATGAGCATAATATCCGATATTTCATTATTTGAGTTCATGCAAGAAAACATAGTGTTACAACAGTAAATCTTTTTTTCATTTGATTTTATAGTGCAGCATGTCAACTGAAGCCCTCGGTACATTCCCTTGGAAAGCTGGGATGCCAAGGAATTTCTTTGGTCTCATGAGTAAATATAGAGGTAAAAACAAAATTTACTGAATGTACATTATTTACTACCTGCTGAACGAATCTCTTCTCTATCTCACATAGCAGAAAAGTTATTCGCCTCCGAAAACCAATGCGATCGGGCCTCGTCATGTCGGGTTGGGCCGGGGCGGGTCATGTCTGGCCGTTCAATGCTCAGCTAGAGTAACTAGAGGGTCCCCCCCTCAAAGAGGGATCACACCAACCGCTAGCCAATCCATTTCTAGCGCAGCTCGGAATATGACCTTGACTTTGACCTACTTTCACCAATTTCGAACTCGCAGAAGATTTTCATTCCTAGTACAGAACTGTAAAATTTTGTGATGATATTTTGAGCGGTTGCACAGTTATCGTGCTAACAGAGAGACAGACAGACAGACAAACTGAAAACAATACTCGTAGTAGATTTTCATCCCACTACACACCTGTAAAATTTTGTGATGATATCTTGAGCGATGGCGAAGCTATCGTGGTAACAGACACGCAGACTTTGATCTACTTTCACCATTCTCGAACTAATTTTTTTCCTTACTACACACCTGTCATCTTTTTCCCTGCTACGCACCTGTAAATTTTGTGATGATATCTTGAGCGGTTCCGAAGTTACCGTGCTAACACACACACACACACACACACACACACACACACACACACACACACACACAAACTGAAAACAATACCAGCTTCGCTATCGTGGCTTGTAAAAATCGTTTCACGCGCTGCGCTCTCTCGCTCGTAATAAATAGAGATATATAGAGATATATACTGCATGTCTGTCAATCTATTTTAAAACCAAGCTTTCATTAGTCTACTACTTCCACTATTGAATGTTTCAGATCTTTTGTGTGTGTGTCCAGTTCCTCTCCTCCCTTCCCCAGTCCCGTCCCTCTCCTGCTCACCTACCTTTCTCCCTCCTTCTGCCCCGCCCCCTTATATTTACCATCTCTATCATCCCCTTCCTCATTCCATCAGAGGCTATTCCCCTTTACTTCCTTACCTCCCTCATCCACACTTAGCCATCACTCTATCCTTACTAACCTCACCAGCCGCCTTAAGGGCTATCCCCCCATCCTTCATTTGCTCCCTCATTCTCTCACCAACAATCCCCCTCGCCCTTCTTTCCTCAGATCCCTCATTCCTCTCACAAGCTCTCCTCCCTTCCTTTTTCCCCACCCCTCACTTCTCTCACAAGCTATCCTCTTACCTTCTACCCCATCCCTCCTCCCTCTCCTCTCACGAGCTACCATCCCTTCTGCCGTCTCTTTCCCACTCCTCTCACAAGCCATCCCCGTTTCTTTCCGCCACACTCCCTTCCCTTCTCAAACTATGCTCCTCTCTCTCCTCCTTGCCATCTCATCCGATCACATTCTTTCACCCATTCTTTTCTCATATGTACACAACCCCATCACAAAATCCCCCGTCAACCCTTCCTCACTCTCCATCCCATCATGAACTCTCTTTCTCCCAGCCACACTCCCCTCATCATCATAAGCCCTCCTATGCTATCTAGTTTTCTTTTGCTCGCCCCTCTGTACCTCCTCATTTGACCCACTTCCAAACTCCATATTTCTCCCTTCTCAAACCATCATAAGCTTCCCACTCCCGCCTCCCAGGCTCGCTCACACCCCTTCCTCAACTTGCTACGTACATCACAAACTCACCTTTCTTTCGTCCTCTTTTCCCCACCCTCTCCCTCTCCTTTCCCCTTCCCCATGGTACCTCATTCAGAGCTCCAGTTTCCCCCTCAGTCAACTCCTCTCTCTTTCCCAGCCTCTTCCCTAGCCTACCTCTTTACCCAGTTTCTATATTATCTCCCCATCCCCTTCCACATTAATAGCGTCCCTACGCCTGCCGATTTTTTCACATTACGCTGATCCTTACAGGATCACTCTTTCCTCATATTTTTCTTCCCTACCATCCTCTAACCCACTTCTCTTTACTTCACTAACCTTTTCCGACAATTTCCAATTTCCAGTTTCTCTACCATTCCATCCCAACCTTTCCTCCATCCAACTCTGCCATAAATACCTTTTCTGCTCAACATGCCTCCTACTTAGCCCTTGTTTCTTTCCCCTCACCCTTCCCTACATTTTCCTCGATCTTCCTCCCTTATATTACCTCCCTTCAACCTCGTCCCATCTCCCCCCTCTCCACCCCATCTAGATCTTCCCCAACACCCGTCCTCTACTCTCTGCCTTCACTACACCCTCTCCAGTCCTCCCTACCCCCTCCATCTCTACATCATCCACAACTCCCCCACCCCCATCGCATACCCTTTCTCCCTACAGCACTCCCTTTCCAATATTCCCTCCCTCTCCAGTCCGCTACTGACCTCCCCTCTATCTGCCATGAAGCCTCAGTTTAATCATGGTGGTGTGTTGGCCAATCCTCTTACACTGCCCCTCTCCTCCCCTTTTTTATCTTGATGACTTTTCTTTTTTTTCAGTTTTTCCTATGAGTTTCTATTTTAAATCCCATTCACCTACCCAGCTCACGTTTTTTCATCCCTGTTGTATTCATGTTTTTTCTTCACTCATCGTTTTTTCCTATCCTTATTAACAACCGGTTTCGGATTTTCTTGTGTTTCCTTAGTTATTTCCATATTTTAATGGCTTCTTTTCTTCATTTCTCTGTTGCCATATTTTTTTTTTAGCCTATTAAGCTTTTCACTCGCATTTCTAATTTATTAGTGAATTATGCACTGCTTACTTCGTGTTCCCTCTCTCTTTTTCCCACGATTTCATACTCTAATCACCTCCTTTTTCTGTCATTTTTTATCTTGTTTCAGTCTCTTGCAAGGCTGTCATGTAACTATTTTTTCTTACCCTTTCATTCTCATAGACTTCCTGTCGTCTGTCCTTTAGAGTATAATTTATGTTTTCCTTTTGCTTCCCATATCTCATTCTTGTTTACTTCACTTCTTACCATAGGTCTTGCACTCTTTTCTAAATCTCATCAGTTGCTTTCTCTGTTTTAACTATTCCATTTCCCTTTCATTCTCTTATCCTTGCACTGCCTCCACAATTAGTTTTTCCACTTTCCTTATGTTGTCGCTCCTATATCCTACCGTTCTTTGCTACTTTCTTCTTTATTATTTTTCGTATGATTTAGTTTACTATTTTGATGTTGATTTTATGTCTAACTTCTTCACGCTTTGTTTTTAATTATTCCATTTTTCCTCCCCCTCGTGTGTGTGTGTGTGTGTGTAATTCACCGGGTCGGTCAGGATCACTTGATGGTCGTGATCGTCAGCTTTTACCCTCCCGGAGGGAAGCTGAGAGCTCATATAGTCCGATCTAAGGGCAAGGCTGTGACCTTCACACACGCACACACCCGTCCCCTTGCTCAAGGGGGACAGTAACCACCCATTTCGTCAGTGAAACTTTTCGCAACCTGAGCGAGGCGCGAACTCCCGTCTACCAGATGGCAAGCGAGAGCGTTACCACTGCACCAACGTGTGTGTGTGTGTGTGTGTGTGTGTGTGTGGTGCCCTACTCTCTCCATAGCTCAATCAGTCTATCTGTCCCTTTCTGTCTTTCATGCTAAACCCCTTGTAAATAACTGTCCCGTCCACCGAACAATGCTTAGTCTCATTTCTGTCTTTCCGTCCGAATGTCTCTGTCATTCTTTTCGTCTGTCTGAGACTATAATTGTAATTCTCTCTCTCTCTCTCTCTCTCTCTCTCTCTCTCTCTCTCTCTCTCTCTCTCTCTCTCTCTCTCTCTGAAAGTGTTTGTCTTTTCATTTACACATCTGTTGATTACAGATTACACAGTGCATAATTCTGCTTTATCCTCCTCTCCTATAAATATTTCCATGCTTGTTCATTCTTACAAACATAACGTCTTTCTGTCTCTTTCCTGGTGCTATTATGGAAGGTATGCTTGTTGAGAGAGAGCCTTCCTCTTCTCTACCCTTTTCTCTTACGCGTTGGTTAGATCGTCGTAGAATTAGCTTCCCCCCCATCCCTCAACAAACATCCACGTCATCGACCAGCCGGCCTCCTGTTATCTGCACTTCCTATGGAATAGTTCTATACACTTGTACTGACTTTTTTTTTTTTCCGTCAGTCTCTCTCTGCATCGTGTCCTCCTCTCTCACCCCCTTTATGCTTCCCACTATGTTCTCTCGTTGTTGACGAATTGGAACCTTCCTCACGCTGCAAATTTACCCTAGATATTGTTATATTACTAATTTTCGGGCGAGAAAAAAGTGAAAAAAAGGGAGGAACTCGTTGAGGGTAATATCGTTCTTCCCATATTTCTTTTGTTTGTTTGTTTGTTTTGTTTTCTTTCCTTGGTGCTTCGACAGTATACTGCTGTATGTTGGCAGAATTACTTCCGCAAATTGTTGTATTATCCATGTGTGTTGGCGGTATTTCGTTTATTTGATGGTATATTCCCAAGTTTGTTATTTTCCTGTATTTTGTTGGTATAATCAGCGTATTTGTGGTATTTTACTGCATTTTGACAATGTAAGTCTATTTTAACGCTTTCAATACTTTTTGGAGGGCATTTCAGTCTTCTGTTTTTGTATTATATATTTCTCAGCCCTTATAACTGTTGCATATTGCTTGGTATTAAAATAAAACTGCCAATATTATGTACTGATTTTCTTTGTATTACTTATTTCTAGTCATTTCAAACCATATCAGCAATACTGAAGTTTTTCTTTTTTAAATATTAATATTTGGATATTTCTTAGTGCGATGTTTTGTCGCGCATTTGCTTACTTTTCACCTGCATGTACACATTCATTCTGAGAAATTTTCCGGTATTCTTTACGAATCATAGGATGAGTTTACGAAGCAATAAATTACACTGCCAGGTACGCCACACGATTCTGTTCAAGTTGGTAATGACAAAATTCGATTTCCGAAACTTGAAAAAAATGGTCCCTGCGCCGGCCATGGAATCCCTTCAATTTCTCAAGGCACCGCCATGGAAGAATTCAGTGATGTGGAACTGAACTCGAACCTGAACCTGGAACCGCTGGAACCAGCATATTTTAGAGGAGCTGAACCCGGAACCGGAACTGGTAGAATTTCAGTAGTTCCGGTTCCGTCTATCATTATTGTTTTGCATTATTGAAGAGCAACCATGAAAAGTTATAAACTGAAAATTGCTTCGTCAACTGGAAACAGAACCCCAGTATAACACTCTCTCTCTCTCTCTCTCTCTCTCTCTCTCTCTCTCTCTCTCTCTCTCTCTCTCTCTCTCTCATTACACACCAATCAGCTGACAGTGAATTAAGGATGGGTAGACTGACAGAGGCGACCACATATTACCCTCCTGGTCCTGTCCTAGACGTGTATCATATATGAATGTGAAACATCCTGTTCGTCTGTACAGTCCACTCGTGCCTCCACACACCACCAGTGTTGCCGTTTTGAAGAATTCCATCTGCTAAGGTGGACAAACAAATGAAAGACGAACATGGACGTGGACAGGTGGACGTCATTCTACGCTAGAGTGGAATATTTTTCCACACTACACGTTCATCATTTTTAAGGAATGCGGGGGATTTTATCGTGGTTGGGAGGCATTAACATGTTTTATTATTCAGACCTTTCACAGTTAAACTAATGAATATGTATCATTTGTCTTTAATATTGTCACTTATAACAAAGAAGAATACGTCGTGGAACACTGTCTGCACCCATCCGCAAGTATCATTACTTCTTACTGAAAAAATTGCTTAACAATTGTTTACACAATTACTTAAAACACAGATGCCAAACATTAGCATTCCACACTTACTTTGTAATATTAATGAATGTTGTGAATCGTGTACAGTTCATCTGTTAGAAAACTTGGATGTGAATAAAGTTTCTTGTCTCTTGATTGGTTTTAATCAACATTTGCTTAATTATTAACTCTCTTAATCATTTAATGTCCTTACACTTGAATCATAATAGGTCTGACATCATTAATTAAACTCTCTCTTCTAGTATTCACAGTATACCAAATTTTATGGTAGATATTCGAATAATACATCTTCTGTCATCCTGGTTACTAAACGAGAACGAATGGAATAAAGACGTCACAACCAGTGTGGAATTCACGGCAACTCTGCACATCACATGGTTGAGCCAGTTCCCCTTCAACCACTGGTTGAGCAGGACTGCAGCTGCTGCTTGCTGTTTTTCGTCTTTTTATCTATGGCTTCAACTTTTAGGTACTTTATCTTAATTTATTAACTTTTTGCTTTTTGTTATTCGTCAGCATTTTGGTGATACTGGCTTTAACTTTGTGTGTAGCTAAGTGATATATACAGCACTGGCAAAAAAATAGCTGAGTTGCTTTGTTAGTACTTAGAAACCTTTATCTTTATATAGTGTGCAAATCTTTAAGTTCCTTTTAATATGTGTTCCATTATTAAAGTTAACCAAGTGAAGAAAATTGACTTCCTCAATAAATTACATTTAAGCTTATCTATAACTATAATCTGTACTTTACAAGTAATATGTCCCCAATACATTAAGACAATAAATAGAAAAATATACAATATGAAGTGAGTTAATCAATACCTTGAATAATAATGTTCTGTTCGATTTTAGAAATTATTTTGTAATGCAAAATGGTCCCATATTGTATATTCCTAGCCGAGTTTCCCCGGTATAGGAGCCGGTTCCGGAACCGGCAAATTGTTACTTGAACCGAAACCTGATCCGGAGCTAATTAGTTGCCATTCCACATCATTGGAAGAATTAAGGGTATATGACCAGCCTATTTCCACTGATGGAATACCATGATCGAAAAGGCTCCAGTCTTCTGTTAGGATTTGAAGTCCGTCATACCGACTGGGACGTTCCAAACTCGACACCACCAGCTCCCAAGACGTTTGCATGCCATATCCTAGTCGGTTATGAGAAGTTCCATGACAGACAGACAGACAAACCAGAATCAGGAGTGTTTCCAACTAAAGTGAAAATATACCCTTCCTTCTCACTTTGTTAACTTAGATGGGTAAATGACCTTAACAATAAACATGGTTTGAGTACTTTAGTATAAAGTTCATAAAACTTCTGAGTATGTAGTTTAACTTAAAAAGATGAAAATGCATTCATATATTTTGCTTTCTTCTACGATCATACTTCATAACGATGACTAGTTTTTCGTATTATCACCAAACAACTTACCATAATTTGGGAAGGATAGCAAGAAGCGTATGGGGTAAATAAATATACCTCTAACCCTTCCAGTTCGATAAGTCTGATGTGAATATATTCCTTTTATCAACAGCAAAAAAGAAAGTGACAAGACTACCCGTCATCTGTGAACCAGGTAGACCGTATTAATACTATTAGATGAAAACTTGACTATTATTTACCCATCCTGCACGACTCACAAAGTTGGTTGAGTGACATGTGAACTCAAGTTATGAGTCTAAACAAATTTTATTAATAACTTTTCCTTCTACAGTCAGTAATTCCTGAGATTTGAGTTTTCGAAACAGACCAACACACACAGATAGTAATGACCACTGACTTCATCTACCTGACTCAAAAACTAGCCATCGGAATGCATGGGATGATGCATACAAATACTTTATTATATTCCTCACTAAAATAATGATCTAGTAATCTATCTATTTATTGCCAGATGCCTTAATCCCGCAAGGAGTGGCCACAAGCAAAACACCTTCATGTCGCCCTGTCCTCCTCCATTTCACTGTCCTGCCTCCAGCTCACACACCCCTATCTCATATACCTCTCCATTCCATCCTTCCATCTCATCCTTGGCCTCCTCCTCTCCCTCTCCCCTTCCACCTCACTCACATACACTCTCCTCGTTAGTCTCTCGCTCTCCATCCTCTCCACATGACCAAACCACGTCAGTGTATTCCTCCTAACACTTTCTATCATCCACATCCACGCCACAACGCCCCTTCACTTACCATTTGTCAGTCTGTCTCTCCATGTAATTCCACATGCTTCTTTCAGTTAACTCATTTCCACTGCTCTCACTCTTGACTTGTGTCCTTCCACCATAGTCCAAGCTTCACTTACATTCGTTACAGTTGGTATCACAGTACTGTTGTGCAGTGATTTTTTTTTACTTGCATGCTCACCTCTCTATTTCTTATCACTGATTTCAAAGAACCAGCACCTTTCTTCCTTGTTGTACTGTACCCTTCCAAGCACTTCACCCTCCAAACCTCCATCCTTACTCATCACATCATCCAAGTACTTAAATGCACTCACCATTTCCATTTCCTCATCATCCAACCTCACTGTACACTTAGTGACTTCATTTCTCTCGATGACCATAACTTTACTCTTCCCCACATTCACCTTTAGATTCCGTTTCTTACACACTCTTCCAAACTCATTCACCAAGTCTTGCAGTTCCCCTTCGTCTTCACTTAACAACACAGTATCATCTGCAAACAACAGTACAGGGAGTTTCCAAACACTGCCCTCTCATTGAGGCCGCTCCAACATCCTCTGCCTTCTCTTGTATTTCTTTTATAACCCCATTCATGCACAGATTGAACAACCATGGAGGCGTGACACATCCGTGTTTCAAACCAACATTCAGATAGAAAAACTCACTTAATTCACTATTCACGCGCACTGCAGCCTTAGCACCCTCATACATACTCTTCACAGGATTCATCAACTTCCCATTTACACCATATATTCTTAATATTTTCCACATTTCTTGTCTATCCACCTTGTCATATGCTTTTTCCAAAAAGTATAGTAATGATGATGATGGTGATGATGATGATGATGATGATAATAATAATAATAATAATAATAATAATAATAATAATAATTATGATAATGATGATAGTAATAATAATAATAATAATAATTATGATAATGATAATAATAATAGTAATAGTAATAATAATATCAATAGTAATAATAATAAATAAGTCATTTCCTGTGGCACCCCGCGGGATGCAAAGGGCCTCGATGAACCCTCTCCACCAATATTTGTCTCTTGCCATCTCCTTCAGGTCCCACCAACACTCCTCTCCTGCTTCTCTTTTCATTGTCCTCAACCAGGTTTCCCCCTGCCAACCTGTGCCTCTTCTTCCTCTAGCAGTTCACTCTGGCACATCCTGTATTAAACTGTCTTCTTTTCTATATATGTGTGCCCCAGCCATTTCCAGCGAGACAGTCTCACATATTCATCAACTGATTCCACTCTCGTAATATCCCTTACTCTTTCATTTGTAATTCTGTCTTGCCACTTTACCCCAAGAATCCTTCTCAGTATTTTATTCTCAAATCCTAATAATTTCTGATCTGTTGCAACTGTACTGTACCATGACTCATGCAAATAAATTAAAATTGGTCTAACCATGGACTTGTACATTTTTACTTTAGTATGTACCGAAAGCATATTATTATTCCAAACATATTTCAGCATTCCAACAGCTCGCCGAGCCTGTCTGATCCTCTCCTCAGTTTCATTGTTTAATGATCCATTAGATGACACAATCGTTCCCAGATATTTAAAATTTTCTACATTCTTCACCACATCCTTCCCAATTACACAATCGATTTGGTTCTCCACGTTCATATTAATAATTTCAGTCTTTTCACAATTTATTACCAATCCCACTTTCTCTCCTTCCTCCGTCAGACAATCAAGCACCCTGTGCATCTTGTAAATACTTCCGCAAATCAGTACAATATCATAAGCATAATCCAAATCCATCAACCTCTTATTTTCTTTCCAGCTAATTCCTGCACCTGTTCTTCTTACAACCTTTCTCATAACATAATCCATAGCCAAAACAAACAGCAATGGCGAAAGAACTCTTCCTTGAATCATTCCTCACCTAACTTCAAATGGATCACTCAAAGAACCACCCACCATTTCCTTACAAAAATACCTTTATGCAGGCTGCTAATAATATTTACAAACTCTTCTGGTATACCATATAATCTCATAATAATAATAATGATAATAATAATAATAATAATAATAGTAATAAAAGTAGATGTGCAGTTTCTTCCTGTGCGTTTAGAGAAAACATGGAAACTGCAGACCCAATTCTGAGATATTTATGAGTATGCCTATTTCATTTACATCAACGTAGTCACTTTTTATTTCTGATCGTTTTATTTTTGGGAGGGGGCTAACCCGCCCCAAAAATCATTGGGGGGCCACACTTCCCAGATATCACTTTATGGATAAGAGTCCATATCTGCCCTCCTTTCACTATTTCTGAGGCTTTTAATTTTAAGGATCTGGGTCTGACCCCCTAATAATTATGGTTGGAAAATTGTAAATAATGGAAGACCTTCAGAGTAACCAGTTAAACTCACCTAGGAAGTTTCATTCAAACCTCTCTCCTATTTCTGGTCATTTTGATTTTCTGTAATGCGATATTTGAGGAGCGAGACTCCCTCAAATGATTCTTGAGGAGGGGGGGGGGATCAGCCTCCCGAAATACCGCATTAAGGACGAGAGTACATTACACAACGTGTACTAAGAAATCAGATCCATACCTGTCCTCCTCTCACTGTTTTGGAGAATTTTTGATTTTGTAAGTGGGGCAAACCTTCATGAAATCATGGCTGGAAAGTTGTATGTAGTGCAAGTGCTTCCCAGTGACAAGACGAACTCACCTGTATAGGAAGTTTCGTGTTGATCCACCAGTTGGCCTAGGAGAAAGGTAAAGCACGCACACACACACACACACACACACACACACACACACACACACACACACTGGATCTCGCAGAACTGATTATAAAAATGCAAAGTAAAAATCAAATTTTCTTTCTCCTATTACCTTCATCATTTTTTTTTTTATTACGATTCCTGTTAAACTGAATGAAATGGTATGGCGGCAGGGAAAACAAACACTCATTACATTACAGAATCCCATAAAGGTTATTTCTAATCCCGTCACTATCAGTGGCTTGTCCTAAGTTGAGCAGAGTCGTTTGGAGGTTCAGCAGTCAAGCAAAACAAACACGTCATCGTACCGACAGGGTTGACATGGCAACCCGGGTGTGTCACAGGTGTGCGGGACAGAGTAATTGGTGCATGGGATAACCTGGTACATAGGAAACAAATTGCGTTGGAGTGTGTTGGTGCGTGGATGGTTCCTGGAGGCCTGTACTTTACTGTAGCTGGATGTTAAATGTTGTTACGAGATCAACTACCACAGCTTCACTCATGCCATACAGTACACCACCTGCATCAACGACCATTACGTAAACGATTCCATCGCTCGGCCGTATGAATTTCCAGTCGGGTGAAAATATTTTATTACTCTGCATTCGAACCTTTTCACTGCCAGAGTTTCTTTTAATTAGAGAAAATCATATAGTGTCTGCCTGAATGAAACAGCAAAATACAATTACAGCTGCGACAGTGCTGTTAGAGAGAGTTCTTAGCTTTTTAACAGCCAGGAACCTGAACAAAATCGTCCGGTCTTAACATGATTATATTACCAAAATTCGTCTAATAAATCAGGACTAAATCTATATTGGACAGAAAATGGGAGAAGGAGAAAACTACATTGAAATGAAAACCGAGAGAGGAACATATGCCATAGACATGACGAAGTAAGGGCTAAAAAATGTTTCTGTACGCCACTTATTAGTGTAGTCGGTATATAACAACTGCATTTCTAGAACCTTGATCTGTAGAGGTTAATAAATGTTAGTGATGGGCGATACTCGATTTTTTCTGTAATCGATTATTTCGATTACTTTTGTGGTCAGTAATCGATTATTAACCGATTACTTTTCGATTACTTTTACTTTAAAATAGATATTATATAGGTATGTTGGTAAAGTACAGTATAAGGTTAAATGTTACGGCTTCATTGTACTCTCTCTCTCTCTCTCTCTCTCTCTCCAAACATTAGTTAAAGAAAAAGATCCAGAAAAAGTGAAAATTTTATTATTACCTGAAAATTTAATTAACCAGTAATCAGATCTGCTGAGCCGCCCGCCACACAGTCACACGACTCACACACTGCCACACACCTGACACCTGTGCAGTGCACACCCGCCACAGTCTACACAGTACACAGTAGTACACAGAAACTGCACGTACGAGTTGGTTGTATTAGATTTGTCTTCTCCAGTGTCTGAGGCCCCGGCTTTTTATCCTGCTCGTACATAGGCTACACGCTGTTAATTCTCAGCTACCTCTTTTTTTACATATATACATCTTTATGAATAAATGCGTTTTTATAACACAGGTTAATATGTACTGGGTAAAATCCATTGAAATGCACGTGTCTGTAATATGTATTTAATGTTTAATTTATGCTGGGAGTAATCGTTTGGTAGTCGATTACTGGGAACTATAATCGATTAGTGAAAAATTTTACCTTGTACTTGATGTAATCGATGTACCGGTACCACAAATCTACAGCATTAATCCTTTCAGCAAGATCACATTATTTGGATTATAATCTGAACAAACAATGGCCACTTTAGTCAGCTTCGATGTAGGCATTTTTTCAGTGGGGGGCTTGTAGCAGGCAGAAGTGTTAAATTCCTAAGCCAAGGATGGTTAATCATCGCTGTGAAATTCACATCATTGTGTTCCCAGGTTGCTGAATTTATCATCCTTATCAAGCCACACATTTACGTATTATTGTCCCTCCTAAAATAAAAACGTCATGGCTTTTCACGAGCTTTGTTTTTGTTTTTTTCTAATGCAAAGAAGAAGTAACCAAAGGCTAGAAGTCCGGAAGATATCTCCCTCCAAGGGAAAAAAAAAAAAAAAAAAAAAAGAACCAAATTCAAGATCCGTTAATTTCTAGATGCCTGGACACACTGCGTTTAAAAGACTGGATAGCGTAGACAGTCGAAAATACAGGCAAAGGAAGATAATTCCAAAGTTGACCTGTTGCCTACATGAATGACTGGGAGTAACAGTTAACTCTTGCATTAGACATTTGAGCAGGAAGGAGATGAGAGTTTGTTGCTTGACGGGTGCTACGCGCCTGCTGTAGCGGTGGAGGGATGCAAGCAGACATCTCAGAGAAGCAGTGACCAGGGTTAATAATTGAACAATATATGGAGAGGGGAAATCAGAAGCTGAATAAAAGCTGTAAATTGAGTGGCAAGAGAGCCACAGACAGTCGAGAAATTAATGAGGCAGAAAAGAACTCAACGAAACAACGAGTATATAACTACCGGTATATGGAACAGAAATAAGATACTGTTTGTACAACAGAAAGGTGTAACAAAAAGATAAAAAAGAAAAAGTGAAACTGAGAAAAGAAAAATAGTGTGACATAAAAAGACTGCAGTAAGTTGAACATTTTTTTCCTTGTGGTGACCCAGGCAGCACCAATGGGGAGGCCAAACTGGTCAGTAGACAATTATGTAAAGCTACATTGGCTTGTGTGTATGAGAGAGAGAGAGAGAGAGATCGTACCTGCAAAATAATAGAAAAGACTAATTACAGAAGTTTTATAATAGAGTAACAACAAAGTGAAAGACAGAGCATTTGAGAGGAGTGGGAGGAACCGGATGAAAAATAATATCAGTATTATATGAGGGGAGAATACACCGATGTAGCAGACCACGAGTTACCCACAAATAAAAGATGCTAAACGTCCACCACTCATGGGCTTTTGATTATATCTCGGATGCTCTGCCCACCTCGCCAAATGTCGGCCCTGTGTAAAGACGCTAGGTTGGGTGAACTATAAAATTCCGGGGGTATGGTCCCCCATGAAGAAGGGGGGAATAATGATTTAATCTAACCAAACCTAGCATCTTTATGAACAGCAAAAACAGGGTGAGGTTGGGGAGCATCCGTGACGTCATCAGTCGTGCAAGCACTTTTGTGCTTTTGTATACGTTTGGTTTCTCTACCTCCTGTCCTTCTAACTCAGGATTGATTAAGTTCGTGATAGTGTAGAAGAAACAGGAAAGAATGCTCAGAGACTGGAACTCTCGTGCCGACCTGCTGGTCTAAGGACCGAAAGTATGACTTTGCCCTTTGACATTGACCATCAAGAGATGCCTCTCAAAATCAAATATCTTGACCCTTTTTAAACGGAACCCCTCCACAAAGCTTTCTCCACGTCGGATAAAAACTGTTAAAGTTGACCTTGCCATATGTCCTTGACCTCGGACCCCCTGTTCTCAAAAACTGTAGGTCAGCCTCTTGAGTGATCTTCAACTCAAGTTTGATCCCAACCATGTCAAAACAGTTTTAGCCCTGTTCTTCATTCATATTAGTCATCTCTGTCTGTGACACATAATCCCATTCACTCACAGGCAGATGACTCAACGCTTCACATTCCCCTCACAATTAAACACCCATTCCCAAAGTTTGATATCTCAAATTCCCAACTATGCACAGCAGTCTCCATAAATCACGACTTATCTAAAATCACTTTATAGGGACAAAATAACTATCTCATTTAATGCTAGAAAAAACAAATATACCCAGTTTATTAATAGGCAGATATTGCTTGAATCCTATATTCCCTTCAATGCAACCCACTCTCTTATCTCTAAAAGTACTGAAATTCTTGGTGATTCGCTGAACAATGCCCTCAGTTGAACCTCTCATTTAGACCATTTGCTAAAACCGTCTCAAAGAAACTTGGATTATCGTACAAAATTTGCAATTTCTTCAGTGACAAGCAGTTAGCCGTAATTTGCAAGAGTCATGCCCGCCTTCAGCTGGAATATTGATCACCCTTGTGGAGTGGATGTGGAGGGGTTACACTAAAACAACAGGACAAAATTAAAAACAAAGCAATAAGAACAATTAATAACTCCAAATTTAAAAATGAACTACCCTTCCTGCAGGCAGGGGCGTACGCAGGATTTTTCGTAAGGCGGGGGGGGGGGAGAAATTATACATATATATGCGGTTTATCAAAATACATACACTCCAAATAGGCATAGTCATATTCTTACATGAGTTACATGCCTTACATCAAATGCATAGTGACAGAAAGCATGAATCGACTCAAATCAATCATCCTTGAATAAGAACGGAAGCCGTCAAATTCCAAGGGGAGGCAACTGCCCCCCTTTGCCCCCCCCCCCGACCTCCGGACGCCCATGCCTGGAGGTAAGACGGAATGTTGCTTCCCTTGCATTATTTTACAGATACTTTTGCGACATTTGCTCAGGCAAAGTTGCATCCATTGTGCACCTCTCCACGTCTTCCCCCGCAGCTATATGGGTATCTGGTAGCACTCATGACTTTACTATCACACTGCCATATATCAGAACGCCTATCAGAATTCATTTATTCCCAGAACTGCTTCTCTTTGATTAGTTTCCCCTCGACTTCAACCTACAGCAGTTCAAGTCCAACTATTATATATATATATATATATATATATATATATATATATATATATATATATATATATATATATATATATATATATATATATATATATATATATATTTAATTATTTATTTATTTATAACAAAAGACACTCGTAATCTGGGGCATAGGTTTTTCTTATTTAATTTGTTTTTCCGTCCTCTGTTTACACACACACACACACACACACAGAAAGAGAGAGAGAGAAATGATGAAAACAGTACATCAGTTCTCGCATCACAAGCATGGGTGTGAAGAGCAAAGATAGAAAAAAAGAAAAAAAAAAAAGAAAAAGTCAGGGAAAGCGAGACAGAGGAAGTAAATATTATTAGGATTAAAAAAAAAAATGAATGGGTATAACAAAATATTCTTACGGAAAAAGGAGACCAAATAAGGAAACAAGAGCGAAAGTGAAAACAGAACAAAAGATAATCATGACAAAATAAGGAAAAAGTAAAAAGAATAAATAAAAAGAGGAAGAGAGGCAAGAATGAAGTAACTCGTAGCCAATACTATTGAACAAAGGTATTATTATGGGAATGAAACAAGCGGAGACGAATTAACTCAATGAAGATATTGGGAAAGTTAGAAAAGAAAGAAAAAACGGAAATGAAAAAGGCACGGGAAAGAAACTAAATTTAAATCAGGGAAAAAAGAAGGGAGACGAAAAGATAATGAAATCCGCGCTGGAACTATAAAAAAAAAAAAAAAAAAAAAAAGAGAGCGGGCGGAAGGGAAGAAAGTACAGTAGGAAGGATAATCAACAATACAGTCAAATGGGATAAACCGTGTAAAGATGAAGTAAGCGTTACAGATGGAAAGAAGTGAAATAATCAAGTCAAGATGGCAAGATCTTAAAAGAAAATGAAAAATGTAATCTGAGCGATGTACAAAATTACAGACGAGAAGAGATAAGTAGTAGATACAAAACAAACTGGAAACGAGTATAGTCGAGTAATTTATACTCATAAGAGCAGATAATTTATTCTCGTCTGAGGAGAAATAAGGAAGAAAGTCGGAAAAGCTGATATGCAACTGCGAGTGTTCGTAAAATAGTAATTAACTCGTTCACTTCTCTTAAGTAGTAGCAGGAAAAAGACGGAAAAAAGACATCATACAGACTTGTGCAAAATGAATGTGTCGGCATGGATGAAGTATTATTTAGTGTAGTAAAGGAGCAAATAGGCATCGGAAAAATTACACAGAGCTCATACTGAAAATAAAGTGGAGCAGAAGATGAAAAAGTGAGCAGAACAAAGTGGAACTGCAAGGAGTGGGGAAATAAATTATAAAAGCGGCATTAGACAGGGCGACATGGAGGCGATTTGTTTGTGGCCACCCCTATTGCGTCTGGCAATAGACAGATAAACAGACATTCACTCTTAACTCACAGTGGGTTGGTCCACACCTAATCCTTTTTCATACCTTTATACTCCGATTATTTTCGTTCACCCATCTATTTCTTGGTTTTATTCTGGATGTATATTTTTTTTCTGCCCCAGGCTTTAGTTAAAGTTGCTTCCCATTTTCGTTTACCTTCATTCCTAGATTATTTTTTCCTACGTCATTTTCTTTCCATTCTAGGCATTAGATTTCAATTTCGAACCTTAAGCAATATCACTCTGAACTCCGAATATGCTGCTCATCAATTCCTGTCCTCGTTCCGAGAGATTCTAGAACACTTGTATTTTTTCACACCTTTTCTTCACTAAGCTAATCCTGTCTAGGGTTACTGATGTATCCTTTATTACTTATTATGTTTTATAATCATGAATAATAACTTAATATTGGTATGAAATAGATGCAAATATTTCATATCATTATTTTGGCTTTCATGATTATCGATTCTTGCTGGCCAAATACCCCTTCAGGGTGATGGCAAAAAAAAAAAAAAATGTGTAGGGTAGCTAACTATGCAGGTAAGTCCACTTGCGATCCGCGAGTACGGACCCGTGGTTTTAGGGGGTTTCTCATTCAGCCTCGTAGATAGTAGCTCCAAACACAAACACAGGACAAGACCACAATAAGTAGAAGACCAACGCCAGGACCAAAATAAGATGGAGAAAGATATGAAGGGAGATAGGACAGTACATATGGTTCTAATTCAGTCTTGTTCAGGTGGGTGAGGATCTGTGTCACTTTGTGCACATGAGACAGCCTGTTCACATTCAAGGTAGAAACAATGAATGAAGGTAAAAAGGGTCGTAACTGGGACGAGAAGGTCACCGACAAGGCTAGATGGTGCTTGTTAGGTAGATTTGCTATCTCTTTAGTATGCAACTCTAAATAATCGGGTGCAACATAGTAACCCTTTATCGTAAGGAACTGGTTTTGGGAGGAGCATGTGAGTGTTACGTCCTGTCTCAGGAAAGAAGTATTGTTTCGCATACATGGAAAACTGACTTCAATTGAATGGGTTGGAAAGTGCAATGTTGCAGTGCAGAGGAAGTGTTTGTGTCCAACAAGGTCATCTGACACTACTCTACCCCTGACGGAATGAAGATAAAATGGAAAGCAGGACATACATGGAGATCAAGAAATGAGGTCTTACACTTCTCAAATTCATCCACAGTCGTTTCTGCTATATACCCTTTGTTATCCGACACAACTAGCACCCCTGGTTCCTCATTCAGAATGACAAGTGTATTGTTAGTAGTAGCGAAAGGGAAAGGAATGAACCGCCATGCACTGGACATACAGGATGCCATCATGGGTCAACTGGACCTCTAACAATGGGTAATAATATTCCAGTTGACTCATACCAAAAAGTGGCGTAAATCCATGCTTCACCATAGCTACGTCAAGAGCACTGATTAAAATATGAGTAGGAAGCAATAAAGCATTAACTCTATTCAGACTTGCGTCGATTAAGCCGTCCACCATATTGGCTGCATGTGACTCCAAAGCAGTGGTTGATTAGTCGAGAGCATGTAAGTATTCAGTGATTAACACTAAGTTAGTCAGGGTTGGTAGGTTGGTCTGGATGTTGTTCACAACTCCTACGAGATGATTGGTAGTCTTAATTATCTCGTTAGGTTTGTTAGTGAACTTACCTAACTGTTCATACGTGTGTACAATTAGCCTGTTATTCGCCTTAGCTGCCAATGCCAAATCATGAATCTGTCTACCCAATTGCACTACGTCTTTGTCTAGCGCTGTACCAAAAAGCTTTTGAGACAGGATACCTAGGAGATCCACAAGTCCTCTCTTAGTAAGTGCATGGACATGCTTGGAAATATCAGTTTGCATTAGGTAAAGCAACATGTAATTTAGTGAGCCTGTCTGTGAGCCTATCTGTATGTCCAGCGTGAAGCTCGGTTATACCATGCAAGGTTTGTACCAAAGCTTCATTACCTGAGGTCGTCAACTGTGGGTTCCGGTTGAATAACTTGCCGACTTCCGACAGTTGCTGTCTGAGATGAAACAATCCCTTAGAGACCTCTTTAACAGTATCTGGAGCTTGGAGATATCCTTGGATTGGATAGTAGATGCATACTGCATCCTTTACTATCACTACCTCTCCAAGTGGGCTCTTCAGTGCTCCTGGCATCAACGCAGTCGTGTCCGTGTCTGACGTCGTTCCATAGGTCCACTCCAAGCAAAGAGAGAGGAGTACAAGTGCGAGCCACATTTCTGTAAAAGAAGATACCCCCTTAATCGCTCTTACTGTGGGATCGTAGCTTGCTGCGAGACACTTGGTTAGGGACAGGTACGGATGAAGACATAGACTGCGATGAAGACAGAGGGGACAACACATCAGACAATTGGTTAGTTAGGCTTAGCTCTTGACTTACTGGTTTGATCCTGTTATCATGTACCAACTCCTGGGTTCCATTACCATTATCCCTTATTCGATAAGTATGTCCACGCACGTGTTCCACAATGGTATATGGTCCATGGAACTTAGGTCTGAGCTTGGAAGTTCTCTCAGGGTTGTTGATCATAACCTTCTGGCCTATCTCCAACGTCTTTTCTTGACTACCTTTGTGTTGTTTCACCATCATCTCTGCTCTTGAGGCTTTTAATCTTTTTCGTACTTCAATATGTATGCGTTGGAACTTTGCAAGCTGGACTTTGGCATAATTCTCTTGATTATACACTGGGGTAGGAGGTTCAGCCAGCAAATCGTAGAGTAACACCTCCTCTCCATAAAGGATATAATGACGAGATTTCCCCATTGACGAATTTTCTGAGGAGTTGATGGCCGCCGCTTCATGTGGTAACCAGTCTTGCCAGTCCTCTTGCGAGTTAATCGCTGGTCTTAAGACTTCCAGTATCTTCCTGTTTGTCCTCTCCACCTGGCCATTGCTCTTGGGACTGTAAGGCGTAATAAAGACTTGCCTTACCCCATACGTACAACAGATTTCCTCTAACACTTGGGTACGAAATTCACTGCCATTATTGCTGAGCAATACCTTGGGTGTAGAGTATGGACAAATCACTGAGGTTACGAAAGCATGCGCCACCTCCTCTGTAGTTTTCGTCTGTAAAGGTGCTAAAACAGTGAATCATGAATAACGGTCCACTGCCACCAGTACATAGCTTGAGCCTTGATAACTCTTTGGCAATGCTAAGAGATCAATGGAGACTGTATCCCACGGTTTTTACAGTAGGGGATATTCCAAAATGGGAGTCAGAGGTCCCATCATTCCTCACATTTCCGCGCACTTGACACACTGACTAACATGGGATTCTATGTCCTTTCTCATGGTCGGCCAATAGTATTTCTTTCTTGCCTCACGTATGCATCTGTCGCATCCAGGATGATCTGCTTGAGGTACGTCATGAACCAACTGTAACACGGCTTGCTGTAGTGTAGCAGGAACAACCAACTGATACACAGTGTCCTTCCCCGGGGGCTGTTTATACAAAAGGCCCCTTTGAAGATGGAAGTGTCATCGGTACTGAAAGTTTAGGTAGACATGACTCGTCACAAGACTCCAAGGCATAGATGACTTGAGACCACATCGTATCCCTACATTGTTCCGCTTTTACCGTGTCCGGGGAATACCCAGAAGGAGAGACATGCTCAGATGTGGCAGCAGCAATGTTTCTACTCAGTGCGTCGGCAATGACATTTTGTCGGCCTGGTAAATATCTGACCTCTGGGTCAAACTCCATTACCTTGCTGATCCAACGAGCAACCTTACCATGCAAGTTCTTCCTCTTAAACAAGTCGCGTATGGGTGCATGGTCAGTTAAGACAATTATCCAGCATCCGAAGATGATATCCCGGCAATGTCCTAATGTCCACACGACTGCTAATGTCTCCATATGTGTTGCCGAATAATTTTTTTCAGGGGGTCTTAGTGCCCTACTGGCATATGCAATGATGTGCATTTTGCCTTCCTCATCCTTTTGCTGTAACACCGCTCCCAGTCCCAAACCTGAGGCATCTGTGCACAGGTAAAAAGGTTGATTATAATCAGGAAATGCTAACACGGGTGCCTCTGTCATGACTTTCTTGAGGTCGTTGAAGCTTTTCTCTTCTGATGGTCCCCATTGCCATGCAGCATCCTTCTTAAGTAGTGTCGTCAATGGTGATGCATAGCAGCATAATTGTGGACAAAGCTCCTGTAGAAACCAGTGAGCCCTGGGAATGAGCGAACGTTATTCTTGGACTTGGGTGTAGGGAAACTTACCATGGCTGCAACCTTATCCGGCAAAGCCTTGATGCCATCGCCATCAACTAAGTGCCCTAGAAATCTAACATTTGCTTTAGAAAATCGCACTTCGATAGCTTGATTTTCAGACCCACAGATCTTAAGGTTTCCATCACTCGTTTTAACTTACTAAAATGAGTGTCCATGTCTTTGCTCACAATAATTAAGTCATCAAGATATGCCAGGATGTCCTGCCCAATCATGTCACGAAACAACTGATTCATCATCCTCTGAAATGTCAAAGGAGCATTACTCACTCCAAAAGGCATCTGGAGAAATTCAAAGTGCCCACGGTGAGTGCTAAGGCAGTGATGGGACACAACTCTTCGGTCAGCTCCATCTGCCAATACCCTGACTCTAGATCCAGGCAGGTGAACACGGTATTCCTTTACCCAAGGACTGCAGCAAGGCTCTGAGATGCGGAATTGGGTAACGATCCAGTATGGTTACCTTGTTCACTTGCCGAAAATCTACAACAGGTCTCACACCAGCGTCCTTTTTAGGCACTAGAAAGAGTGGTGCATTCCAAGGTGAGGAAGAAGGCTGAATGACTTCATCAAGAAGCATCTTTTCAACTTCCTCTTCCACTGTTTTCCTTTGGCTGTGTGGTAGATGGTATGCAGGCGCATATATTGGATTTGTACCTGGGCACAATCCAATATGATGCTTCACCTTGTCCATCCTACCCAGCGGTTCTCCTGGAAGTGCCACTACGTCGGAGAATTCTTTAAGGAATGCTGGCAACCGCATTTTATGGGCAATATTATCTGTTACCTTCATGTATTGTTCTAGCAGCTTTCCTCTCCCAAGATGTATAGGTTCCGACTGAGTCGTTGTTTGTGATGTTACTATGGGAGAGACCACCGGTACGTCATTGACTTCCTTTACAGGGGCACCATAGGACATCAAGTCGCCTATATAACAACCATCTCTGAACTTAACTGCGCCACCATTCATATTTGCGATGAAGAGGGGCGTCTTCTGGTTTGGTCCGACACTACTCAGTGTGCACTCCAGTGGTAATGCCTTATGTTTTACGGTCTCTGGTAAACATGCCACGGCATTTCCCTCCGACACATAAGGTACTCGGACAGGAATTTTGCAGACAGTTTGACTGGGTAAGTGGTGATTCCCACTCACTATAGCCCTGACCTGCTTCCAATGCATACCCTCCATTTTGTGTGCATCTGGGGACTCCCTCAACGCATCACTTGTCGGGGTCACAACTGGTTGAACGGCTCCTGATTAGATGCCAGTCCCAGCTTGTGTTGGTGCGGGATTAAGGCCTACAAACTCCTTTCCATTAAAGGAAATAGAATGTCTCTGAGGGTGTATAATCACGTTATACTTCTCCATGGATTCAAAGCCCAATAACCCATCAGCTGGCAGAGGGAAATCCTCAACCACATAAAATGTATTGTGTAACACAGGAGATAGTTTATCTGCCCTCAGTGTCAACAGTACCTGGCTTATGATTTTCATTTTACTCCCTGTCACACCTGTCAATATTACGTCAGGTGCAGACAACATCCAATTTGCTCAAGGCATTTCATACTTCAGCCTCTCTTGCGCTCTAGTAGAAATAATATTTGCACATGCCCCAGTGTCCACTATCAAAGACACCTGGCCTTTCCCTATGATCCAAGGTATCGAGAGCAAATCCACCTTTTTAATAGCTGCCACACACGCATCGGTACATTGTATGATTTTATTTACTTCTGCGTGTGGCCCTGAACTATTCCCGAATTAACCTGGTTGCCCAGTTTTTCCTGATTGGCAAGAACAATTGGGTAATAGTCCGTAGAATGAGGACACCGCCCATGGATAACACACCATCTTTGTACCTTTGTTTTTTTAGCCTTGGTCTTTTGCTGTGGAGAACTAGTACTGGGTTATTTGTTGCCTACTTGCTTTTCAGTACTAGGTCCATACGTGGTGGGCCGGTTGGCCTTGGCTGCCTGACAAGCTGCCTTTTTAACATGCCAAAACTTTTTATCTGTTGACCAGCCTCGTTACACACAGTACAGAATCTGCTAGCAGGGCTTTTCTCTGTGTGTACAGCTAAGACACTACCGGCCTCTCTTTCTGCCTTTGCTTTTAGCTTAAAGCTCACATTAGGCAAGGCTATTTCAGGAGGTCTTTTGGTCTGCCTAAGTACCTGAAGTCGCCTAGTACAGGTTAAACAAGACAAAAACTGTAAATATTCTAACAATCTAGCTACCCTTTCAAAAGTCAATCCCCAAACTGTGTCTCCCCAGCCCGAAGTTTGCAAGGCTTTGCTAGCTTCTGCATAGCATATGCATGCCTTCGCCACAGCCTGGCTTTCAGTACAGTTAGGATGCTGCTGTGCACTATTTATGAACCTAAACACCCAAGCGACCGATATGTAGCACACTTGCAAAAGTGTTAATTAGGGCTTCCTTAAACTTTTCATATTCATGACCAGTAGGCCCGGTTTGAAATAATGAGGCCTCTAGCATTTCAGGTGCTGGGGAATTTGGCTTAATATTTGCTTTAATGTGCCAAATCTATTCTCTGTCACTAGCAAGCTGCAGCCTATGTATCTGGGCCTTGCAGTCTAGCAGGAATCTCTGAATGTCGTACTCATCTTCCCCAGTAAACTGTAAACTCGGTTGGGCTGTAGATAGCACCTTTATACAATCTGGGTTCAAAGGTGCCTGAATAACAAACGGTCCTTGGGACTGTCTAACCGGCGCTACAGGAGGTAAAGTTGAAGGAATGCTAGCAGTTGCCAGATTAGTGGTTGCCATGTTAGGTACTTGCCAGAAGGGAGGAAGATTCATCTGAGTTTGCATGTCAATACTGTTAGTATTCATGCTCCACGGATTTACAGAAGGATCCTGGGTTTGTATGCCAATACTGTTAGTATTCATGCCCCATGGATTAGCATAAAGAACATTAGCAAATAAATGGTCTTGTCTTTGCTGTCCAAGGGTTAATGGTGTACTGAACATGCATGATGTGTAAGTGGGTGTGTGAGTTGTTGCACGGTAGCAGAGATTATTGGACCTTGAGTATCCTGAGTGACCACGGGTGCTGTTGTAGCCTGTTCAATGTCCCTAGTCTCTTCGCTAGGAGTACCCTTATTAGCAAGACTAGTGGCCATTTTGGACCTAACTGAACTTTCAGGAACTGTAGAATAAGAATGACCAGAATGCAAAATTAATGTAAAGTGTTCAAGTCCTCACTATCCAGTTCCTCAGAAGTGTCCTGACTATCTTCAGCCCCAATATGTCCTCCACTACGTAAAGTTTGGATGCCCTTGTCCAGAGTTTCAATCCACTCACACAATTCTGAGTCTGATTCACTTTCCTTCGTGGTTGGTTTGTCTGAATCTTCCCTTAATTTTCGTCCCCACTTCTTCACTGTATCCATCTAACCTTGTAAGGATTTATTCCCTTCTCAGTCACAGGAAAAATTTAACTGACACAAATAGATTAGTTATGGCTTTTAGCAATAGAGAATGGGACACAGACAAGACGTACAGAAAATGTATCTATTTAGGGGAAACTGAGAAACCTTTATTTTTTTACACACATTACCTAACATGTGCTGCTTAAAAAGTGTGTCTGAAGGTTCACTGTGCATGTACACTACCTAGGTGTCTTATGATGCTGAAGTTCCCGGTATATTCGTACTGCAATTCCACACATTCCGCCAGGTTTCTTCTCCAACAACACGACGATCCCCTCCCCACGCTGGTCCTCAGGTGACTGCGAGACGCCACACACACACACACACACACACAGCCATACAGCAGCGTTGTCGGCCCAACCACACTGAGTGTGGACAAGCGGCGTGGAGAAGTTGCCGGCTACCGCCAGGGCTTGTGATTTTCCATAGTACTACTGTTTTCGCCGATCTTCATCTTTTATCTTGATATGGGAGGCTCCTGTGTCCGCCCTCAAACACAGTCTCAGTCTTTGTATCAGCACTCACCCTCTGTTACTGTATAGTTTACTATATGACCGTTCACTACACATTGGGTGAATAATAACTCCTGTAAATAATGCTATTGAACTACATATGCAATCAAACAGATGAATAATAAATTACCGCTACCTTTTCCCAGGACGATAAATGATTATAGCATAAAACATCATTTAAATATAATAACTTCTCACCTAATATTTCCTCCTTTTAAAGGGTCTTACACAGTTGTCGGAGTTATCACTGTCACACTGCTCGTCGTCCTCAGAAGAGTCCGATTCTGAGAAAATTATAGTATTTCCTGCATGACTTTCTTGATTGTTGTATTCTTCGCAAGTTGACCATTCTTCGTTGTCTGTGTTTTCCTCACTATTATCAATACTGTCATCGCTATGATCCTCAGCATCAATATTCCCTGAGCCAGTTTCTTGTGTTTCTGTATTTATATTAGCCTCTGTATGGAAAAATTCCTCAGTTGGTCCATTACTTTATTCATTTTCATCGTCACTACTCTGAGTAGTCTCTTCTTCACTAGAATGTAATAAGTTCAAAGCCTCTAGGAGATAAGGAACTCCAGGCTTTCTCTTGTCCTTCATCTGCAGCAAAGCCAACAAAATTATCTAAAGGAATTTGACTAGAATTAAATGTATTCAATAATAAATCAAAAAGGTTTCCCCCGGTTGAGCCTACACATTCCTGGTTTTCATCATACATATCAATCAGTTCCAAGGTCCCAGTTTTAATAAGCTTGGTGTCAGGATCATAATACTTAACAAGTACTGTGAAACATTTTGTGGTGCTGACATCCGTGGACTCGTCTACGATGACGGAAAATTTGTGATGTTGCAACTTGTGTACTAATTCATTAGTCACACATTTACCCAGGGTTCTAGTCAGCTCAGTGCATTTAGTTTTTTTCATGCACATACCCTGCGCAATGGCTGAATCTGGAAACATTGCCTTGCACAAATCAATCATATGGTCCACAATGATAAATGGCAAGTTGTGCTCAGCAATAAAACACATCAATAGAATTTTTGCTAATGCCACACCCCTATTGGAAAATTCAGTTTGTTGGTGGACCCCCTGCCTGTCCCATCTGTTACCCTCCTGCTCCAGCATCCGAGAGGATTCATTGTTGGTGTGGCAGTTTCTGGTCTGTAAATGGAATGGAGAGATGTATGTACGAGTCTGTCAGCTGTGTGTGTATGAAAAAAATAATTGTAGGCACATTACACGTCAACCATTATATACGCATAAATGCGTTGGGATGTACCAAAAATACTAATGAAGATAAAGCTTCGCAATAAAATATCGCGATAACACCCACCGTTGGACTCAACCAATCTGCCCTTACCTTATGCCTCTTGATGGTGGATAACTCAGCATTCAGCTCCTTGTTGCACGTAGTGCAAAAAGCTTTTTCAGGATCGCCCTCCACCCTCGTCAACCACGGACTGAACTCCTCATTTACTAGCCATTCGTCTCTCAGCTTGCGCTTCGGAGGCATGGCAACCTATACATGTACCGTATGTATATCAGTTTTGGTGTACGTTCACGCATTATCAAAGTTTACCATTATCAATTTTCAACATTTATTTTTCTCTAACAGAAAACTGTATGTTACAAATGGTAGACTATCATAATATATCGGGTATGTTACTATTCAACAGACATGGCTATTATACTATTGCAGGACAACGAAGACAGTATATATATTATACAACTAATAATAACACTTACTGCAGCTAAACTGAAGATTGAGTGGGTGTGTTTAAGAACTGGCGGCACAGCTGGCAGGAGGATGAAATTCACCAGTGCTGGGGACCAGCTGCCCATGAAAACACTATATCGGCCAATAACAAAACAACATATAAACAGATAATAAATATATGATTTAAATAAACTGTTAAACATAACTGAGGGGAAATAACACAACTTTCATGAATAAATTTATTAATGTAATAAATGCATAAATCTTATTAATTTGGACGTGCATCAACATAATAGCTACCTATTGTAGCTATAAACCACAACATAAGAACATCCCAAGCCGCATTTAATCTAAGTTATTGTATACAAACACCTATGTCGCTTTTGCCGCTATATCGATGGGTGGTTTTCTTGACCACACAGATGTGGACATGGTCGACCCAGACCACAGAGGGTTGCCAGACAACACCATAAAACCACGCTGGCATACAAATATCCACAAAACGACAACGCTGCCACACAGCCCACACCAGACACTCGCCCTGCCTCACTCCAGCCTCCGCGCCCAGAGTTGCCAGATGTGTCTAGATGATACCACCCTTCGCTGCACTTGCCTTGGTCATGAGAGCAAGATAATTGCCAGTTCGCACTTGAAGGTAGAGATATCTCGCCAGGCAGAGATATAGAGAGAACGAGATTAATTACTCTGATATATCTGCTCCACTTACTTGCTCTGCAATTAGTCCCTTTGCAACAGGAGAGTAAGATTTTCTGTTTCACCTGCAGGATCATGAACGGTTGCAAGGGTTTTCACTGCACAAATCCCTTTAGCACCTTTTCATATCCCACCACTGCCACCAATTTTATGTGTCGTCTTGTAGGAATTCCTCAACTAGTCACTAATATATCAGCTTATTGGAACCCCACAGCTGATCACCAAGTTATATATCAGCTTAGACGTGACTGCACTGTTCCAAGCAAGGTTATCAAGATAAAACGTTCCGCCTGGTCGAAGTCACTTCCGGCTGACACTCTCCACCAAATGTCTTCTCACACACTGGAGTCTGGAGATGGTGGGAAATCGGTGTAGATCCTGTTGAAGGAATGGTAGAGGTAGCGTGTGCAGGTGAACTGAGACTGAGCAGATTTCTCTCTCTTTATTGGCCACAGAAAGATACAACTGCGACACAGAGAGAGCCCAGAGTATATACGTCTCTCTCATTTGAATGATAAGTGTGTTCTGCCCTAGCTGGCCGGCTTCCCGTCTGTGAGTGGTGCTGAGGTCAATATATTCAGAGGTGCCAAACCCCACAGACAACTGGGATTTATACATGAACAGAAGCTTCACAACCTTACTGTGCACATTCTACACCTCAGTAAAGTAGTATTGATTACATTAAAGTATGCCATCAGGGTAAATATTTCCCCCAAGACTTTAAACATATATACAATTCATATTTCTCTATTGCCTTCCCTTTACCCTCATTGTTTATGATAGAAAATGTTGGGCTCTGCAAGTCTAGTGCTCATCTCATTCCCACACCACACGAATAGTAAGATGGTGTTTGGTTGATAACCATCACAATATATTACACACGTGTTAATTATGCTTAAATACCTTTGTATGTAATATGTAAAAATAGTGTGAAACTACAACTCATCATGGAAACGATGTCCGGCACCAAAACAATCCCACCTCATCATAGGCTCTTTACTGTCTTGTACTACTGTCTTCACCTTGCCATCAATATTTCTCAATCCTCCTCCTTGGTGATGTGCCTTGGATACTTTTGCTACAGCCAGAAGATTTTATTGTTAAAAAAAAGTTTTTGTGGTGAACACGTTAAACTATCTCCATTAACCACTTTTGAACGGTAAACGTCTTTTGTAATATCTTTTGTCTACAACCTGACGGGATTAATTATTTTGGGAGAAACATGTCAAACAGAAAAATTTCCATTCCCTGATTACAAATTATATTTACATTCATGGGTCAGGAGAATCACATGTAAAGACAGTGAATGTGAGGTCGTGAGTCGGACACAAACTACGGAAGTGCGTTGAAAATGAGGCAAAAAGTTGGCTCCCAAGCATAAACTGTTGGTCTAGCGTTATAAGGCACCATGGCAGCTGTCGTACGATGATGATGTAATGTGGCTGATGAAAGCATGGCGAAAATAAAGAGAAGTTTGCAAGGCAGAGGAATGGAATGGAAGGACGGGAAGTGAAGGTTAATGACAGTAAAGGGTATGATCTGTTGGTGTGCTGGAGGTTATCTCTTGGAGCACAGTCTGTGTCTCTGAACTACAGTATAAGAAGGGAGCTGAAAGAATTCTATCCTGTATACAACTTGTAACAGACCCACAAAGGCAGCAGTGGTGTAAGTAGATTGAAGGCTGTGGAACCTATTTGTATGTGATGCTTAGTGATATCTGGCCAATGGACCATTGAATAAAGTGTCGATGGGAGACAACCTCTTTAAATACGTGTTGTACTGTTATTTGGAGGACATGTTGAACGCGGGAGCAGTAGCATAAGGCACGTTTTGGCGAAAGTTTAATCCTGGATCAATGCCAGATCGAGATAGTGTCGATCCCGACAGCTGATCCTGTATTGGCGAGGCACAGTCCTGGTCCTGGATTGGAGTGAAAGATGATCCAGGATCGAACTGAGGCAGTCCACCTCCCTGACGTGGACTGAGCTGGGCGATCCTGGATTGTGATGTTACACCAAAACAAGTATAGCATCAGCTTCTACACTGTAAGTGCTGTATTTACTTAATTTCTTAATAATGTTGTAGTAAATGAAACTTAACAAATTAATCACTCTCCTGGCCGAGATTCGATCTCAGGCCTCTGCGCTTTGTATGCCGCATGGTACAACTGAGCTAAAGAGAGGATCCCCACTTTGTCCCTTGGCAACGCGGGCTTTTATGCACCCTATTACATCCCTCTTTTCTCCCCTTGGTGATTTATTTGGTGAGTTTCGAATGCACATGGTAGCGTGGCATCGGAGGCCACCTCGTGGAGGCTGCAAACCACACCGAACAGCCCATCCTTGGGATGTAAGGACAGGAACGCTGTCAGCTAACCAATGGACAACATCAAATTGCCAACGAAGCCCCGCCAAACATCCCACACCTCTGCCAACCAATGTTTTAACAGAAATGAAAATTAACAAATTAATTACATTGTCCTGGTTGAGATTCGATCTCAGGCCCCCGCGCGTCATACGTGCACACATTACCACTGAGCCAAAGAGAGAATCCCCACTTTGCCCCTGGTCAGCGCGGGCTTTTATGCACCCCACTACAATGTATTGATAGAATGCTACTGCCAGTTAGTAGGGTGGGTGTGAGGGGCTCAACTGTGTCTAGTTTCATTAGTAATGGGACTGTATTGCTGAAATTGAGAGTAGAGTTACTGCTGACCAAATCATCTGTTTGAACTTTCAACCGTCAGCGTTTTGTTTACAATCAGGTGGGGCACTGAGGTGTCGCCATGGCAAGAGGAGAAGCCGATATGAAACCGCTGGATTGTTTTGGTGTGACCATTTCGGATCAGTAATCTGCTCGATCCTAATCCGATCTCATTGACCCTGCCTAAATAGGCCTATAGGCAAGTTCCAGTGCTAGAATGGACAATGAGAGGAGAAAATTTAGAGAAGTGTTATCTCTGCAGGTTATTAAGGGATATCCGTCCATTCCAAAGTACTCTCAGCAAAACACATAAAATAATTATAATAATAATATTAATAATAATAATAATAATAATAATAGTAATAATAATAATAAGAAGAAGAAGAAGAAGAAGAAGAATAGTAATAATAATAATAATAATAATAATAATAATAAAACTAATAGTAATAATAATAACAACAGCAACAAAAACAACAGCAACTAGAACACCGTAAAATTGTCCAAGGACAATTTGGTAAAGAAAAACTTCCACAGTCACTGCCTTTCCCTGTATTTCTAGCACTCTTCAAGACGTGGCTGACATGACGACGATAATTTAGATACAGAGGAAATACCCCTACCATTGAAAGAAGGTACTGTCACCCCCAACATACAAAGGAAGGTCTAGAGCAGCTACAAAGAGGTAACCAGTCACACTGTCCCCCCACACTACAAAGATATTTGAACGAGTCCTTATAGAAATAATGGATGACTATCTGTAAATGGCTAATCAACAGAATCCAGGCCAATATGGACTTAGAAGAGGCAGATCATACATGTCACAACTACTAGACCAATACATCAATGTATTGGAGAATGTGGCCAATGGGAAAAATATACACGTTGTGTACTTGGTCTTTGTCAAGGTGAATCACAGTGTGGTCCTTTAACTACAATAGGAATGGAGTGAAGTTAGGCACCTGAATCCCTAGCTTCCTTACTGGAAGAACACAGTCTCTCATAGCTGATGGAACTCAGTCTAGTAACTCCAAGGTGACCAGCAGAGTCCCACAAGGGTCAGCGTCTGGACCACTCCTGGTCCTAATAATGATAAGAGATACTGATCAAGAAGTGGCAGATTCCTATGTAACCTACTTTGCCAATGACACGCATATCTGAAATGCAATGGATACCACAGAAGAAACACAACATTCAAAGTTACTTAGAAAAAATATGCAGCTGGGCAGACTAACAACATTGTTTCAGCAATGGAAATTTTAAAATGATCAGATATGGGACAAACACAAGGCTGAAATAAAAGTTACATCATTGATGGAGAAGCCATCCAGGAAGTGGACCATCATAACCCTTCGTTAGTCCTGTGGGGTATTCAGATGTGGTTAGTCAGGCCGGGTGTTACAACATCCCAATACAAAAATACATGTAGTGTTACTAACATGTAAAATACACTCATACTGCCGCTTCAGGATATCTCTGCAATCACTAATGAAAAGATTGAATGCCTAGTAGGTAGTGTTTATTAATCTATAATAATAAAATACAATAAATTATAATATCAATAAAAAAAATAACAAATGGACTTGTAATGCTAGGTGAAAAAGGCCCAACTCCTCGATCCTAGAACACTTAACGTGTAGCGGAGTCCTCTTTTGAGACCGGGGCTTAGTGCAATAAAGAGAGGTAGGACACAAAAACTCCAGGCAATAACCTTTACACGTATATTACCACAGTCAGACACAGGACAAAAACAGCAGATATTACAACATAGTATGTGACAGAATATTAAACCTTAACTAGGATATTAGTATCTCGCAGGATACTGGCTTAATAGATACTGATGCCAACACTGAATTTTAGTACACAGGTGTACAGGGAATACAGGATTTGCGGTGCGCGTGGGAGAGAGGGAGTGAGTCTCACACGGGGGAGGGAGGAGACAAGGGGTGACACGCGGAAGGTCAGAACAGAGTTATAGTAATATTGGGAGGGAGTAAGGATTATTAATTCAAACTTAGTATTTTCTGATAGCAAAGGGTTTTGACAATTGATTCTATTTCTTATCCAGGTTCTTACATACACACTGACTGCTGGGAGGAGATTCCTTAAGGGAGGGTAGGGGACACTGAGTATTTACTGTGTTTATGGTAATACAAGGTGGAGAATATTATTTAAAAATTTTCTCTACTGTTTCCTGGTAACAAAGGACATTTGTATATTTTACTATGGAGAAACTCTCGGGGTAGTAGTCTTACTGATATTCTGCAAGGGCGTCACTCGTGAGTCTGATTCACCAGAACTAAGTTTCTGGACTCGTCCTTATTCATCCGCCCGTGATTTCGCTCGCCCTGGTATTCAACATACATTAAGTCACTTTATCACTGTTGCACTAATTCTGGGGCAACGTCACACTTAGCATAAGTCATTTAACTAATTCTGGGGCAACACCACACTTAATATAATTCACTCATATAGTGGGGGCGGCGGGGAGACACGTCGGTGACAACTCTGCTGGAACAGGGGCATCACCAAGGGAGGGCGTGCCGAGAGGGCACGGAACGACTTGCAGGGGCGTCCTCTCTCCTCCAGGGCTGCAGGTGGCGAAGGGGACCATAGTCTCCAGGCTAGGTACAGGAGTGTGGCCTTCAGGATCGGGGCCAAACAGGTCCAGGAATCTCTGGCTCAGGTCTTGGCCGGAGGTGGAGGTCTTCCGCCGTCAGGGCGTGGAGAGATCACACCCAGGCATCCTGGGGAGGGCCTGGAGTAACCGAGGGCTGTGGCCCCCATGGTCGAGAGGCGCCGTCAGGGAGGGGCTGTGGCACTGACCTGAGTTAGGGTCCATCAGGTGGGTCTTCTCCAGGGCCAGGCGTAGGGAGCAGAGGCCAGGGGAACCTGTAGGGCCTCTCTGAGGTCCTTCAGTGTTGGAGGTCCGGGCTCTCATCTCACGCTGAGGCGATGACACTTCTTGCACCTCTCTCCGGACGGGGGGCCCGGCTATCGGCCGTGGCTGCCCAAGGGCGCAACTATAGGGCGCCAGGGCCCGGCTATTGGCCGTGGCCTGAGTGGGGGACTCAGCGCGCCTCTGGACACCTTTGGAGCGGCTATCGGCCACCTGACAAAGGCAGGAGCGGCTTTCAGCCGTCTCCTGCAGGAGGGAGGGTGAGTGGCTATCGGCCGTCTTGGGGGCAGCACCTTCGGAGCGGCTATCGGCCGTCTCTAGGGCAACACCTTCGGAGTGGTTATCGGCCATCTCTAGGGCAACACCTTCGGAGCAGCTGTCGGCCGTCTGGCAAAGGCGGGAGCAGCTATCGGCCGTCTCCTTCTGCCAGAGAAGTGAGCTGCTATCGGCCATCTCGGGGACAATACCTTCAGAGAGGCTATCGGCCGTCTGGCGAAGGAAGGAGCAGCTATCGGCTGTCTCCTGCAGGAGGGGGTGTTGGGCGGCTATTGGCCGTCCCAGGAAGGACACCTTCTGACAAAGGCAGGAGCGCCTATCGGCCATCTCCTCGATACCCTCAGGCTGGTGAGACACCGGTTCCCTTACAAGGGGCGGGTGGCTATCTGCCGTCCCTAAAGAGAAGGCACCTTCCTGTAGAAGGTGGGAGCGGCTATTGGCCGTCTCCTGAGGGGCACTAGTTGGAGCTGGACAGACAGCTCCACCCTGAGCTGATCTGGCAGTCCCACTCCCTGAAGATAGTGTCGTCTTCCTGCTAGGGCGATGGTGCGGTGGCTGGGTGCTATAAGGGCGCACGGCCAGGGCTGACTTATGCTGTTGTTGCACGGCATCCCGTGGCTCGGCTGCGGCTACTCCGTGGGGTCCAGATGGGGGTGTCGGTGAGTTTCTGGGGGCACTAAGCTGTAAATCACGCATTTCACCACTCTCCTCCTGGAAAAAGTCACGTCCCCGTGGCTGGAGGTGGTATACGTGAGTGTCATGGGTGGTGTACACAGGTTGGAGGTGCTGTAGAAGGGCCTGCCAGGCAGCAGTGGGGTGGTTTCCTTCTTGCTCCACGTCGCAAGGGAGGAAGAGCGTGGAGGTGGTGGGTGGCAGAGCAGAGGAGGCTCAGCAGGTGGCGTGGTCCCTGGAGCCGGCGGTTCTTGCCGAGGGTAGGTGCCCATACTGCCCATTGCACTTTCAGCTTGCTTGATGTTGCTGCTGGTGTGGTGTGGTGCTGTATGCTGGACACCGAGGGCAGGGGTCGGGTTTTGTGCCGTGGTAATACGGCGTAGTCTCTGGGGAGTGTAGGTGGAGGGGATTTGTGCTTGGTGTATCATGACAGTGTGAAGTCGTGGAGAGGCGGGTGGTGTAGGAGAATGGATGTATCAGGTGGGTGGGCATGAGAGGCGGCCTGAGAGGGTGGTGGTGGTTCTGAGGGTGGGAGTGGGTGGGGAAGTGGGTGTGAGGGGTGGGTGGGGTTGGGTAGTATGGGCTGCTGTGTGAGTGGGGGGTGCGGTGGGGGGTAATGCCGTTGGAGTGGGCGTATGCAAGGGCGGTGGGCGGAGGGCAGTGGTAGTGGGTTGTAGTGAGGGTGTGGTGGCATGGGCGGGATACGTGGGGCTGGGCGGTGAGGGTGGGGCGGCGGAGGGAAGGAGTGAGGGAGAGCGAGGAGAGGTTGGTGTGGCAGGTGAGATGTCAGGTGAGGTGCAGGGGGTGGTGGCAGCCGGGGAGGCTGAGGCGGTAGGGAGGGTGGAGGGGGAGGGCGAGGAGGAAATGTAGCACTCGTATGTGGAAGTGGAGTGTGGCGCAGGAACAGGGGGAGGTTGGGGGTGTGGAGTCAGGGTGGCAGGGGCGGACGTGCGGAAAGGGCACACATGGCGGTTTCGGAGGGTGCGTGGGATGCCATGATAATCCACGACAACTTGGTAAGGGTTGGGGATGCGGGTGATTGTGTGAGGCCCCATGAAGTGGGGGGCGAGTTTGTGGGGGGTGGGAAGTTGGGCAATGATGACGGTGTCGCCCAAACTGAAGGGGTTGGAGGCTGTCAGGGCCGAGGTCTAAATTTTTTTGTAGGTGGTGCCATCGGCCCTTCAGAAGGTGCAACGGGTCTGTAGTGGGAGCGGAGGCAGGTAGTTGCAGGTGCTGGCGTAGTGGTAATAGAATGGGGGCCTCGCCGAATATTCTTTCATGTTGGGAAACCCCTTCTCAGGGGCAGGAATTCATGTCCCACTAAACAATCTTCACATGAGCCGGCCAGTCGTCATCTTTCATAGCCTCGATGCGTGTGCGTAATTGATTCATGATAGTATTATGGCTATGCTCACATACTGCATTCCCCTGTGGCCAGTAAGGAGAGGAGTGGGAGATTTTATACCCAAATGTTCTGGCGAGTTCTTCCCAGATTTTCCCGGAGAATTCAGGGGCATTATCAGAATGGATGACCTGAGGGATGCCGAAGTAAGGGAACACGTGTTGGAGAAGGGCATCGGCGATGGCGACGGCATGATGACTAAACCAATCCACATGCTCCCTCCCCTCACTGAATCAGGAGAGTACTGGAACAGAGAGAAATATTCAAATTACCGGCTAGGAAATATGAGCTTTTAAAAAAATTTGGGTTGCCACAACATCCCACCTGACTAACGAAGGGTTAAAGATTAGTGTGTGTGGATGAAAAGTGCAAGTTCAGTGAACATGTGTAATAACAGAACTGAAACTTAACAAATTTATCACACTGTGGTGGCCAAGATTCGATCTCAGGCCCCCGCGCATCATGGGCACGCACATTACCACTGAGCCAAAGAGAGGATCCCCGCTTTGTTTCTAAGCAACGGAGGCTTTTATGCACCCCATTACACCACTCTTTTCTCCCCTTGCTGATTAATTTGCTCAGTTTCGAACACACGTGGTAGAGTAGCTCATTGGAGGCCACCACTGGTGGCACCACGGACACACAGGACAGCTCACTCCCGGGATGTACAGTAAAGCTTAAGACGCTGTCAACATCATTGCCCTCTAAGCCTCGCCTCACACCCCACGCCGCTGCCAACCAGTATAATGACCGAACTGAAACTTAACAAATTAATCACTGGTCTGGCTAAGATTCAGTCTCGGGCCCCCACGCTTCATGCGTGCACACGTTACCATTGAGCCAGAGAGAGGATCCCCGTTTTGCTTCTAAGCAACGCGGGCTTTTATACATTACACATGTACACCACGTCTTCAAGACAGCCAGACAACTAACCTACAAGACTGGATCCTCCACATTTTCAGGTCCAGAAACCTTTAACATTCGCAGTCATTATGTAAAACTCCAGTGGTGTCAAAAATGGGTTATACATGCAAATTGTATGCCCCATACAAGATTCAAGACACTGAAAATATGGAACAACTGCAAAGAATCTTTACAAGACCAATCTCGTGCAAGACCCTAAAATTTGAATACTATGGAGAACTGGGAAAGCTAAAGCTATAGGCCTATAGAGTGACGACAGGAGTAATATTGTATCATATAAATCAGGAAAAGTTTAGAAAATATGGTCCCAAACCCACTAGCAAATGGAAAATGGGGGATTGAATGTCAGTATCGTCATCCCAGACTGGGTAGATATGTAAAAAACAGGACCTCAGTCCCCACCTCCCCAACAGTCAAGATTCTACAAGCAGCAGGCTTTATGAACAACCATCCAGGATTATTTACCTGCTTATTGAAGAGGACGTTCGACCTATTCCTGGACTGCATGCCTGACTGACTCTCTTCCTCTTCCACACTGCCTAAGGGCAAGCTTGAACTCTATCCCTGATCAGCTGCAGTATGCAAATATAAAAGAAAGGTGTTGAGGAGGGAGGTGGTAGAGTGCCAAGTCAACCGAAAATCTAGAAGATAAGTAAGACAAATTAGTGAGCAAGTACATACATTTTTATTTATTTAGGTTCTTTATTTACCATCCAGTACAGACCCCAACACTCTGGGGAACACTGTCCCTGAAGGCCAGGCAAAGAATGATGCATGAGAGAGAGAGAAAAGAAAAAACATTGATACCTTAGGGTATAGATGGTACAGAAGTAATTATCATTATAAGCACAGTAATAAACAAAGACATGCAATGACACATTCATGGTACAAACATGTGGCTCTAAATACTTTAGTCTCCTCCTAAATTTACCATATTCTATTATTGCCTTATAAAGAAAACGTTAGTTTTGGGGGTGACTTTGTCTTATGGGCCAAGCAACTGATATTTCGTCTCTTGTGATCCCACCAATTTACCTACCGGTACCCGTTTCTCCTCCCGTGTTTTCTACCTGGACGACTGTAATGCCTCTCATCCGTCCATTGGTGGTTCCCGTGTCTCTCCTTCAGGAATCGCCTCTGTGACAGCCACTGAGATATCATCTGCATCCTTTCCCCACACCGCATCTCACTCATGTTGGGGGTGGCTATTTCGATCTAGTCCTTGGACGTAATGTGGTACAACACGCTGTCACTCGACATTGTCCCCACTGACATCTCCGACCACAATGTCATCCTGGCCAAGTACTCCATTCCTATCCTGAATTCTCAAGCACCGCCATGTAAGGAAAAAGATTAGTATCACATCTCAGTTGCAGTCCTCTTTTATGCATACCACTGGGTTTGCCAGCCACTCATTTACATCATCCACTGCACTTTATACCTCTTTAACTGAAGGGACGCATGAAATCCTCAACCCGTCAGCCAGGTGACAGAGTGTGGGATTGCCGCATGCTTGACAGTGAGGGGGAGGTGCGGCGGGCGGCAGCAGCATACCGCTCTAACCGCCCAGCTGACAACCTCTCACTGGGTGGAGTGATGTGGAGCGCTAAGTGGATAAAATTTGTAATGAGGAAGGAAGGAAGCGAGGAAAGCGAGAAGGGAGGGAAGGAGTGACGGTGGAATGGAGAGTAAAGTTGCATGGTGTGTGTGTGTGTGTGTGTGTGTGTGTGTGTGTGAGAGAGAGAGAGAGAGAGAGAGAGAGAGAGAATGAATACTCTTTCCACCTGGCCTAAAACTGCCATCTCTCCATCTTGAATGTCGAGTTGCAGCAACAGACCAACGTTAGATATCATGCAGCTTGTCACGGAGAGGCGCTACAGAGATCATATAGAGCCACATATTGCCTTTTTCTCCCACTGAGTTACGTGATGTATGCTGCAAAAATAACGAAAATTTAAGCCATATTAAGGTGGAAGGACTGTAGTGGAGGGGAAGGAAGGAGGTAAGGAAGAAAAGGAGGGGGCCGATGAGGGTAAGAAACAGGGAAGAGATGAGGGGAAGACAGACGGAAAGAAGGATGACGAAGGGAAGAGGGGGAAAAGCGTGGCAAGATGCGAAGATGAGGGGAAAAGAGGAGCGAAAAGGTAAGGAAAGAGAGGAGGAGATGAGGAAAGGAGTGAGGGAGTAAATAAGGGGAGAAAGGTAGTGGATGATGAGAGAAATGAGAGAGATGAAGAAGTGGCAGAAGCGATAGGGGCAAGTGTATAAGTATTAATGAGGTGAGGTGAAGTGAAAGAGGAAGGAGTGAGGGAAGTGGAATGGGGGATAGAAAGTAGAGGAAAAGGAGAGAGAGAGAGAGAGAGAGAGAGAGAGAGAGAGAGAGAGAGAGAGAAAGGGCTCAGGACAAAGAGAAAAGGATGTAGAGAAGGAGAGATACGGAGTTCTGCAGGAAAACTCACCTTTCTTACCCTATCTCACTCTACCTCTCTTATTATACGTATCTTACTCTACCTGTCTTATTCTGCTTATATTCTACCTCTCACTCTACTTATATTACACTACCCATCTTACTCTACTTATCTTACTCTACCCTTCTTACTCTACCCACTTATCTTAATCTACCCATCTTACTCTACCCATTTTACTCTACCGATCTTACTCTACCTATCTTACTCTACCCATTTTACTTTACCTATCTTACTCTATCCATCTTACTCTATCTTTTTTTTTTTTAATGTGACCGACTCTGTGCATAGGCTTCACAGCCTGCTTTTAAGGGCCAGTAGTCCTCCTACGTACCGCACACCTCTACATGGCACCACTTCGGCCCCAACACCCGGCGTCCATACTGAATACATGCTAGGGCTGTCTCATACAGGACTGGTGTATTGGTATTAGCGGAGGTATTTTTACGACATGTCGGCACGTCTTGTGGTAGATCAGTAAAGTCTGATTTTATGAAATTCAAATCCTTAAACTGTTCCCTGCCCCAGCGGGCTTTGAACCCGGGTCCGTTAGGACTGCAGGCCAACTCTCTACCGATTGAGCCACCGCCTCCCCCCTCTTATTCTACCCGTCTTACTCTACCTATCTTACTCTACCTGTCTTACTCTACCTATCTTACTCTATCTTCCTACGCTCATTTTATTCTACCCGTCTTACTCTACCTATCTTACTACCAATTTTACTCTACCTATCTTACTCAGCCTATCTTACTCTACCCATCTTACTCTACCTCTCTTACTCTACCCATCGTACTCTACCTCTCTTACTCTACCCATCGTACTTTACCTCTCTTACTCTACCCATCGTACTCTACCTCTCTTACTCTTTCTTGCTATGCCCATCTTACTCTACCCATTTTACTCTACCCATCTTACTGTACCCATCTTACTCTACCTATCTTATAACTCTGTCTTGCTCTACCTATCTTATTCCACCCATCTTACTCTACCTGTCTTACTCTACCCATCCTCCTCTATCTTTATCTATCTTACTCTACCTATCTTTCTCTATCCCACTCTACCCATCCTACTCATCTTACTCTATCCATCCTACTCATCTTACACTACCCATCCTACTCATCTTACTCTACCCATCCTACTCATCTTACTCTACCCATCCTACTTATCTTACTCTACCCATCCTACTCATCTTACTCTACCCATCCTACTCATCTTACTCTACCCATCCTACTCATTTTACTCTATCCATCCTACTCATCTTACTCTACCCATCCTACTCATCTTACTCTACCCATCCTACTCATCTTACTCTACCCATCCTACTCATCTTACTCTACCCACCCTACTCATCTTACTCTACCCATCCTACTCATCTTACTCTACCCACCCTACTCATCTTACTCTACCCATCCTACTCATCTTACTCTACCCATCCTACTCATCTTACTCTACCCACCCTACTCATCTTACTCTACCCATCCTACTCATCTTACTCTACCCACCCTACTCATCTTACTCTACCCATCCTACTCATCTTACTCTATCCATCCTACTCATCTTACACTACCCATCCTACTCATCTTACACTACCCATCCTACTCATCTTACACTACCCATCCTACTCATCTTACTCTATCCATCCTACTCATCTTACACTACCCATCCTACTCATCTTACACTACCCACCCTGCTCATCTTACTCTACCCATCCTACTCATCTTACTCTATCCATCCTACTCATTTTACTCTACCCATCCTACTCATCTTACTCTATCCATCCTACTCATTTTACTCTACCCATCCTACTCATCTTACTCTATCCATCCTACTCATCTTACTCTATCCATCCTACTCATCTTACTCTATCCATCCTACTCATCTTACTCTACCCATCCTACTCATCTTACTCTACCCACCCTACTCATCTTACTCTACCCATCCTACTCATCTTACTCTACCCACCCTACTCATCTTACTCTATCCATCCTACTCATCTTACTCTACCCATCCTACTCATCTTACTCTACCCATCCTACTCATCTTACTCTACCCACCCTACTCATCTTACTCTATCCATCCTACTCATCTTACTCTACCCATCCTACTCATCTTACACTACCCATCCTACTCATCATACTCTACCCATCCTACTCATCTTACACTGCCCACCCTGCTCATCTTACTCTACTCATCCTACTCATCTTACACTACCCATCCTACTCATCTTTACCCATCCTACTCATCTTACTCTACCCATCTTTACTCAGCCGTGCCTTTAGAACCAACTCTAATTTTTTCAATCCAGATTTCGTGTTGCTCCATCCATCGCCTCAACACAGCTCAACCAATATTTCATCTCTCATCGTTTGTTCTTATCTTTACTAACTTTCGCATTCTGGGATTAATCTGCATTCTTTTTACACATTATCTGACCTTTGGCTCCCTCTTCCCTGCATTTAAAAAAAATATATATATGCCAAGCTTCATACATTTCCTGAATTCTTTATCCTGCAGTTAATCTGATATATTTCGAATCTGTCGTATCTCAGGTCAGTTATGAATTTCCCGTCTCTCCTCTTCTTGGCCATTAATACCACAATACACCTTTAGCCAAACGAATACACTTACACTCACTTTGGCCCTTATTCTCGTCGGTTAAGGTGGCTCCCTAACACCTTTCCCTAAGCGATTTATTTTGCTCACCTTACAGTCCTATTTTCTGTAACATAAATCCTCCCAGTATCGCCATAACCTGCATAACTAACGCAATAAAGGATATAAACCAGTCATATCCAAGAATAAATCGCTGAGGAATAGGTGTTAGGGAGCTTCATTACCTGACGAGAATATCAACCCTAAGCTCACTCTGTCGCCACCGGTAAGCACTCTGAGCACACTCACTTACACCTCCTATCGCTATGGCTTACAGGCCAATTTTCCAGTAAGAGATAAAATTATATATCTCGACAGCAGCCCCCTCCCCCCAAAAAAAAATAAAAAGAGAAAGAAAGAAAGAAAGAAAGGAAGGAAGGAAGGAAGGAAGGAAAAGAAAAGGAAAAAGAAAACGAAAAATGAAAAAAAAAAAAATCCTTTCTTGGCTGACACTAAGAATTTCCTCGAGATGTTCAGAGTCATATGTCAAAGGTCACAGGAAAAGGTCAATGTTCAGCCTTTTCACCATTTGTTACTTTATGTGTGTGTGTGTGTGTGTGTGTGTGTGTGTGTATATATATATATATATATATATATATATATATATATATATATATATACTGTATATTATATATATATATATATATATATATATATATATATATATATACTGTATATATATATATATATATATATATATATATATATATATATATATATATATATACAGTAGTAGTGACTGCTCATGCAGTCACTACTACATTATAAATCTGATCATCCCCAATCAAGCTTCCCGGCTGACCCAATTCAGCCCGAATTACCAATCTTAAAGAAGTCCCGACCATTCCAGCCCAAGCCCCCAAGACAAAATATAAAGTTCCAATATCCTTATGATTTGTTGAGAAAAACCACCGTTGCATTATAAATCTCATAGTGGAATTGTTAAGACGTTAGATTGCAAATCTAAAAATGTGAGTATTCACTGAGATTTAACATATATGTTAGTGTATAAGCACAAGAAGTTTTGATCTTCTAAGATAAGGTGAAATTCCCTACCATATATTTCTTAACCCAACTAAAGGTTTTAAGTTAACCAAACTAAAAGCCTTCAAAGCTTTCAATAAAAGTAAAAACCTTTTAAACCTTGCAAACTAATGAAAGAGCAATAGCTCACCTTTAGATTTACAGTCTAATACCTTCAAATTTCGGCCACTTCATTCTAAAATGGCAGATAAATGCCTAAGATTTAAGCTCTTATCATGGAAGTTAGATTTCCTTTTAGAACACGTTTTTTTAGTATACACAGTATACGTGACTTCCAATCACGAGGACTAGAAACTTCTAGAAAAAACAATGATCATTCTGTCATTTATTACAATTCTAACCCTCTCAATCAGATGCATTGTTATAATCCTAGCTTCCATTTTAGCCAAAAAAACAATTATAGACCGAGAAAAAAACTCACCATATGAATGTGGCTTTGACCCGAAAGGATCCGCCCGCTTACCCTTCTCCCTACGATTCTTCCTAATTGCTGTCATCTTTCTAATTTTTGACGTAGAAATCACTTTAATCCTCCCAGTCGCCTACATCTTAGAAATTTCTAATGTCTACTCCTGAAGAATAGTAGGACTATTCTTCATTTTAATCCTCCTCCTAGGCCTCTACTATGAATGAGCCCAAGGAGCACTCGAATGAAGATAACACACTAACCCTACTCTAGGCTATAGTTTAATAAAAATTTTTGATTTGCACTCAAAAGATGTCCCCCTGGACTAGCTTAACCACAGAGATTTAAGCCAGAAGAGAGGCTTCTAACCTCTACTTAAAGCGGTTAAACTCCGTTTACTTCTCTCACACAAAATTATTAGCTCCAACTCATAAAGAGTTTACCAGCTCTCAACATACAGTCTCCCCCCAGCCCCACTAAATTTTTCATAAAAAGTAAAATTCTTAACATAGTAAACACACCCTCAAATATCACCTTGTTATGGTTATATATATCAAATCGCCTTATGTACTAGCTTATACAGGAAAATAAAGACAATGTAGAGCGACAGCCATATACAACTGTAAAAGAGCCAGGCGAGGAACACTCCACCATCGGTCCTGCTTATCTAAGTTAGGATATATACACAATCTGGGGTCAAATAAACATACATATCGAATGGGGCCACGCCCTTATGTAGTAGAGCTCGATGCGGCCATATCCTTGATGGAACGGGGTTCGGCTTCGCCTGAGGACCCTTTCACACACGCTCTCAACGGCAGTGTTCCCAGGGTCCTCATGTAGCCATCACCTCAAGATCGGCCCCATAATTTTTATTCTAAAATGGGTCTAATGCCACTCGTTAACTCTGTACATCCAGGAGGTCTGAGTCAAGTCTCTCTCATGAATATATAGTGGCCCTTTATTGAACAGATTAGGGTATTGGAAAATTAAATTTTACTCTACCGAGTATAATCTCTTTTTTAAATTGTAGTCAAACTAACAGCAAAAACTTAACAGCAATTCCAATCTAGAAGAAATTTTGAGCTCCACAAAACATTTTATTATTTTTTTGTTCCAACCCCGTTCCGTGCAGGAACAATCTTTTTAGAAAAATTTTTAAATTTGCTTTCCTTCCTGATTAAACATACTATAAAAAATTATAGTAATACAACGCTTTATTTTAACTAAAAAGCAAAATCAAGTAAGACCAAGCTAGGCTTTCCAATACCCTAATCTGTTCAATAAAGGGCCACTATATATTCATGAGAGAGACTTGACTCAGACCTCCTGAATATATAGAGTTAACGAGTGGCATTAGACCCATTTTAGAATAAAAATTATGAGGGGGATCTTGAGGTGAGGCTCTTGGAGCCCTGTAGGAATGGATGCTTTAGCACATGAGGGAAGGGTCTCCCGAGCGAAGCCGAACCCCGTTCCATCAAGGATATGGCCGCATGAGTCAGTGCCTTATAAGATCAAGATAGGACTTCTCATATATTATGTTAAGTGCTTGAAGTTTGCTCGGAATGAATCGTGGTGTTGCGACTGTCTGAGGAGAGGAGCGTGTAGGTGTGCCTTTTGTGTTTGCGTAGAGTGTTTGTATAATTATGTGTTTAAGTTTTAGTTTGATGTATATATATAACAATAGAGAATTTAGAGAAAATTTACTATACCTAAAAATCTACTTTTCATGTTTTTAAGTTATACACAATCAAACACCATTTATTTCACCAATATAAATATAAGTTTGATTCTTGCTTTAAATGTTCGCTTTTCAATTAATAACATATGAAAAATCTAGTACTCCCAGGCTAACAGGTTCAAAACTCCAAGCTCTAATAGATCTCAGTGTGTATTATTTTCATATCAGTGAAAACTGGAAAAAGTAAATTGAATTATCTCCGGCTAAATCTTGTGCCAGCAGTCGCGGTTATACTCGAAGGGAGAGTGAATACAAGTCGATATTTAACTCTTATGCCAACAAGCAATGATTTTTTTAATTTTATAAAGGGTGAAATCAATTTTTCAAAGATAAACAAATCAACCCGTCTCAATTAATAAGTTAACAAATAAAGGAAATAAACAAGGATTAGATACCCTCCTATACCTTTAAGAAAAATTTATATCTGATTAGTAACAGCTATGTGCTCTAAATTCAAAGAATTTGGCGGTATTTTAGTCTAATTAGGGGAACCTGTCTTTTAAACGATAAACCACGAAAAATCTTACCTATATTACATAGTTTGTATACCGTCATTAAGATAACTTTTACAGAACAAGTTATTGAAATAATTACGTTAAAATATTAGATCAAGGTGCAGCAAATATATAGGCTAAGATGGGTTACAATAAAATTTATATTATCACGAACAAACTTTAGAATACAAATTTTGAAGGTGGACTTAAAAGTAAGGTTTGCTTTAATAAGACAGCCTGATTTTAGCTCTAAAATGTGCACATATCGCCCGTCGCTTTCATTAACCTAAGATGAGATAAGTCGTAACATAGTAGGTGTACTGGAAAGTGTACCTGGAAAGCAAGATAGAGCTTGAAATAAGCAGCTCGTTTACACCGAGAAGAGTACCTATGGTCTAGGTTATCTTGAAATCAGTAATCTTACTTTTGTTATAAGAACGTCAGCATTATAAGAAAACTAATTTTGCACTTTTCTAAATAGTAGATTTTATCGAAACATAAATATAGTGAAAGTAAAAAGTATTGTGAAAGAAAGTAGAAATAACACTTAAAATTCTCAAAAGTAAATATAAAAAATTGTATCTTGTGTATAATAGGTTTTCAAAATTAGATCTGCAAATAATCATCCCGAAAAAAAGATAGCTAATTTTAAGAAAAAGTTTTTGTAGCAATAAAATTTTAAACTTAACATTAGAGGTGATATGCCAATCGAGCTTTTATATCTGGTTTTCTAAGAAATAAATTTAATTTACGTGCTTAGCTACTTAGCTATGCAACTAAGAAGATTAGGGTAGAGCTTTTTCTTCCAAAATGAAAAATCATAGAACCAATAAATAGGCATTTATAAAAGTAGGCTTAAAAGTAGCCATCTTTTCCAGGTTTTTCAACCAATATAACAAAATATTTTAAATTTTACAGGTTCTTTTTATCAAGTATTAGAAAATTAACTTCAACTTAACTCGTTTAGTTACTATGAAATCATTAGTAAAATTTATATGTTATAATATTTTTTATTATAAATAAAATCTTTTAAATATTAAAAATTTATTTAAGGAACTCGGCAAATATTATTTCCGCCTGTTTAACAAAAACATGTCTTTGTGAAGATTTACACAGTCTGGCCTGCCCACTGAATTATTAAAGGGCCGCGGTATTTCTGACCGTGCGAAGGTAGCATAATCATTAGTCTTTTAATTAAAGGCTCGTATGAAAGGTCGAACGAGAGATATACTGTCTTAACAAAAAAAATTGAATTTAACTTTAAAGTGAAAAGGCTTTAATATTTTAGAAAGACGATAAGACCCTATAAATCTTTACATCACACTTAGTATTAAGCCAATTTGTTAGTGTAAGGAAAAATACTAAAAAAATGTTTTGTTGGGGCAACAAAGATATAAATAAACTAACTGTTTTTACTTCTAAACAAAGATTTCTGATAATAAATTTGATCCTTTCTAAAGATTAAAAGATTAAGTTACTTTAGGGATAACAGCGTCATTTTTCTTGAGAGTTCCCATCGAAAGAAAAGTTTGCGACCTCGATGTTGAATTAAAATCTCTACATAATGCAGCAGTTATGAAAGAAAGCCTGTTCGACTTTTAAAATTTTACATGATTTGAGTTCAGACCGGCGTGAGCCAGGTCGGTTTCTATCTTCTAAAAAAATTAAACTACCTTAGTACGAAAGGATTAGGTAGTTAAAATAATTTTACTAAATATGAACATCACTTTTGCCTAAACAATATTTTGTGCTTCAATTTTATGAAACTCATAAACAGGTTTATAAATAGTTCAAGCTAACTATTTTGTGTTCGCAGTTATCGTTGTAAACTACCTAGTCTTAATTATCTGCGTTCTAATTGGAGTTGCTTTTGTAACACTTTTAGAACGAAAAATTCTAGGTTACATTCAAATTCGTAAAGGACCCAATATCGTAGGATTCCTAGGGCTACTCCAACCATTTGCCGACGCCGTAAAATTATTCACCAAAGAACAAACAATACCAACTATATCCAACTTTTTACCATATTACCTATCTCCCGTGTTCAGGCTATTTATTTCTCTCCTAGTCTGAGCTATTTTACCTTATCAAACCGGACTAGTAAATTTTAACACAGGAGTTTTATTTTTTTTATGCTGTCTAAGTCTGGGAGTCTATTCAACCATAAGAGCCGGGTGAGCTTCAAACTGTAAATACTCAATGCTTGGAAGACTCCGAGCCGTAGCCCAAACAATTTCGTACGAAGTCAGACTTGCTCTCATTCTTTTATCCTTTATCTTTTTAATTGGCGGATTCAATATAGAACTTTTCACTCGATTCCAAAAAGACATGTGAATAATTTGATTCACACTCCCCCTATCCCTAATATGACTAGCCTCCTGTCTAGCAGAAACAAACCGTACCCCGTTTGATTTTGCCGAAGGTGAGTCAGAGCTAGTCTCAGGATTTAATACCGAGTACAGAAGAGGAGGATTTGCTTTAATTTTCATAGCTGAATACGCAAGAATTCTATTTATAAGAATACTATTCGTATTAATTTTCCTAGGAGCCAATCCATGTAGCCTGCTATTTTATTTCAAATTAGTTTTCATAGCTTTCGTTTTCATTTGAGTCCGAGGAACTCTACCACGGTTACGGTACGACAAGCTGATATACTTAGCCTGAAAAAGATTCCTTCCAGTTTCCCTTAACTACTTAATCTTTTTTATAGGAATTAAACTATTTTGTTTTTCTTTAATAATCTAACTAGGGAGTAGTTTAATAAAAATTTTAGTTTTGGGAATTAAAGACAAGGTAAACACCTTCTCCCTAAGATTACTAAGAACCAATCTTATCTAATGCTTTCAAAACACTTGTTTTCTTTTAAACTAAGCAACCAATCTAACATTTTATCTCACCACATTGCTGCCAAAGGTATAACCAAATAAAACCTAAAATAAGAAATCGTTAAAACCTGACCCGTAATAATGTAAGGATCTTCAACAGGACGAGCCCCAATTCAAGTTAGTAAAACAACTGTAGAAACCAAAAACCAAAACAAAACTTGATTTAACGGATAAAATCTAAGACTTCGAAATTTCGAGAAATGAGTAAAAGGAAGAATTATAAGAATTGCCACTGAGAGCACCAAAGCAATTACACCCCCCAACTTATTAGGAATAGATCGCAAAATCGCATAAGCAAATAAAAAATACCACTCCGGCTGAATATGAGCCGGAGTTACCAAAGGATTTGCAGGAATAAAATTGTCTGGGTCCCCTAAAAGATAAGGATGAAGCAAAGTAAGCAACACAAGCGCCATTAACATAACCAAAAACCCAACAATATCCTTGAAAGTGAAATAAGGATGGAAAGGAACCTTGTCCACTTGCCTTAAAACACCCAAAGGATTATTCGCCCCAGCCTGATGAAGAAACAAGATATGGACCAAAGTAGCAGCAGCAACAACAAATGGAAACAAAAAATGAAAAGTGAAAAAACGAGTTAAAGTAGCATTCTCTACAGCAAATCCACCTCAAATCCACTGAACCAAAGAAGTACCAATATAAGGAATTGCTGAAAACAAATTAGTAATCACAGTTGCACCTCAAAAAGACATTTGACCTCACGGTAAAACATAACCTAAAAAAGCCGTCGCCATCACTAAAAAAAGAATCACAACACCTACTATTCAAGCATGAAAAATCATATAAGAACCAAAATACATCCCCCGACCAATATGAAGGTATAGACAAATAAAGAAAAAAGACGCCCCATTAGCATGCAAAGTCCGTAATAACCACCCATAATTAACATCTCGTTGAATATGAGCTACCCTAGAAAATGCCAAATCAATATGCGCAACATAATGCATAGCAAGAAACAGACCAGTAACAATTTGGACAACCAAACACAAACCAAGCAATGAACCAAAATTCCAAAAAATAGAGATATTTCTCGGAATAGGCATATCAACTAATGCCCCATTAGCAATTTTTAACAATGGATGAAACTTACGCAATGGTGTTATCATAAGTTATTAACCGCAAAGGACTAGAAGACGAACTTATCACCTTAACAACTACAAACAGCGTCAGTAACAAATAGCTAATAATAAACATCGTAAACATAGCCCTAGGTTCATTATAAATAGTCCTCACATTCATAGCAGAATTTCTAATATCAGAATACTTAGATAAAAAAGTCGTAGTCGACTCTCCAATCTTATTTGCCACTATTACAGGATCCACAAAAATCAGAAAAAATCTCATAATCAATGCTAAAAAAAAGATAAAAAAGAATTCCCTTCTAACCTTGAATTGCTCATTGGCCGCTAAAGACGCAACATAAATAAACAATACCAACATTCCACCCAAAAAAATCAAAAATAAAATATACGAAAACAGTGCGCAAACACTTGCGCAAAGCGCAATTGCGCACCATTGCGCTCCGGTGAATATTGTTTGCACATTGCGCACTGCACGAGACCAAGCACAATATTGCGGTTTCTCACATGAAAAGGCAGGTGCACTAGCGCAAATTTATTTGCGCTTGCACAACTAAATTTGCACTTGTGCACCTGGCTTGTGCACTTGTCCTGTGGCTTGTGCACTGTGCAATCCAAGGAACACGTGGTCTTGTTAGCGTCCCGTATGTCTGGACAAGGGATGGGGGAAGCTCTGGCGGGTCGCAAGGGTTCTGCCGGGGGGGAGGCGGGGGGGAAGGAGGGTAGTAGCATTTCTTAAAATTCTTCAACAGAGATAATGTATTTTAATATTTTTTAAATTATTACTAATAGTGAATAATAAATTAAAAATACATTATTTATTAAGAGTAGCATATGTAATTCCTTACAAAAATCATTAAAACATATTTGATTTAAATAATATGTTTTAATGATTTTTGTAATAAATTGCACATGCTATTGTATATCTATAGTGAATTATTAAATAAAACGTCTTGCGAAAATACGGATAAAAGTAAAACTGGCAACATCACAGCCTTTGTTTCCCTTCTCCGCTTCGCAGCCCGCTTTTACTCCTCTGCTTGAACTTCCACGAGTGAAAAAGTTACTACTGTACATGACAGTATTGTGATACCAACTCTAATGTATGGAAGTGAAGCTTGGATCTTGTTGAAGGGACAGAAGTCAGGAGTGAGAGCAGTGGAAATGAGTTATTTGAGAGGAGCATGTGGAGTTACATGGAGAGACAGACTGACAAATGAGGAAGTGAAGGATCGTTGTAATGTGGATGTCGATGTGATGGGAAGCGTTAGGAGAAACACACTGATGTGGTTTGGTCATATGGAGAGGAACGAGAGTGAGAGACTAACAAGGAGAGTGTATGTGAGTGAGGTGGAGGGGGGAGAGGGAGGGGAAGGCCAAGGATGAGATAGAGGGATGGAGTGGAGAAGTATATGAGAGAGGGGTGTGTGAGCTGGGAGCAGGGCAGTGAAATGGCAGAGGACAGGGTGATATGGAGGAGATTTGTTGCTTGTTTGTGGCCAGTGGCCACCGCTTACGGGATTAAGGGGTCTGGCAATAGATAGATGGATAGAATAATAATAAATAAAAGTAAGTATGCTTAATTTATATAAATATCTTAATATTTTACAGTAATTCCCACAAATATATGCAAATGGTTTGCGCTAGCGCTTAGCGACATTGCACAAGCTAAATATTAGATTGCGCACTTGCACAGATTACCAATAATAGAAAATAATAATAATAAATAAAAGTAAGTATACTATTTTATTTGAATATCTCAATATTTTACAGTAATTCCTACAAACATATGCAAATGGTTTGCGCTTGCGCTTTGTGACATTGCACAAGCTAAATATTTGTCAGATTGCGCACTTGCGCTTGCTCAAGGTAGTGAACTGTGGATTGTGCATTGCACTTGCGCAAGGTCCTTCTTTGTTTCCGCTGCCCACCACTGGTCTGTTCTAAAGGATTGCCTATGCAGTGGCAATTTTCCGCTATGCCCTTGTCTCACTACATATCTTTCGTTCCCCGTCCCTCACGTTGGTGTTTTGATAAAGCTGATTGGGCAACCTTCACCTCCCTTACAGCCGCCTTATCTCCTTTCCTGGTGTGCGATGTCCACAGTCTGCTTGCTTCTTTTCTTGATAGCTACCGTGTTTCGAGCTGCCCATGTCGCGATTCCCTGTTCTACACTCTCCTTCACGTCTAAGTGCATCCCCTAGTGGACTCTACACTGTTCCAAAGCCCTTCGTGTTCAGCGTTAAGTGGAAGAGCTATTGTCGGAAGCATCATACTGGTGACTGTTTATACCATCTAATGCTTTTTCGCCTGGATTCTGCTTTCTTTTGCCGTACAGTTAAAGAGGTTATGAAATCAAGTTGGTGCTCTTATGCCTCTACAGTTAACTCCTCCTCTCCCATTCAAGCCGTATGGTCACATGTCCGTAAGATTGCTGGCAAACATAATCCCTCCCCTCCTTTTCTCCACGTGAATGGTACATCTGTTGCTTATTCTGCACAGGTCGCTGATGCGTTGGGTGCTCATTTTAGTCATGTTAGTCGTGGCTCCCAATTGTCTCCGGATTTCCATACCCTTCACTCAGTTACTGAACAAGTCTTGCTCAGCTTTTGTCTGTCCGCTGCAGACTCCTATAATGCGCCATTCTTTCTTTCAGAGTTGGTTGATGCTATCAGTTCCTCTGGGAATACGTGTGCAGGCCTTGACAGGATCCATTACAAGATGCTTAAGCATCTTTCTTTGGCTGCTTTATGTGTCCTCTTGTCGCTGTATAGGCTAATAGGATCTGGCATGATGGAGCATTCCTTTCAGCATGAAGCATTGCCCTAATTATTCCTTTCCTTACACTCTTCAAAGCTGGTCACTTTCCACAAGAATATTATTGTCCGCTTGCTTTGATGAGCTGTCTTTTCAAAAGTGCTGGAACACATGGTCAGTGTTCAGCTTATGTGGATCTTAGAATATCGGCAACTTTTATCCCATGTTCAGTTTGGTTTCTATACATCTTGTAGCACTCTGCACCCTCTGGTCCGGTTAGAGACGTTTATTTGGTCTACATTTTGACGTTGTGAAACCGTTCTTGCCGTCTTCTGTGATCCTGGAAAAGCCTGTGATACTGCGTGGAAGTATCATATATGCCGTACCTTCTGTTCTTTTGGTATCGTCGGTAATTTAGGGTTTTTTATTTTTTTTGCCTATCGTACGTTTCATGTTCACGTTTGTCATACTATATCTCGTTTTTTTCGGCAGTTTGAAGGTGTTCTTCAAGGCTGTGTTCTTAGTACCACACTTTTCACTGTTGCTATTAATGGTATTGTTTCTTCCCTCTCTTCGAGTGTTCATTCCTCCTTATATGTTGATCTTGCGATTTATGCTGCTGGTTCTGATCTGGCTGTCCTTCAGCGTCTTCACCAGTCCGGGATTACGGCGGCTTCAGGTTGAGCAAGTGCTCACAGTTTTCAGTTCTCTACTTCTAAGACTTGTGCTGATTCCTTTACTCGTTGCTGCTCTATCCCTCAGCCACCACTTTTCCTTTATTGTATGCCCCTCCCTTATAGTTCTTCATTTACATTCTTGGGTCTTGTCTCTAAAAGTAGGTTAATGTGGGATGCTCACATTTCTTCTCTGAGGGTATCTGTCTTGCAACGTCTTCGCCTTCTCCAATCCCTAATGCATGTGTCATGGGGTGCAGGCTGTAAGACTCTCCTCTGTGTTCATAAAGTTCTTATTTTATCGAAGTTGGATTATAGTTGTCAAGTTTACTCTTCTGCCTCTGTTCGTTCACTGTGTCGTTTAGATTCTGTTCATCATCTTCGTCTTAGTTTAGCACTTGGTGCTTTTAAATCTTCTGCTGTTGAAAGCGTGTACGTTAATTCAGGGATCCTGTCTCTGTTTCGTTGCTGGGCAGTTTTCTGCCTCCGTTATTTTGGCGGCTTCATCAGTTTGTAGATCCGTCAGTCCTTCGTTTGCCTGCCTCTGTTACAGATTACTATTTCGCCTACCCCCACTCTAGTCCCTCTTTTTTTATTCAAGTCTCTACTCACTTTTTTCCCGCTTTGGATCGAGAAAGATTTTTTTTTTTTTTTTTTTATCCAGCATCCTTTCTACCTTGGCTTTTACCCCGTCCGTTGGTTTGTTCTTCCATTTTGCCTTGCTATAAATCCTCTGCTTCTTCCTCTGTTCTCCACTTGTCTTTTTGTGCTCATTTGCGTGAACATTCTTCTGTTGTCTAGGTCTATACTGATGGTTCAAAATTGACAGAAGGTACAGGGTTTGCTGTCTCCTTTCCTGACTGCACTTACAAATACAATTTACCTTCTGTAGCTTCTGTTTTAACTGCTGAACTCCATGCCTTGTTAGCAGTAGTGCAGCAAGGTTTTACCTATCCATCTACGTCATTTGTTTTTTTTTCCGATTCTCTCAGCATCCTTCTTGTGTTGCACTCAGCCTCTTGGTCTCACTCTATAGTTCTGCAGTTCCTAGAATGGCTGTTCTGGATGTCTGTAAAGCACAAGTCTTTACAGTGTTGTTTGGTGCCTAGTCACGTTGATGTCCCAGGAAATGAAAGTGTCGACACCTTAGGTCGAGCTGCCGTCCGGTTGCCTTGCCTTCCTTTCCATTCTGTTCCCGTCACTGCCTTCTTCCCCGCCTTCTCCAAAGCTTCGTCCCATCGATGACAGTCTTTCTGGTCCTTGGCTATAAATGCTAAACCTCATGTTGTTAAGCCCTTTGTTTTTCCGTGGTTCAGCCCTTGTCATCGAAACAGCTGTTGGGAGACTACGTTGGCCCGTCTATGGATTGGCCATACCCGTCTCACCCATGGCCTTTTAATGTCCAGGGATCCTCCTCCGATCTGTTCGAGTTGTGACACCCCCTTGTCGGTTTACCATACACTTTTAGACTGCCCTCCTTATGGGACTATCTGTCGCCAATGCCTCCCTTTTTCATTTGATCTTGGTCCCCCCCTACTTTTGGGAGATGTGTTGACTCCCAGACCTTTTCTGTAACACGTTTGATGTTTTTATCCCGTAGTTTTTTTTTTTTTTTAATCTCGTCTTTAGTTTGTTCGTTTTTACTTCATTTCGTTCATATCAGAGATGTTGTCCCATTCTTTTTCTTCTCTTTTAGTTTGTGATTTCATGTTTAGCGGTTTCCCATACCCTATTTTGTTATCTTTCTTTTTTAACATTGGTGCCATACAGCCTTTGCAAACTGGCGCTAGATTTTAATCATTCCTATTCAAGACTGTTTTGATGATGTTAGCAGGAGCGTTTTTGATATATCTGTAGGTCAAGTGAAAGATCTGTTGAAAATTTTATAAAAGAATATAAATCCTTAAACTTTTCCCTGCAATAGCCTGGTATCGGTCTAGCGTCCTTTTGAACAGCAGTCGAAAACTCTTACCACGTGACCACCACACATCCTATTCTTCTGTAAGAAATAACCATTTATCTTAGTGTTATTGGTTTCCTGTACTCTTTTCTTGCATGAAATAATATTTTTGTATGCGTCGGTACGAGCATTATAGGCTTTACTGTTATAAATTACTATGATTATTCTGATGCAGGAATGGTAATGAAAAGGCAGGGTAATTCGAGGAAAAATAATTGAGGTTTATAGAATACCGTATCACTGCATTTTTGAATATCAATTCGTTTAATATATTCTAAGACTTTTAAAATAAACCATCAGGTATGTCCATGTTTCAAACACCACACCAGCAGCTGACAGGATTAACTGTTAAGCTTCGAGGATGGCCTAGCCGCATTTTCCCCCTGTGTTTTTTAGACTTTACTATAAATTATCAACTACATTAAGATGGGACTGCAGAGAACTTGCCTGCAGATAAGGGTCAAACTGGATCAGGGACCAGGGATTGAATCCACAAAGCATTTACAACGGCGTACACCCAGAGACAACCATCTCAAACATTTTATCAGTCACAAAAAAGTCTTATGCTTTACTCGTGAAGTCACTGGTTGTAGCAGAGGTTGCAAAATGACACCTGATTTGCAGGATGTACAGCACCACTAACACGTTAGTGTAATAATCCTCAGGTATCTAATCAAGAAGTATACAAATAACTTTCAATAATGTCCCTGTGGAGGGCGGAAAAGATTACTTCTCCAGTATCGCTGTTTGTCTTAAGAGGAGACTAAGAGGAACCTTTTTCTCTCCTTTCTTCCCCTCGTTGCTGTCCTCTTCTTCTCTTATATCGTACCTATCCTTGATATTTCAGTGATTCGACCGGCCTTTGTTTTCCTTCTACTGCTATCAGGTTGGACATTTGGTGTCATGACGTGAAAGGTTTAGGACCTCCCCCTGACGTTGATCTTTCCCCCCTTCTGGGTCAAGCCCTTCAACCAACTGACCAATCACGTCACCTCATCGCCCACTAACGTTGGTCCTTCATACCTTCCTGGTTCAAGCCTCTCAACCAACTGACGAATCAAGCCACTTCTTCACCAGTCCACTTCAGTGACAAAACTACTTCCACGCCAACAAATCAGTGCTAAGGCCATTTTCAATGTCAAGATCCTACTTCAGTGCCAACCCCATTTCAATGCACCACCACTTCAATGCCAAGACCACTTCAATGCCAAGACCACTTCAATGCCAAGACCACTTCAATGCCAAGACCATTTCAATGCCAAGACCACTTCAGCACCAGGGACGCACTTCTGTCCCACGGGCGCACTTCCGCGCCAGGGGCACACTTCAACGCCAGGGGTCACTTCTATGCCGGGACCACTTCTACACCAGGACCACTAGGCCTACTACGCTAAAATAATTTCTACGTCTCCTGTCCCGTTTCTGTTCCATTGCTAGTCATATATCTTTGATCTAAATTAGTGTCATATAGTCTTTGATACTTGGCACCAGGAAGCCAATATTCAGTTCAGTTCAACCATAAGTAAAAATATGTTGAGTGTGGTAGGTGGGGGCACTCACCATCCACTCACTTGATGTAGTGCTGCTCTTAAGGTGTCTGCCCTTTCCTCTCCTCCATCCTTCTTTCCATCCATCCTCTTCTGTCTTTCTTTCCTTCATTCTTTCCTCTTTCTTCTGCCTGCGGGTGACTTTACACTTAGTGACAAGCCAACTGGTTTCTTGTACACTAGGAAACCATTTACTTCGCTGGGTGGTAACCATATGACCAAATTTTGGCTCCTGGTGGTTTAGCGGGTAATAAAGGTGCTCCAATCGGATTGAGCCAGTGAAGGTTTATATCCAAGGGTTGGTTGGGGTTTCTTGCTCACGTTATGTCACTCAGGGATGAGTGAGGCTGGTCACTGTCATCTTAAATGCCAGCACCAACTTTCTTAGCCCCGGTCTCCTACGCTCATCATGGGGCAACGTAGGATTAGATGATGGATGGATGGATGGATACTGATATGGCCAAAATGACTTACAACCGTGTTATATCTTGTTTTCCTGTTTGACTCGACTCCATTGTCATATTCACGAAATACAGTATGTACAGTAACTTTCAGAATTATTATTATTATTATTATTATTATATATATATATATATATATATATATATATATATATATATATATATATATATATATATATATATATATATATATATATATATATACAAACTTATTTGAAAGGTAAATGTAGTTTACGAGTAAAATCATTCATTCAGTTATACAAACTTATGATAATGTGTGAGTCAACAGTAATAGCCGGAAGTCTTGCATGATTCCTGTCTTGCTCAAGTAATACAAGCTTGTAAAGTTCATACCGGTACAAATATGTAACCTATTCAACGCTATATTTTTTTAAATTAAAATATATTTTTATATCTAATAACAACATTAAGAAGTTGGTACACGTCACTTGTTTATCACGTCGATTTTATCTTGTATTCCTTTAATCTTTGGACCTAGATTATCGGCCACTGCTAGCTTTTAATCTACTAGACCTTCGACAGTAACTATGAAACTTGTCGCTGATACTTAGACCAACATTTCTCTTCATAAAATAGGTGGACATTATAAAGCAGATTCTCTGTTACCAAAGTATGATGAACTCAGCTTGCTTCTTTTCACTCAGTCCCCTGTTCTTTAAACATTTACTGCTTATGGGGCTAACTGGCTTACTTAACCTGGAAAATAAAAAGGAAAATATGTCCCATTTAATTGCCTCCTTACCAAAATTTGTGCCGGAATTTTGCTGCAATAGTTCAGCTGTATACTACCTAAATACCAAATGGGATGAGTTGTATATTTTCATGCCAACAATTAGTTATAATAAATAAAACCAATGAGCTCGTATCATGCTGAGCTGCTTCACTACCCAAGTTTGGAGGTAGTGCAAGTCGTTGTTGCTCCATCCGGGTCTTTCTGGCTCAGCAGAGCCATCGACTACGAGCAAGTAGATGTCCTTCTGTGGCAGAGAGGCCATCGCCGGTGTCGGAACAGAGTCATTCCACATGGCGAGGTACAGGGGATGTGGAGGAGACATAACCCTTAAGCCCCGTCAACACGAGCGGGCAGTGCCCAACGGGCAAATATTGTTACCAAATCGCGTTCCAATTCACACGTTTAGAGGTTGGGTGGCGGACATGAGAGTAGACGACGTCATAAGCAGGGAAACCTCGGGCAAACCATAGAAATGCCCCTGCTTGACGTCGCTGGACAACCATTACCTCACCAAAGCTCGGTCTACCATGTGAACAACAACACAGGTGTGCCCGGTTGTAGCCAATGGTCGCCGATCTGGAAACACTGCTAAGAAAGCGAGAGATATTCACTCGGCGGTCTGTGCCCGTCGGGCACTGCCTGCTCGTGTGGACGGGGCCTTACGAGGATGACCTGAATATGTGAGATATGTATTGAGTAATAGCCTTTAACAACTTGGTAAGTGTGGTTCAGTTCCCCAGCTAGGAATGATGTGCCAGGCTATTTTGGTGACTACACTGACTGAGCATTGAACACTCTTTCACCTTCCAGCAATCTGAATGAGATCCTGTTTTCAAACAAAAGAATCATTAAGTAGTGCAGTGACCAATGCATTTTTATATGTAAAGTAAGGAGTGTTTTACGCACAGTGTCATCATACAGGCTTATACAGTATAACACAGTCAAGGATAAGCTTGACCTATGGTAGGATAAAGGTTGAGTGCTGCTGAAGCGTCCAAGTAAACGTAAGAAACATTGGTGCACCAGCACCTGGATGGTAAAACCCAACCACCGCGCTTTCCGCAAAATACTCCTGGGTTGTGAAGCTACCCCACGTCATCCAGGAGATTTACACAAGGTAATTGATATGGCTGCAGTCTCGTCGCATATGATTAGGAAGTCAATATCAGGCCTCGCTACCCTTCATATGAGGAAGGTCATGAATTTTGTGTGTGTGTGTGTGTGTGTGTGTGTGTGTGTGTGTGTGTGTGTGTGTGTGACTGTTCTGAGAAAACAAATATTTTAAACTAGAGACAGACAGACAGACAGACAGTCAGACAGACTAATGTATTCATGGTGTCATTACAAGTTGCTACAATACTATATAAAAATAGACCCAGGGAAGGACAGAGAATCCTTGTCTCTGTAACAATTAATACTGGCTCGATACTATCCTTTTAATTTCAATGACAGAAATGGATGCATAGTATATCAGTCACAGAACATAGGGAAGCTGGATCTAAAATATCATGACATGTAATGTGCCGGGCACTGTGGTGGCTTTGATTTTAGATGGGAAGTGAAACTTCGTTATAGTATAGCTGTTTAGAGCCATCATATGAGATTCATAATAACCTCAAGTTCGACAACAGATTTTGATAGTAGGGATATCTGTGATGCCGTGTCCGATGATGCTGAACCATGAAAACGATATTCCCAAGGCAGTTAGAAATAGAATAGAATATTTGGCAGATTAGAGCGGACTTGAGAGGTTGGTCAGTGGGACGTGGTATTAGGAGAGGAAGGAAATGTTGCAGGAATAGAGATGGTGGGAGGGCTTGACCACTCTGCTCGGTGGCAAGATGTGTGTGGAAGTGGACTGTTGTGGAATAGAAGTGAATGAGGAGGTGGGCAGGTTGGAGTAGGGTCATCACCAACATTTGAGATGTTTGATGCTGGTATGGGAAATATTGCTTCCTCTGAATGAACAGTGTGTGGGTGTAGACACACGATTAAGTAGTATAATCTGTCTGAAGAGAGAGAGAAAGAGAAAGTGGTCTCTCTCTCTCTTTCGTTTCATATACTGTATGTATATATATATATATATATATATATATATATATATATATATATAATATATATATATATATATATATATATATATATATATATATATATATATATATATATATATATATATATATATATATATATATATATATATATATATATATATATATATATATATATATATATATATATACAGGGTGACCCCCAAAAAACTCCCACATTTCGAAAGGCTGTAGCACTGGCAGCAGTGAGGCAGGAGGGGAGGGGCTAGGGTCTGTTGGTAGCCCAACCCTAGCCGTCTTCATTTGCCAACATGGCGAGGTCAGGAGCACACCGTGCGTTCACTGTCGAAGCGTTCTTCACAAACAAAAGTTCCGTGATCGCCGTGCAGAGGGCCTTTCGCAGACGTTTCAGTTTTCCATGGAACCAAAACGTTCCAGATCGGAAAACCATTTTGCAATGGGTTGAGAATTTCAGGGCAACAGGCTCAGCTTTAAAAAGAAAATCACCTGGTCAACTTACGAGCGCTCATACGCCTGAGAATATTGAAGCATTGAGGTGATCTGTTGTGCAGTCTCTGATACGTTCTGTGCGGAAGCATGCTTTACCTGTAGGGATATCCCGAGAAACTGCAAGCGGAATCTTACACAAAGACCTTCACTTCCATCCATACAAAATGATGGTTGTGCAAGAACTCAATGCGAGAGACTGGATAAGCCACAACTTGAACACCTTGAGCTTGAAGAACTCGATGTGTGGTTTCAGCAAGATGGAACTATGGCACACACAGCTCGAAGATCATTGCAAGTGCTAAGGGAAATGTTTCCGGATCGGGTGATCTCGTTGCATTGCAATGTTGGGTGGCCGGCCCATTCCCCTGTCCTCGGCCTTTGCAATTATTTTCTGTGGGGCTACCTTAAATCACGAGTGTATACTCATTGACCCCAAACTCTTGAAACCCTTAAGGTTGCTATTCATCAGGAGATAGTTGGTGTTCCACCCGACATGACCCATCGAGCCATGGCAGCCTTCAGAAGACGCCTCCAAGCATGTATAGACAATGACGGCCACCTTTTGGAGGATGTCATCTTTAAAACATGATGAATAAAAACTGTATTAAATGAAGTTTTAAGTGTGCAAATAATATTTTGTTTATCTTTAACCATTTTTTTTTTCATTTACTTTTGAAATGTGGGAGGTTTTTCTGGGTCACCCTGTATATACATTAGAGAGAGAGAGTGAGAGAGACCTTATCTCTTTCTTTCTCTCTCTCTCTCTCTCTCTCTCTCTCTCTCTCTCTCTCTCTCTCTCTCTCTCTCTCTTTCAAGTAGCCTGTAAACAAGGAGGCTTGTTATGCTTACACTGTCACAGGTGGGTGATATGAGGCTACCGTCACTGTAGAAGGACACCCAGGGAGACAAGGACCATCCTATGCTTCCCTGGGTCTATTATGTTGTACTGTAGCGACTTGTAATGACGTGAATGCACCAGTCTTTCTCTCTCTCTCTCTCTCTCTCTCTCTCTCTCTCTCTCTCTCTCTCTCTCTCTCTCTCTCACACACACACACACACACACACACAGAAAAGTCATACCCTTCCTCGTATGAACGGTAACGAGACCTGATACAGACTTCCATATTATATCACATCACTACGACGAGACTGCAGCCATAGCAATGACCTTGTGTAAATCTACTGGATGACGTGAGGTAGCTTCACAACCCATGAGTATTTTCAGTAGAGCGAGGTGGTTGGGTTTTACCGTCCAGGTGCTGGTGCACCAATGTTGCTTACGTTTACTTGGACGCTCCAGCAGCACTCAACTTTTATCCTAACTTATCCTTTGCTGTTATACTGTATAAGCCTGGATGATGACATGGTGCATAAAACATTCATTACTTCACATATAACATTGCATTGTTCACTGCACTACTTAATATTTCTGTTAGTTGAAAACAGGGCCTCATTCGAACTGCTGGGACGTGAAAGTGTGTTCAATGGTCAGTCAGTATAGTCACCAAAACCGCGAGTCTGGCTGCTATCTTGTCATGAAAGTGTATACAGTACGTCGGTGAAGTGTATTACCAGACTTCCTGCACAAACACACGTAGACTAAAAGCAGTTTTACGCTCTCCCAGCAGCTCCACGCCACCGATATATTTTGTGTAGCCGTGGCCACATACTAAAACCTTGTGTTATAATGGCAAACAACGGACAGACATTCATAATGTTACCAGTGTCGGAGTTCGTTATATGTCCGTTTATCACACGCAAACTTTGCAGACGTCATCTACTGTGTTAACATGGATCTGGACTGGCCAGTTGCATTACTGGACTCATGCGCAAACAAGGCTAGACTATGCAATTTTCCCAGCAAAAACACACCACCGAAATTCCTCTGTAACAGTGAATACTGCCCCAAAACTATCCTTGCAATTTCCAGAAAATGGACACGCATAGAATATCGATCGCAGGACAGAGGGAAGCAGGACCTAAAATATCATGATGTTACCGGGCACTGTGATGGTAGTGATTGTAGATGGGAAGTGAAACTTCGTTATGGTGTTGTTGTTTAGAGCCATCATACGAGATTCATAATAACCTCAAGATCGACAATAGATTTTGATAGTACGGATATCTGTGATGCCGTTCTGATGACGTTGAAGATTGAAAACGATATTCCCAAGGCAGTTAGAAATAGAATAGAGTATTTGGCAGGTTAGAGGGGACTTGAAGAGAGGTTGGTCAGTGGAACGGGGTATTGGGAGAGGAAGGAAATGTTGCAGAAACAGAGAGGATGGGGAGGGGACTGACCACCCTGCTTGGTGGCAAGATGTGTGTGGAAGTGGACTGTTGTGGAGTAGAAACGAGTGAGAAGGTGGACAGGTTGGAGTAGGGTCATCACCAACATCTGTGATGTTTGATGCTGGTATGGAAAATATTGCTTCCTCTGGATGAACTGCGTGTGGGTGTAGACACACGATTAAACAGTAAAATCCGTCTGGAGCTAAGGAGGGTCTGAATGTGTAATACTTGTATGAAAATTAATGTATGAATGTTTTAAAGTGAATATACTAAACGATGATCAGGGTTTGTGGATGTTATGTCACAACTATCAACACTAATGAAATAGCACCTCGAAGAAAGTGACATCATTTGTGGACTGAACATCCGCAGCATCGTTATTTCAATTATTATTATACAACATATACATTCATTATGCAAAAACAGTATCTCTTTACCTCCTCATGGTCCATCAGTGTGATGACTGCACAACATTTTCGCACAACAAGCCAATAGTGTCCAGCATTCAAAGTAGCTATAATCCTATGCATCAGGACATCTACTTATACCATGTTTTGCGATTATAATCATTGTTTTTTCTCACAATAAAACAGACTAGATGATGCCCAACATAGCACGACCGTTGTGTCACATGCTTAATCATGAATCATTTATGGCCACCCTGGTTCTTCCACAATAGGTTAGTTTAGATCAGGTCAAGTTATCTAACAGACTTGTACACCATTCCACTTTTCATTACTGTCTTCAGAAAGATAAGTACGTGGTATAATTTAAGGCAGTGATTAGGATTACGGCAGTTAGAATTTAGCGACGACTTCCCTAATCCTAACCACGGTTAGGATTACGGCAGCTAGAATTTAGTTGTTTGGTTTGGTGGTTCAGTTAAATTAGAAATAGGTTAGGTTAGGTCAGGTCAGGTCAGTTTTAGGTAGGTTAAGTTCATACTGCTACAGTTCAGCTTCAAACGCTAGAATTTAGTGGTCATGTTTGGTTTTTCTGCTATATTAGAAATATGTTAGGTTAGGTTATTTAGGTTAAGTTATGGCTACCGTTAAAAGGAAGTGATTAGGATTACTGCAGCTAGAATTTAGCGGCGATGGCAGTAATCTAACCAGGGCCTTAAATATACCACGTGCTTGCCTTTCTGAAGACAGCAGTGAAAAATGGAATGGTTTACAAGTTTGTTACATAAAGTGCTCTCGGAAATAAGCTGTGAAGTTGCCTGGATCACCACTGCATGAGACATAGGTAACTTGGGAATGATAGAAGTCAACGACTGGGCTGTGTGCATGTAGCAGTCACTGAGCTCTATAGTGGTAGCAGTAGTTTTATCGTAAATGGGTAGCACCAGTCTCCTAAAAATCTATAAAAAAAAAAAAGATAGTATCACACACACAAAAATGATAACAAACATTTTAAAAAACTGCAAATGCATTTCGTGAATGTAAAGGTACTAACTAGTTACATGAATATGATATCAGTATAAAAAAGTTACGAAGATATTTGGGAAGAAGCGGGTGATGCTCCTGCTTCATATTCCAGTACTTTCAACCCCGAGAGACCTCTTCGCGCGCCGTACGAGGAACCTCTTCACTTTAAAACTACGGCTGGCACGACGAAGAGCTTGCTCGTGCGAAGAGGTAGTTCAACACTACCAGCCTGACACTCAGGTAAAGTCAAATACTACGGAGGTTGATAATCCCTGTACATGCATTGGTATTAGAGCATCACACACAGATACAGCTTTTATTTTGCTGTATCATTGTTGAGATACACATGCTAAGATTTGGATGGATATCGGAACTTCACTGAAGAACACTAGAAGGTTTATAAACATCGCGTTTCTTGGCAGCACCATTGGCAAGCCTCTCTGCTCTGCCTTGCCAGGCTTCCATGCATTCACAGGCTTAGACTACACCTCAGCTTTTCACAGGAAGGGAAAACTTAGGCCATTTGCACAACTTGAGAAATATCTTTATGCTCAAAAAGCCCTTTCTGAAATGGCGAGAGGATCACTTTCCAACCAGGACAGACACACGCATAAAATTTGCAGCTCAGATGTATGGGGCTAAGAGGGAGTGCTATCTCACTGAATAACCATCGCTACAAAGTGTCTGAAAGTTAGGGGTCAAAGTGCATTAGCAGAGCTTAAAGGGATCGATGGCTGCATGATCTCTCCTTGCGAAACAGAGGTTTTGGCACACATCATGCGGTGCTCTTTTGTGGCAAGGATGTGGACCTGTGCTGACATCCCAGCATCCATCTGCAGATGTTGGGGGCTACATGAAGGGCTGCATGATATCACATGATTGGATGGTCCTTAGCTTCCAGAGCCACTAGTTACTGAGGAATAAACTACTGCAGACGATGAAAACTGATGAAGAAGTCAGCATTTCTTCATCAGATGAAGACAGAGGGTGTATGTACTGTAGGTGAGGTGGAGGGAGTGAGAGGGAGGGGTAGACCGAGGATGAGGTGGGGGCATGGAGTTGAGAGGTATATGAGGGAGGGGGGAGTGAGCTGGGGGGAGGGTAGTCAAATGGTGGGTGACAGAGCGACTTGGAGGCGTTTTGTCTGCGGCCACTCTTTGCCGGAATAGCGCGTCGGGATATAGATAGATAGATAGATAGAAGACATCCTGTCCTCTGATAAGGAGTAGTTGAAACAAGAAAAGTTTGGGTGATTTATGGACACATTCATGTATTTATACTTTACTGATATTTTCATTTGGTTAACTGAAAAAATTTTGCATATCGGTATTTGTGGACTTCAGTAACAATTATTACATTATATACTAAGCATTGCTTTCAACTGATTTACAGTCTTTGATAACGTTTAGTTTTGCATATGATTATATTAACGTGAAAGTAGGCCTATGCCTTTCAGCATACAGACTTTATCTCTGATAATTAACCCTGGATGGGCATGGGTCTTTTTTTTGGTAACATCACAAGCATACACGGGCATTATTCACCAAGCCCTGGAAGAATATGAAAAAAAAATGTTCTGATCATTATTAATTCAAGAAAATTGATATGAGTGTTGACTGTAGCACCAGTCTAGCAAGGCAGTACACCCTAGGTGGATGGAAAGCTGATAACAGGGAGAGCTGGAGCTCCCGTTTCATCAGGCCTCAGGACTAGCTCATGACCATTCCCCTTTGCTGAACTTTTTCAGTGTTTCAGTAACACAAAGGGTAGACCACCATGCTCTCCGGTTCAAGTTCCTCGTACTGTCAATACTAAACTACATGTACATTACACATTACACTTTCTATTCAAAATTAGAAAAATGGCGTCTCAGCATCAAACCTCAGAGTCCTCGGAGGGGCGGGGGGACTATAAATGTCCCCATCATCTGCTCCCTTTCCCGGTGACGACCCAGCGAGATGCCTGGAACCACTGTCCGACTCACTTCTTCATTTCTGCAACATTGCCAGCCATTCCTCTAACTTTCTCTCCGTTGAGCACCACCTCTCCTTCTCTTCCTAACGGAGACTCAGCTGTCTGAGGCAACTGATGGCAAACCCTTCTCTGTATCCTCCTACTTTCTCTTTACTTATTTCAAAGCCAAAGGTGTCTGTTGTGCATATGTAAGCAATGATACATCTTGCTCTCGTGTTCCTGAACTTGATTCTTCTAAGTTCTCTACTCTCTGGCATCGGCTTTCCTGTCATTCTCTGACTAAATATATCTGTGCTGTTTACTTATACTCTAATTCTACTGAGTATGAAAAATTCTTCGACTATCTTACTTCTATGATGGAACATATTATATCCGTTTCTCCTTTCTCTGAAATCTCCATTCTAGGAGGTTTCAATGTTCACCACCACCTTTGGCTCTCCTCTCCTTTCAATGATCCACCTGATGAACAAGCCTACATCGTTTCTGTCCTAAATGTACAGCATCCTACCTGTATCCCTGACCGCCTTAGAGAGAGTTCCAACATACTTGACCTCTTCCTTACAACTAATCCTTCTGCAAATGCTGCTTATCTTTTCTCTCCGTTGGGCTCCTCCGATAACAACCTTATCACCTTAACCTGTCCTATGGCTCCAGTACGGCTTGTGGATCCTCCAAATAAAAGTCGGTCATGGCACTTTGGAGCTGCTGATTGGGAGGCCCTTAGGCAGTACTTCTTTGATTCTCCCTGGAATGATTATTGTTTCCATGGCCGAGAGCCATCTGAGTGTCCCTTGTGAATTACAAGAGTTATTCCCTCGGGCGTGGAAGCATACATTCCTTACTCATATCCTATGACTAATGAAAAAAAAAAAAAAAAAAAGTTTAATCACACTTGTTCTAATGCTGTCCGCAACATCCGTACTAAATGCTCTGAAGCCTCCAACTCGAAGTCTTTCTGCTCCTTCTGGCACCTTGCCAAAAATCTTTCTAACAACTTTACCTCATCATCCTTCCCTCCTCTTTTCCATCTGGTTGGCTCTATAGCTATTTCTTCTATTGATAAAGCAAACTCTTCCCTCAGACTTTCTCCAGCAATTCCACCTTAGATGGTTCTGGTGCTGTCCCTCCATCACTTCCCCCCTCTGATTTCCTCACGGCTGACATTAAAATTTCTTCAAATTATATTTTCTCTGCCATCACTGGCCTCAAGACTAAGAAAGCATGTGGGCCTGATGGGGTCCCTCCTTTTGTCCTCAAGAACTGTGCTTCTGTGCATACACCCTGCTTAGGTAAACTCTTTCTCCTTTGTCTATCAACCTGTACCTTTCCTTCTTGCCGGAAGTTTGCTCTCATTCAGCTTGTCCCAAAGAGGGGTGACCGTTTGCAACCCTCTAACTATCGCCAGATTGCTTTAACATCCTGTATTTCAAAAGTTTTTGAGCCTATTGTTAACAAAGAATTGAAAAGCATCTATCCTGTCACAATCTTCTTTCCAATCGTCAGTATGGGTTCCGCCAGGGACGTTCCACAGGCGATCTTCTCAACTACTATTCAGACTCTTAGTCATCCTCCTTTCGGGACTTTGGCGAAGGCTTTGCCATTACACTTGACATCTCAAAGGCTTTCGATCGAGTCTGGCATAAATATTTGATTTCCAAACTACCCTCATATGGTCTCTATCTTTCTATCTGTGCCTTTATCTCTAGCTTCATTTCTGGTCGTCTTATAGCTGCTGCTGTAGATGGCCACCATTCTTCCCTTAGAGCTATCAATATTGGTGTTCCTCAGCGTTCTGTCCAATCACCATTTCTCTTTCTTTTGTTCATGAACGACCTTCTAAGCCGTACATCTAACCCTATCCATTCATACACTGATGACTCCACGCTTCATCTTTTCATTCGGTTTCCGCAACGTCCATCTCAGCAGTTACTTCAACAAACAAGTGATGGATGGCACACCTGTCTGACTTGGCTCATATCTATGATTGGGGTAAAAGTAATCTTGTTTATAATGCATCAAAAACTCAGTTCTTACATCTATCTCCCTGACAAAATATTCCACAGGAGTACCGTCTAATTTTTAACAATATCCAGGTTAATCCTGCATCATCTTTAAACACAGGAGAGGGCGGTGATGGTTCGGCCAGTGGGATGGTTCGGACAGTGCATTCCCTGAGAAACATTTGGGACCTAGGGCAGTGTGATCTTGTGTGAAGGTGGGAGAGTTTCTTTACTTCTTTACTTCGACCACACGGAACCTCCAAGCTAGAAATCCCTCACTTTTTGATGCAGGTCAGATTTTATGTTTTTTGCATCTCCTATGTAATAATCTGAGTGTATATCTAAGCTCTACGTTTATGAATATGCCAAGCATCGAACTGTGCATTATCAGGGAGAATCTATGTGGCATGTAGAACATATTGCTATGAAAAACGGATGCTAAACTCTCGTGTGAAACTTGAGAATACCCGTCAATAAAATTACATAGGTTCGGGATGATTCAGACAGTTCAGGAGGGGGATACTTCGGACAATCCTATCCCTCCACTACTACTAAGTCATGACCTTATCAAATGATAACGGTACTTTTGATCATTTATATCTGAACACACAGTGAAACACCATTCTTCATAGTTATCAGGGAATATATATTAATACTTTTACTTGTTTAACCTATTCCTCCAAGTGTTAAAAGGAAGGCCTATTACAGCTTCTATTTCAGTTTTGCAGGCTGCAATATGCATTAAAAGTCTTAAGTTAGTCAGTCTGAAATAAGGCCTAGAAAGTGAAAAATGAAGTCAATATTCCAGAGAGAGAGAGAGAGAGAGAGAGAGAGAGAGAGAGGCTAATTATGCATAATTATGTAGCCGAAAGTAAGAGGTTAAGTCATTTATTGTTATATCTTGTGAAGGTTATTTCAGTTACATACATATATATATATATACTGTGGAGCCTCTGTGGTACAGTGGTAGAGTGTGCGTTTCGTACACGGGTGGACCAGGGTTCGCGCCCCGCCAGGGTTATAAACTTTGGGAGTGTTCACCCGGCCACGTACTGCATTGGCGGACACCAGGGGTGCTGTAGTTGAACCAGTGTCGCTTTCTGTAAAGTATGCTTGCACTCAGTCAGCTTGCGCGGGCCGATTACACTTGGTTCACAAACTACACACACATCCATAAGAACATAAGAAGAGAGGATAACTGCAGTAGGCCGGTTGGCCCATGCCAGGCAGCTCCTAGAAGGGTAACTGAACTACTAGAATGAGATAAGCCACTCCAACACTACAATTACACTTACAAGCACTTCTCACTCTACATACAATCTCTACTAGACAGCCTAAGCCACTTGGTAGAGATACATTGGCTGTATCGTCCCGACTTCAGTCGGGATAGGCCGGTCCTGCAGTGGATACTCAAAACGGCTGATGATGATTATATATATATATATATATATATATATATATATATATATATATATATATATATATATATATATATGCAAACTAACCACAGGAGAAATGAAAGGAGCGACAGTGAGTACTTTCGTATATTACATCTTCAGACAGAGTAAGACAGAAACGTAAAGGGTAGAGGTCTTTTATGCACACCCGCAGCAGGTAGTGGCACACAGAACAATGGATGACCTGAATTTTTACCTGCGGCTAAACTTATGGTCACCTGCAGCAGGGAGTGGAACACAACAAAGGGTGACCTGAATCTAAAAATGCACGTGACAAAGGAGGAGGGAGTAGGAGGGGAGGAAAGGGGAGTGGGAGGGAGGGGGAAGGGGGAGGGGAGGAGGGGAAGGGGGAAGGGGAGAGGGGGGAGGGAGGAGGGGATAAATACTGCTGCTTAACTTAAGACCTAGAGGATTAATGCTTGGTGTGTCCCACACAGGTGTGACTACACCACCAGGAGATGACAGGGAACAATCACGTGTTAGTCTGGGGGATACTGCTTTAAAATTAATTCAGTTAACAATTTATCACACTTAAAATGACCATAGCTCATGTTTACATTCTTTTCATATGTGCCAGAAATTAGACAAGATTCTATTACATTTCTTTCATCTAAGCTTTTTGATCTTGCTAGAATCATGGAGTCTGTCCAGTCAATATGGTGATCACTGGATGCTTTGTGTTGAAATAAACCACTTCTCTGTTGGGCTGTCCTTACACTGTATTTATGTTGTGAGATTCTAGTTTCCAAATTTTTTCCAGATTGTCCTATGTAAAATTTGTTACAGCTTTTACACGGGATTTTGTAAACAACGCCTGAATTACTGAAAGGGCTGTTCTTGATGAGGGTTTTTTTTTTATGGTGTTCTCATATTTGAATACTACTTGTACATTGAGTTTCCTCAGTATGTGAACAACATCAAGAAAATTTTCATGGAAGGGGAGGACAAGGGTTCTTTGAATATTCTGGCGATCAGGCTTATTAGTTTTCCCTTCAAGGAATCGTTTCTTGGCTGTATTGTGGCACTGAGTTAGTATGCTTTGTGGATATTTTAGCTTCTTTCCAATATTCTGAATCATTTTTAATTCATCATCTAAAAATTCTGGGTCTGAAATTCTGTATGCTTTTAGGTATTGTACATGGATATGAACACAGATCTTTTTACATTAATATGATGGTTTGAAAAGTAATGAACATATGACATAATATTTGTAGGTTTTCTGTATACCTTAGTCTTCAAAACATTTTGGTCCCTGATAACTTTTACATCCAAAAATGGCAATTCATTATCCATTTCCATCTCATGAGTAAATTTAATCGATGGAACTACCGAATTTAATTGCAGGAGAAATTCATCAATGGGAAAACTGTTAAGTCAGGGTATCATCAACGTATCGGAGCCAAACTCTGTTTTGCTCCTTTACGGAGATCAGTAAGTGTTTCTCAAAGTATTCCATGTAAATATTTGCCAGAACTGGGGAGAGGGGATTACCCATGGCCATACCAAATTTCTGTGTGTAAAATTAACCTTCAAAGGTAAAAGAAGAGTTCACAATGCACAATTTAATTAGCTTGATAATGTTTTCAGAGGGAATACCATCAGTGTTACTAACCAGAATGCTTGGCAGGAAACTTAAAACATCATCAACAGGGACATTTGTGAATAATGATTTAACATCAAAGCTGACTAATTTGTAGGGGTACATGACATTTGGAGATTTTAACTTTCTTACCAAATCGTCATTGTATTGTACAAATGAATCAGAGATAGTGCCTACAACAGGGGACAACAGTGTTACAAGCCACTTGGAGAGCTTGTATGCCGTAGAGCCTACAGAGCTTACAATTGGCCTGATGGGGTTGTGTGGTTTGTGAGTTTTAATCAAGCCATACATATATGGTGCAGATGGATTTGCACAGAGAACTGTTTGATCAAGTCATCCCTTCCTCTTAGCAAAGTCTTGATTTCTTTATGGAATTTTCTATTTTGTTTTTCAGTTGGATCACTTTTTAGTTCACTGTAGGTGTTGGTGTCACGCAACAGTTCACTCACTTTTTCCTTGTAGTCACATTTGTTCATGACTACTACAGCGCTGCTTTTATCAGCTGTAGTTATATGCAGGGAGTAATCTTTTTTCAATTTGTCCAAGGCATTCACAAATCTTTTAGGAGCAGAGTTGTTATTTTTCTTAAACATTGCCCCATAAAAAATGCCACGAATAATCTCACTATTTTCACTTGATTGTTTTTCCATTTGAAACAAGGACTTTCCAACCTGCACTGGGTTTATCTTCTTGCCATAAGAAAACGATAAACCATAACCTAGGGCACATAAGGTATCCCGATTTAATTCTTTAGATGACAGGTTTATGACGCTATCTGGGTTCATATGTATGTTCCAATAGCTGTTTTCAATCAGTCCTTTTAATTTCTGTTCATGCTTACGTTTCACACTAATAGATTCATTGGTGAGAACTTGATAACAGTGAGAGAAAACTATGTGTTGATTTTCCGGTGTTAGTATGCTTCTAATACACTATTTCTTGGTGTCCGAAATTTTAAATTTGCTGTTTGTTTCTTCTCTGGTTTTGCCAATGGATCTTGTCAGGGTAAGCTTCTCGTAATCTCCAAATGGCTGTTCGTCCACGTTGATGAGTCGACCCGGCAGAAAAGACTTAGGTATTACTTGCTCCTCTAGACACCTCTTAAGGACCTGCAACCTCTGCTTTGCTCGGTGTGCATGTAATAATGAAGAAAGAAACTCTTGACAGAGAACTCGAAGGCTGGGGTTTGACTCAAGGAAAGCACTGAAGGCGTACGTGGAATCCATATTTGCAGAGACTTCACTTCACCGTGAAGATATGTATGCAAACTAACCACAGGCACTTATGAAAAGAATGTAAACATGAGCTATGGTCATTTTAAGTGTGATAAATTGTTAACTGAATTAATTTTAAAGCAGTATCCCCCAGACTAACACGTGATATTTCCCTGTCATCTCCTGGTGGTGTAGTCACACCTGTGTGGGACACACCAAGCATTAATCCTCTAGGTCTTAAGTTAAGCAGCAGTATTTATCCCCTCCTCCCTCCCCCCTCTCCCCTTCCCCCTTCCCCTCCTCCCCTTCCCCTTCCCCCTCCCTCCCACTCCCGTTTCCTCCCCTCCTACTCCCTCCTCCTTTGTCACGTGGATTTTTAGATTCAGGTCATCCTTTGTTGTGTTCCACTCCCTGCTGCAGGTGACCATAAGTTTAGCCGGAGGTAAAAATTCAGATCATCCATTGTTCTGTGTGCCACTACCTGCTGCGGGTGTGCATAAAAGACCTCTACCCTTTACGTTTCTGTCTCACTCTGTCTGAAGATGTAATATACGAAAGTACTCACTGTCGCTCCTTTCATTTCTCCTGTGGTTAGTTTGCATACATATCTTCACGGTGAAGTGAAGTCTCTGTGCATATATATATATATATATATATATATATATACTGTATGTATATATATATATATATATATATATATATATATATATATATATATATATTTTTCAATTATCAAAGAGATCATATGGATTCTGAAGTTTAATATTGTACTTTAGGAAAATGAAATATCATTGAACTAATAAATGTTTGTTTTTATCTATTATAACTCACATAATTTTAAGAATATGCTGAGTAATACATATGGCCGAACCATCCCACCCTACTGTTCGAACTATCGCCACTGGTAGGGATGGGTCGGACGATTTAGTCACTTGTTTCGTTAACTATAGCTTAAAGCTGAGAAGCATAAGAATTTCTTATTACCAACCTAAAGAGCCAAATGATGTGGCAATATTTTAACATAAACCAGATTACACTCCTGCTTAAACCTGAATATATATATATATATATATATATATATATATATATATATATATATATATATATATATATATATATATATATATATATATATATATATATATATATATATATATATATATATATATATATATATATATATATATATATATATATATATATATATATATATATATATATATATATATATATATATATATATATATATATATATATATATTAATCTCCGAACCATCACCGCCCTCCTCTACTTTGGGTTTCATTCGCTCGGGACTTATCTTGGAAAGAACATATTACCTCTCTCGTAAAAATCTGCTTCCAAGAGATTAGGTGTGCTAAGCCGACTCCATACCTTCTTGACCCCTGCACAGTTGTTGACTTTATACACGGGTTTTATTCGTCCCTGTGTAGAGTACAACTCTCATGTGTGGGGAGGCTCCTCACATACAGCTCTTCTCAGTAGAGTGGAGTAAAGGCTTCTCATCTCATTAACTCTCCTCCTCTTAGTGGCTTCCATCAACCTCTGTCTCTTTGCCGCACTGTTTCAACTTTATCTCTTTGCTATGACTACTTCAATGGTCACTGCTCCTCTGAACTGCCTCTTTGCATCCCACCACCTCTACGATGGGCACGTAGCACCCGTCTAGCAACAAACCCTCATCGTTTTTTTGTCCAACTTTCTAATGCAAAAGTTAACCGCTACTCTCAGTCCTTCGTTTATGCAAAAGGTCAGCTCTGGAACTGGCTCCCTCTATCTGTATTTCCTACTTCCTATGATCTCCAGTCTTTCAAACGCAGTATGTCCAGGCATCTCGAAAGGAGCAGTTCTTGAATTTAGCTCTCTTATCTTTTTTATCTCCTTGGAGGGAACAAATTACGGGCTTCTGCCCTTTGGTTCCTTCTTCCATGCATATAAAAAATGGTATAAGTATTAAAAACAACTTAATGAGAGGTAGCAGTGTACAGAAAAAAAAATCCTAAGATCATTTTTGGAAAAAAGCAACGAAGTTTGTGAGTTGATAACTAAATAATATACAAGAGTAATAACTTTTCTTTGTGCTTATTTTATAATCCTTGCTTGCATCCTCAAAACCTCCCAAACACAGGCTGGTAGCTCCTCTCTTATTTGAAAACCATAAGTGAAAAACACTGCTCACACAATAGGTATAGCCGGGTGAAGATCACCCAACACTGTAAACAATATATATGAAGAATATGAAGACTGATGCATAGAGAGTCACCCAACTACCTGTCTCTTTGCCTCAGAACACAATCTAGCTACTGAGAGAGAGAATGTTCTGGAGATAAAGGAACTGTGTGTACAGTACAGTGTTGCAATATCACCAGGTGAATTTCACCCAGAAATGCCAAAACAGGGTTAAGTATGCATTTCAGACATGTTTGTGTTATAGAATAAAATAAAATACACTGTAAATGCACATTCTGAGCTCTGATTCTTAATATCTATATTTTACAAATCGATGGAGAAAATACTAGTTCATATTAAACACCTACAAAGCTGTACAAGAATGCAAAAATGTGATTGATTATAAAACCAAACAGTAAAATGCATCTGGTTTAATTTTGATTTGAAGATTTAGAGGATAATGTGTATATGCTGTAATGAAAAGTTTGTAAATGTATGATGAAATATCATGTTCTTAAAACCGCGGGGTTGTTTTGGCTCGACTTGCGTGTCCCACGGGGATGTTCGTGCTCTGACAGACTTTCTAAAAATATTTGCCAAAAATCAGTTATTAGCCCTAGAATATTAAAATTAAATATGCATATGCCAAATACCTTCAGCTTTCTCCTGGGATGTTTGTTGAGCCTTCGTCGAGTACTGTAGGACTTGTGGAGACCTCTGAAGTTGGGTAATGAAGTCTCCACTTTGCACTTCCCGACAACCCGTAATATGATTACCACAGCCTGATATTATCACTAGAAACACTATTCTATGATTTTCAAATAGCTTGGAATCCATACTCAAAAAAAAAAAACACTGTAAAAGCATCGAAAATTACGAACGCGTATGACCTTCCCACTTGCGCTCGTTTGCCGCTGGTATTCTGTCATTTATTATTCATAAAAACACTCTCACTTTTTATTCCTATTACTATATAACACATATATATACCTTCAATCTTTATCCGTAAGTTTCCTTCAGTAATAGTAGTTTATTGTCACTGTAGGCATTCAGTTTCTCTTTCAGTAAAATATGTGGAGAGCCACGGTTTCACTTTCACTGTCATAACTACAAGTATTTGTATTCATATTTACTCATATTACTAATTATTTACATTTCTATTTACATTTTCTATTGTATTTTCAATATTTACACTTCTATTTTATTTACACTATGTAATGCACTGTCACTTGCAGTAACTTATAAAACTATATTACACTGTTCCATCATATTTACATCCATTGCTTTCACTTGCTATTTACACATTACTTACACATTATTTACTTTTTCCACTTGCAATTTTAGAACTGCTTCAGGCTGTGGTAATCAAAGAAGCAGGTAACGCAGAGGGGAACCTGGCACTCAGCGCACTGCCAAGAGGTGCGTTTGTGCTCAGGTGTGCGTCAGGTGGTATGTGCACACACCTGGCACCTGCGGATTGCAGCCTTCCTCTTCCTTGTGGCAGGCATTTGCACCAGTCTGTGCCAATCCATGTACGCCCTTTGCTCAAGTCTGTCGGGAAGTCTTACTGCATGGCGCCTTGGAGCTGCTGCTGTCACCCTACCATATCTTTCAAGCAGCTGCTGAACACAAGTCCTGGCGAACAACCTCAGGGAGAAGGACTTGGGTGGCTTTACCTTCATCTTGTACAGGATGAAGGCGTTCAGCATCATCATGTCTATGAGATGCAGAAAAACTTTCCAGTACCACCTAGTATTCTTCCTGAGGCAGTCGATCTCTCCAACCATCATGTCGGACTTGTCCACCAGCCGCATGTTGATATTATAGTCTATGACAGCATCAGGTTTCCTCACAGGATCGCCTGTCCTACGGTCGACCTTCCCACTGTCTTTCATTTCCCTTTTGTGTACGGTGGTGAGTATGTGCACGACCCTCTTGTCATGCCACCGTATTGCCAACATCTTCTCAGACTTGCCTAGGTGCACGTCTCCTCGCTGCGAGTTTCCTGCCTCTGGGAATTTGGGGAAGTGGGCACGATTGCTCTTCACAGTGCCACAGGAGCCGATGCCGTGCTCTGAAAGATATTTAACAAGTTTCGGTGCTGTATAATAATTATCAGTATACAGCACATGATTCCCACCAAAATCCCTTACAAGCAGCACTTTCACTGCACAGCCTGAGAAGCCAAGGGGGTGTGTTTTGTCCAGATCGACAGTGCTGGCTAAACAGATGACGAAGTCAAGGATGTACCCCTTCTTACAGTCGCACAGTACAAAGAACTTGATTTCAAACCGATGGCGTTTGCTTGGAATGTACTGTACAAGCCTAAGACGTCCTCTGAACAAAACCAAGGATTCGATTTGATAACCTTCTGTAAGGGGTGGAAGAATGACAAACTTATCATTCATTCTGCTCAGAATCTCCCGGATCTTCCAGAGTGGGTCGGTTTGGCAAAGTACAGCTCCGTTCAGAAGTTCGTACTACACCCAATGTGGAAGGCGGCCCCTCCTTCCCGGACGACAGGTTACAGCTTCGGACCTCCCACGAGCAACCAGAATATAGCTAGTATCAAAGCAGTGTCATTCGCTCACCGACTGTTAAATGAAATGAGATTTTTGTTTTCATACTCATAGATATCAGTCAGTCATACTGCTGATTAAATGATGAAATTATGTTTATATTCGCCTGCCTTAGAAAATATAATACAATAATATTAATAGCAGAAAAGCACATAACAGAATACAAGAAGGTCAGCTATGAATCATTGTGATTATGCGAGCTAGTGAGTTAACACACATCTTAATCCCTAGACACTGGCAGTATTTCAGCTAATCATCTTAGCTCAGTATCTGTGAACAGTTCTACCGCTTCAAGGAAAACCAAGCAGCCAAAAATATTTTGTATGCAGTCAAGATATTCAAACATTTACGAAATATCTAAACAGCTAAAACTCATGTTCATACTCAAAACTAGATGAAGACGATTGGTGGAGTCTAAGGAATAATGGAAATCATATGTTTTAAGACGAAGTAGCTAAGATGATGTTTCCCCTACATAACCGTCGGTCTCTCTCTCTCTCTCTCTCTCTCTCTCTCTCTCTCTCTCTCTGTGGGGTGTGGGAGTGGGGGGGGGAGGGGTTCAACCGAGGTGTATTGGCTATCCTCTGCTCAAAGGTGAAATCAGTACCTTCATGTGCCCCACCAAGTTGACATGAATCGGCAAAACGACAAATTAGTGCAAAGGCCAAAATATCGCTCTACGTGATAATGGCCTTTCCATCAGGGCAATAACGCATCAGCTTGGCCTCACTACAAAAACTGTGATGAAGTGGATAAAGAGATGGGAGGAGAATGGCAACCTTATAACTTATGTCATAAGTCTTTTCTATTACTGTAGTGTTATACTAATAATGAATAATTGTGAACATCAGATCCCCATTAGATTTCGGGTCTAACAGAAACTAAAACTAGTTTTCGGTCCCTGTGGAATATTTCGGTGAAAACAGCTATATACAGTGGCGTAGTAAGGGAGTGGGAGTGTGGTTGCAACCTTCTCGAGCATCAGTTTTTGGCAGAGTGGCAAAATTGCATCCTGAGTATATAATCAACGATCCCATTTTACTTTTGACATGGTTTTGAGTGACTAATGTAAAGTATCTGCAACAGGAGTAAAAATAGTAAAAATTATTATGCAGTACTTCCATGGCCAGATATCTCCTATACTATATGTAGCAGCCGTGGCTCAGAGGATTAGAGCGCTCCGCTCTGACCGAAGGGTCGGAGGATCGAATCCACCCAAGGATCATTGGTAGACATCAGGAAGGGCATCCGGTCATAAAATGCTACACGGTCCAATCCAAAAGTCCTCTACCCAGAGGCAACGTCTTAGCCCTTCGGGGATACCTGGCGTAAAAACCAAATTATTTTTTTTATTTTCATTATAATTATATATCCATAATTACTAGTGGCTGCCAGAGCCAGTGGGCGGCGCCAAGCACGGTGGCCGATGTTCACTTGTCTTCTTCTGTTGCTTTTCTCACGTCCACACACCTCACACCTGAATATTCATTATGCCAAGTAAATTCATTAATTACATGCAATATATAATGTTTCGTGATACTTTCCCAGCCAATGTTTCCTGAGCCTTGTCTTGGTGCTTCACAAAATATCAGATTTCGGTTCAGTGATGCATTGTCTACATAGTGTGTGTGGGGGGGGGAATGTGGGTGTGGGAATGTGAGTGTAGGGATGTGGGTGTGGGTGTGGGGATGTGGGTGTGGAGATGTGGGAGTGTGGGTGTGAGAATGTGGATATGGGAATGTGGGTGTGGGTGTGGGAGTGGGAGTGTAGGGGGTGTGGGAGTGTAGGGGTGTGGGAGTATAGGGGTGTGGGGGTGTAGGCGGTGGGGATGGGGGTGTGAGTATGGGTGTGGGTGTGTGGATATGGGTATGAGTATGGGTGTGGGTGTGGGAGTGTAGGGGGTGTGGGAGTGTAGGGGTGTGGGTGTGTGGGAGTTTAAGGGTGTGGGGGTGTAGGCGTGTGGGGGTGTGGGTATGAGTGTGGGTGTGGGGTGTAGGTATGGGTGTGGGTATGGGTGTGTATGTGTATGTATGTGTTTGTGTCTGGGTGTGGGTGTGTCTGAGTGTGTGTGTTTAGGGTGGGTGTGTCTGGGTGTGGGTGTGTAATCATTTGAAACTCTTTGTATGGCATAATGGCGAAAATTATGAAGTAAAGGCATTGGATGTGTGACTTTTGGAATGTGTGTGGCGTGCGTAAAGTGAGTTGAATAATGAATACCATGAAAAGAGAAATTGTTGGTGTGAGGAAGTTTGTTGATAACATATATAGCTGATATGGTCATGAAGAGAGAATGGACCTTGATCAGGTGGTGTAAAAGTAAAGTTGAGTTTGAAAGAGGGCGGAGGTTTGGATGTCGTAGTTGTTGTTGTTGCAACTCCAGATTCATCTCCTTGCGATTCCAGTGGAAATCAGAAGCTTCTACGGTCGCTTCAGTAAGTATTTGGTTGGGGTTTTATTGAAAGACTGTGTTGCTATAGTGCTGTGCATGTGGTGAATAAATGTGCTGTGGTGTGGAGGACTGCCTTGCAGTGTGGGCGAAGTAACTTGTTTGTGAGCTGTATTTTGTGTCGGTATCGTAGCAGGGAACAGTGGTTACCACATCTTAGTCTGACTATACTGTTTTTTTTTTTTTTATTGAGACGAAGATGCACTTGAGAGGTTGGTGATGACTGGCTGAATGCGACACGTCCGAGTAATATCGTTGTATTTCAAATAATTACCAAATAACGTGATTTTACCTGGTAATTATTTGAAATACAAGGATGTTATTCGGACATGTTGCATTCAGTCAGTCATCACCAACCTCTCAAGTGCACCTTCGTCTCAATTAAAAAACAAATGAGTATAGGTGTGCTCGTGTCTTTCTGCGTAGGGTACTTTCTGAGGCGTGTATGTCTGGTGGTGGTTCACGAAGGATGTTGTTTGGGTGAAGGGTTTGGATGGCTATGGTGGCAAATGGCTATGTGTTTATCCTCTGTATGTGTCTGTGATTTGTTGTGTTGGGTGATCTGTGATTTGTATTGTTGGGTGGAGAAGGGGGTCTGTTGCCAAGATACTCTTTGTAGTTTTGGGCAGTTGGTCGTTTGTTTATTTTTGGATGACGGTGATGCAATATGAAATTGCAAGGGTGGGATGGGTATTGAGCTGAAGCAATTAACTGTGTATTTCTGGTATGCATATGGGATTTCTTCAGTGTTTCATGAAGCTTATCCATGTCAGATTCATGTCAGACCAAAGTGTGCGGATTACAGTCACTTTCCATGCAGGTTTAATACATAGTTATAATCTTCGTCTCTAACTCTGCTGACTCCCTTCGTCCCCCCCCCTCCTCTCTCTCTCTCTCTCTCTCATATTATATAATATATATTGAATACACACACACACACACACACACACACACACACACACACACACACACACACACACGCAACTGTTCCTCTGAATTCTCTGCTTGCATCTCTCCCCAATGATGATGAAAACGAGGCACCAGCCTTGCCACACCCTCACACCCGCTCTGTAATGCAACAGTTAACTGGTAATCTGCCATTCTTGTAAACGACTGGTTATTTGTTGAAATGTCTTGGTATGTCATTTACAAGTGCATAGTATCCCATTATTTCAAACGCGGTGTGTACAGGCATCTCAGCGGAATGGATATTTGTGTTTACATTTCTCTGGAAGGAACTGACAGGGTTTTGATTTATGACCGTCACATACAAATCAAGGAACGAAACTTCAATTCCCATCTCTTGATATAGCTGTTGTTGTTGTTGTTGAGTAACTTTGGTCTGACTGGCCGAGCAAAGCCATGAACCGCAGGCAAGCAATCGCCTCTGTAGGGCTGTCCCATGAAGTGATGGGGTGAAACTAGGATATCTGGCCTTGAGCTGCATTTAGTCTCTCTACGCCACTAGCTTAATAGGCAACAGTTTGTTTAGTACAACAATGTTGCCCTTGTAACAATATTTTCATATCAAATAAGTTATTTTAACACAAGTATGCATAATGTTTTTCTAAACAACACTTTCGGCATTGATTTTTATTAGCGCCATTATTAGGAATAGCGAATACTTTCTTGTTAGAAAGGACGGGAGCCCCTCGAAGAACCACCCAGGCTGAAAATGCTGCTATTGTCGCAGCAGCAGAGGCAACGAAAGCGGTGGCCGTAAGGGACAGTCTTCAGTTACAGGTGTTCGCGCTGACTGTCAGGCGAAGGCTGAATGATGTTGGCATACTCCATTGAATTCCAGCAATGAAAGAACGCCTGACACAACAGCACAGAGCAGGGAGGTTAGCCTTTGCTCAACGCTGCTACCAGGAAAACTTAGACTTCTGGTCGTGAGTCATCTTCAAGGATGAGAAGTGTTTCTCCTCCACCTCGCATGGCAGGGTTCACTGTTGGAGGAGAAACAACACCAAGTATATGATACTACCATTTTTATTACTAATAAAATTCCCTACTGTTATTGCCCCCCTGCAGGCTCTGTCTTTGTTGCAGTCATCTGTTTTCTGCCCACCTCTCTGTTACGTAGCTAACCTATATTCACACCTTCATGTATGGAACAGGTCAACTATAAAATTCTTTAGCAATCTGCATTCCCCTCCGTCCTTGGTCTCCAGTCTTTCGGAGGCAATGTGACCAGGCATATAAAATAATCAGGATCCCTATTTTGGTCTTATTCTGTTCAGACTGTCCTTGAAAAGGATATGATTCCTGGTAATTTTTGCCTCTGTTTTCTTTGTATAAAGACATTAGTGCCCCCAAAAAGTGTGATGAATCAATTCTAAATAATATAAGGTTAGACAGGGGGACATGTCATTAACTAGAATTCTGTCTAATGGCTGCAGCAATGAAAGAAGTAAATATATAGTTCACAGTCGGATACGAGAGTGTAAACATTTGTGAGAAAGCATGATCGGGTCACGTTACCTGTAACATATGGGGATATCTGACTATACATGGTCTGATTGACATGTTCAGCATCGAGGGGCGTTTTACTGCTGACCAATAGGTCCATATCCTGGAGGAACGTTTCCTGCCATCTTTACTCTTACACTGGGCCGCCAAAGAGGCCGATCTAATTGAAATACAACACGTTTGGGCTGAAATGGTTAATACCTGGCAGCCAGGAGACGAGAGAACAAGAAATGAACTGATCAACCACGTAATCGCCCAGTGGAAACTTTGTTGGCGCAAACGTGACTTCATCCGTGGCCTTGTAAGCTCCATGCATGACAGGTTGCAAGCAGTGCTTGAGAAAGACGGAGGGTGGACCTAATATTGATGTGAAAAGTTAGGCAACAGTTATCAGTATATTTAGGATGTATGCATTATTAAAAATAAAATGTTTTCTAAATAATCAACACAGATGATACTGTTATTATGTAGTATTATGAAATTTTGCCCTCTGTTCCTCATATCTATCCATATAGCCTACCAATATCTATCTATCATCTATCTATCTGTCTATATATATATATATATATATATATATATACACACACACACACACGTCAGTACACCAGTGCTGTATGAGACAGCCCTAGCATGTATTCAAAATGGATGGTGGGTGTTAGCGCCGAAGTGGTGACATGTGGAGATGTAGGAGGACTACTGGAGCTTGGTAATAGACACTGAAGCCTTTGCCCAGGGTCGGACATGTTAATATATATATATATATATATATATATATATATATATATATATATATATATATATATATATATATATATATATTATCCACCGCCTACTAGAAGCAAGATCCTTCACACATAATAATTGTAATGTGTTCCTTGACCTTTCTACTCAAACAGGACGGATGAAGCAGACTATTTCAACGTATTTTCCTTCATATGCGATTTGTTAATGCGTCGGTGGTGGTGGATGGTGGGTGGTGGCGAATGGGGGTGTTGGTGGTGGGTTGTGGCGGCAGCTTTGGTGGTGAAGTGGTGGTCGATGGTTGTGGCGGGTGGCAGGTGGTGGCGACGGTGATAGTGGTGGCTGTTGCTGTTATTACAATGTGTGTGTGTGTGTGTGTGTGTGTGTGCCTTTCAGTGGGAGAGTATGCAACTCATAATTCACTTATTGATTCATATCAGACTTTCATTTCCCTCCACATGTGAACTGTATCTTGTTATTTGTGTAGTATATGTGTTTTCTTCACAACCACAGAACGTCTACGTATTTCCTTCATTAATATGTAATAATACTTTCCAATATCTATATTTATCCATTTCATCTCAAGTTTCGCATTCGTTGTGTGACTGCTCCGATACTTGCTGCTCTCTCTGTGGTGGCGAGAGTTTCGAGGTACTAACATGTCGTCCAGAAAGAGCGGACCGAGGTTTGTGCCTTCCATTTTGGGTGTAGTACGAATTTCTGAACGGAGCTGTACCAGAGGCAGTTTAATCGTACATGTACGATAATTATCGTACGAATGGCACCCTATATGAGACGTAAACATGTAAGAGAATATATGGTGTAACATACAAAACTAGTCACCATGGTTGTAAATATAGAGTATGTACCGTACAGGATAAGACTTAAGTAAAATATATAAAATAAACTGCTACAAGGGGCGTTATGAAAGGCAGTATGAAAGTTTTACAGTTTCTAGCACCTTGGGCTGTGGCGCTCTCTCTCACCCCCATATGTAATACATGTATACAGTATATTCATTTACCTTACATAGCACACACTATAGCTGATATTGCTACTTCACACCCCTATATGTAATACATCTTATTTCATTTACGTTACATAGGGCAGACAGCACTATAGTTGACATATGCTAAAGGGAGGATGGCTTCGCCCGCGATATAACCACTGATTGTATAAACCTATATATGTATGTGCAACTGATTCAGTTAATTAATCAATATCGCTTTTTTTTTTTTTTTTATAACACGAACCTTACATTTTTCTTGATCCCTTTGCAACGCCCATCCCCACATGAACAGGACAGGGGAAGTGTGTGATGCCAACCCGTGGTCATTGTTTTTATTTACCATTAGGGGAAAAAATACAATAAAAAATATTGCATTATCGACTCCCTAACTTCACTTTACGAGTTCTGTGATACGCCACTTAAATCACACTTTCGTCAAATCCACATTCCCGAAGTTCGGTGCTGAGGTAAATAGCGGGTAATGGCAGTGTGTGCAACTGATGCAGTCATACGATGGTGGTAGGGAAGATTCACTGCAGTATTGCCAGACCACTTTCTCTTGTCTATGTATTCTGCATACCTTTACAACAATACACATTTCAATCAGTCTTACGATCACCCTCTATCGTAACTTAGATTTGTTTTTACCAGAAAGACACGGTGAGGACAAGGCCGATTCGTCCCATGGCTCTTTTCAAGCTTGATTGCTGCGAATTTCCGAACTCGGGTCTATCTGGGCACTTTCTTTTCAAGAACTGTCGAATGTTGGTTAAGTTAGGGTTACAGGTATATGTCAGTAAGAAAAGAAAAAAATATCATCCAGGGAAAATTTAGCGTATCTTGCTGAAAATGCTTACACACATCCGTGCTCAGTTTGGCAACGCTGACGTACTCTGTGTTACACACAGACGAGATAAAGGGATGCGAGTGTAGGCGTGCGGATCTCTCTGTCGTTAACAGCTATCCATGGCTTCCTCTAGCAGTACAGAAGGTAAGCTTATAATTGTGCACTCATAAGCGTTTAATATCACTGAAGGAAGTCTAAGATGCCAATAGCATGGGCGGGTCCCATTTTATTTTCACAGATTATGTTTACCTCATATAGAATGGGTATTTTCCAGACATTCTTATTTCCCTCACAGTTGTGATACCATCCATCCTTGGTTGACAATAACCTGGGTTTCACGTCCATGCTGATAGCTACCCGATCTCGGTTTAATACTTTTAAAAAGTTTGGCCTACTTGGTTGAGAGAAATGAGGGTACAGAACGTTCATCACTGCAAAGTGACGTGGGGAACACCACAAAAATGCACTTTGATCCTCTCTAAGTAATGTTGAAGTAGGGACATTGAAATTACTATGCTCATTACTAAAACAGTTCTAAATGTTTCCTCCGGTCATTTTTCGGTAAATCGCAGCAGCCGAGCCAGGAAATCTGATACAACCACGTTGTAGACCTTATTTTGAATATTCCACTATAAACTTGTTTTCGGAAATGTATATTTAACGTGAAAATCCTATAATCAATTGGGCTGGATCTCTCCTCAATTTTAAACTTATATGGAGCTCATTCCCCCTGTTACGAGCCGCTTAAGGGGACATCACACGGTACCTGAAATCATGGTTTGCCGAAGAAATCGTGGTAACCGCCCACGAAACCGTGGTAGCTGCCGAGGATTTCGTCGGCAAAACTGGATCCCGTGCAAACCCATTCCTGTCCACGGATTCAAGAACAAAACGTTTTCTCTGATAGCAGAGCAAGCTGAATGGAGAACTTCGAGGTTATACTGCTGTATTTTGTTTATTTTTTAAAAGTCATAATTCCCTCCTAGAGTGCTTATATTACTTTCCATTATATATATTATTACTTATGAAAGCTTAAATAGCCTTTTATATTGTGCACGGGTAATATAATGATGTCCATAATTCAGTTGTTTACATTAAGGAGTGGATACAGCACACCACGCTGGGTGAAGGAGTATTGTATATATCTCGCCGTTCATTCTACACTGCTGATACGATGGCATCTGGGCAGATGGTATGGAAAAGGGCTGCTTAAATTGCCCTTATTGAAAAAATAAGGACATTCCCTTGTTACGAGAAGGTGGCTCCACAGACGCCTTCTCATGGTTTTTGCTGCCGCCGCTTCTTTCTCCTCAAGTGCCACCACTGCAAGAGCCAATGCAGCAATCACTCTCCCCTCAGCAAATTCAAGAAATGCCATGTTGCATCTGATACATGTGACTTGTGTGAGACGGTGGGACAGACTACAGTGTGCTTTGTTTACATTTTTGCCGACCGTCGGCGGCGAACGAGGAACATGTGTGATGGGGTTTGTGCCTGGTTCCTGCAAACCAGGAACGCATTCTGTCGGCAAACCATGATTTCAGGTACCGTGTGATACTCTCTTTACGGGCGTGACGTCACGGGACTGCAGCGCATGCTTGGCTCTCACGGTCAATGAGATTAAAATTGGGCAGAATGCGGGACAATCAAATCGCTGACATCTTTTGTACATCTTCAGATTTCAAATATCCCTTAATTCCAACCATTTAGTTGTGTCATATGGAGGGGCTATCTCATGGGTAGCGCCGCGTTTGTGTGTCCGTCGCCAGGGGCCCAAGGCGGCGCTGATGTAGTGGGCCTAGTGGCAGCCATGTTTATGCACCTCATCTGACGCTTGCACCTTTTGAAATCAGCCGATGAATCTTGAAAATATAGTGCCATGGTCCACTGTGCACCTTACAGAAGCAACAACAAAACAGAGACAGCAGGCTAAGAACAGTGCTTCTGTTACATTACCATGGTGAAGGTGAAGAGTGCGGTGTTTCAATATCGTAGCCAAAGTCACACTTGCAGTGGAGATACCCCCTCCATATTGTTGCATCCGCAGTCCACACTGCCACAGGCTCCAACAGCAGTAGTTCAGTATAGGAAGGACGTTGCCCAGTGAGTTGTTCTCCTTATGGTCAGCCTTTCAGTGTACAGCACACAAGATCAGCTGAGGTGAAAATAAACACTGGCTTCTTAACCCCTAATGCACGGCCATCGACAGCCGACTACCCCCGGGTGGCGGCATTTGATCGCGGTCTGAGTACCTGTAGGAAAATATTAGCCAAAAATCAGAGGTTAACCCTAGAACATTATACTTGGTATGGCAGATAGTACTTATATTCAGCTTTCTCCAGAGACAGGTGTTGAGCCTTCGTGGATTACCCAAGGACTTGTGGAGACTTGCAAAGTTGGGTAACAAAATCTTCACTTTCACACCTCCAGCAACCCGGTTTCCCCTCTACCACAGCCTCATTCTGTCACAGTAAACATTATACTACAACGTACAGGTAGTTTGGAATCCGTATTTGTACAATAAGCACTGAAAATAAGGCTAAAATCAACGAAGCATACGGCCGACATGCAGCGCGGCGGCGGTCTTCCCGTCACTCAACAAACATTTCCATTTTCACAGCTAAAAACACGTATGCTACATTATTTTCAATCATATTACTTCCCAAAAGATCACCGCAGTGCGCTTTTTATTCTGCCTTACACCCTCACTTTATTCTCGTTCCTGTCAGCCGCTCGCACTGACTCGGAAGAGCTGGAACTCGCGATAATGTCACTTTGAAAGCCTGCGGTAAACTGACGCTAAACAGGGGCAAACCGTGCGAAAAAAAGCTAGTGTTACAACTGGGGAAACAAGCGTTTCCTATTAGCATAAACTGCTTGTGAGAGGAGAGCGCAGATTTACAGTTCTGAGCAGTCAGAGCACTGCCATGTATCACAGCCAGGCTGGCCGGGCCGTGGTGGGGGGGAGGGGGGAAAAACGCGATACTTGGCAACAACGGAGGTCAGTAGTACAAAGGTAACGTATGGTAATTGTAGCTAAAGGGTGGTGGTACTGATAGACAGTACCAACTGGAACATCCTTGCCCACGTTTATTCAAAATTAACTCGAATCGCAAACGCGATGCTCCGCCGTTATGTCCTTTTCGGCGAGCGTCGCAAACGTGACGCCCCGCGTTTTAGGGTTAAAGTTCAGTGCCCTTATTTTCCAGATAATTCAGTTTAATCCTTTCCAGAATTACTTCACTGTTCTCACGAGCACTGGAGCTATACAAACTTTACTAACTGCTATTACACTTAATGCTTGTCGACATTTCACTGTTATTACACTTAATGCTTGACAACACTTCACTGTTTTCACAAGTACCGAAAACATACAATCTTCATTGACACTGCACTACACTGAAACTGAACCAAGCACTGACTGAATTTGTTCTAGTCTCTTATCCATCCTTATATAAGCTTGCATTGTACCAGACACTTCTACATTTTTCCACACTTTTGGTGTATTTTAGGGAGAGAGCACAGTTACCAACTTGGAGACAACCAAAACATGCCAATTTTCCTACATAACACTGCAGATTAGCGTACTAACTTAAATTACATAATTTAATGTTTCTAACATTTATTTTTAAGTCATGAATAACACTTCATAGCGGTGGATGAGAAAAAGCAGCTCATTTAACACTTGTATATTGATTACTTTCCACACACTACTTGCAGACATACGATTTTCAGCATTAGCTATAAAACGTGGGTGATGGCAGTGCATGACTGGGAAGAGGAGAGGCGGGTGGGGAGAGGTCAGGAAGGAAAGTGATTTAACTTGTAGGAGAGACGGTTGGGAAGAAAGGTCAGGAAGGGAAGTGATTTAACTTGTAGGAGAGACGGTTGGGGAGAGACTCAGGAAGGTAAGTGATTTAACTCGTAGGAGAGACTCAGGAAGGTAAGTGATTTAACTTCTAGGAGAGACAGGTGTGGAGAGAGTTAGGAAGGGAAGTGATTTAACTTGTAGGAGAGACAGGTGTGGAGAGAGTCAGGAAGGGAAGTGATTTAACTTGTAGGAGAGACAGGTGGGGAGAGAGTCAGGAAGGGAAGTGATTTAACTTGTAGGAGAGACAGGTGAGGAGAGAGTCAGGAAGGGAAGTGATTTAACTTGTAAAACAAAACCGTATACTCGCGAAACACACACTGTCAGATCCTATGTTTGTTTAGTGTATAACTGACATCATAATTAATGTCTTCTTTCAACCTTACATTTAGGACTGCAAACGTTGTATAATTTTTCCTATGTTACTGGCTGGCAATATCGGTACAGTCCAAACAATCCTGTGCTTCTGTGCCCGTAACATAGGATCTTCACACACCAACGCCATACATTTCACAATAATGTTATTATCCCACCTGCTGCAAATTAATATTATCATTAGGGAATGTCTTCTTATCTCCAAACACATTTAACATTAGCCACTAAAACCATACCTGTCAACTCTGTCTCATAGTGTGTTCCCAAATCAACAGGAACTTTTCACACACGCTGAGAGACGAACTTCTGTCGATTGTACATATATACACATTATATATTCATATATATATATATATATATATATATATATATATATATATATATATACAGTACATATATTATTATGCGTAATGAGGAATAGACTATAGCATCAATCAAGCAGGGCAGTACTCCCAAGGTTGATGTAAAGCTGATGACAGGGAGAGCTGGAGCACCCATTTCATCAGTCCCCGCGACCAGTTGCTGGCCGTTCTCCTTTGCTGAACCTTTTCAGTGTTTCGGTAACATAGAAAGTAGGCCAACGTGCTCTCCAATACAAGTTTCTCTAATTATCAACACCAAACTACATTCACACTACACACTACACTTCCTTTTCAAAATTAAAAAAGAAAAATGGCGTATAATAACCAAGCCTCGGAGTCCCCAGGGGGGGGGGGACTATAAATGCCCCCACCATCCGCCCCTCTGCCGGTGACGACTCAACGAGCTGCCTGGAACCACTGTCTGGCTCCTTTTTTCTGCAACGTTCACGGCCTTTCCTCTAACTTTCCCTCTGTTGAGCACAACCTCTCCTTCTCTAAACCTCACCTTCTCTTCTTAACTGAGACTCAGCTGTCTGAGGCAACTGATAGCAAACCCATTTCTGTATCCTCCTACTTTCTCTATACTCATTTCAAAGCCAAAGGTGGGTGTTGTGTATATGTACGCAACAACTCATCTTTCTCTCGTGTCCTGAACTTGATTCTTCTGAATTCTCTACTCGCTGGCTTTGGCTTTCCTTGTCATTCTCTGACTAAATCTATGTGTGCTATTTACTTACCATCTAATTCTACTGACTATGAAAAATTCTTTGACTGTCTTACTTCTACGATGGAACACATCCTATCCATTTCTCCTTTCTCTGAAATCTCCATTCTAGGATGTTTCAATGTTAACTACCACCTTTGGCTCTGCTCTCACTGATCCACCTGGTGAACAAGCCTATATCTTTTCTGTCCTTAATGACCTAGAGCAGCTTGTACAGCACCCTACCCGTATCTCTGACTGCCTTGGAGAGAGCTCCAACATACATGACCTCTTCCATACAACTAAGCCTTCTGCTTACACTTTCCTCTCCTGTGGACTCCTCCGATCACAACCTTTTACCTTAACCTGTCCTATCGCTCTGGTACTTCCTGTGGACCCTCCAAAAAAACGTCGATTGTGGCACTTTAGAGCTGGTGATTGGGAGGCCCTCAGGCAGTACTTCTTTGATTTTCCCTGGAATGATTATTGCAGGCCAGGAGCCATCTGGGTGTGTCTCGTGCATTACTGAGATTATTCTCTTAGGCATGGAAGCATACATTCCTATTTCATATCCTTTGACTAATGCAAGAAAGCCTTGGTTTAATCACGCTTGTTCTAATGCTGTCCACAACAAGGAGAGGGCCTATAAAAGGTACCAGAGCCAGCCCACCCCTGAATCACATCTTTTTTCTTTTTTCTTTTAGTTTCTGCCCAGAATCATGCTAAGTCTGTTCTTCACTGGGCAAAAAATAATTTCATCTCTACTAAATGCTCTCAGCTTTCTAACTCGAATTCTTCCCACTCCTTCTGGCACCTTGCCAAAAACCTTTCTAGCAACTTTACCTCATCATCCTTCCCTCCTCTTTTCTACGCTGATGGCTCTGTACTGATAAAGCAAATCACTTCGCTCAGACTTTCTCCTCCAATTCCACCTTTGACGATTCCGGTGCTATTCCTCCATCACTTCCCCCCTTTAACTTCCTCATGACTGACATTAAAATTTCTTCAGCTGATATATTTTCTGCCATCACTGGGCTCAATACTAACAAGGCATATGGGCCTGATGGGGACCCTCTTGTTGTCCTCAAGAACGGTGCTTCTGTGCTTACACCCTCCCTAGGTAAACTCTTTTGCCTTTGTCTATCAACCTGTATCTTTCTTTCTTGCTGGAAGTTTGCTCTCATTCAGCCAGTCCCAAAGAAGGGTGACCATACCCAACCCTCTATTGCCCAGTTGCATTATTATCCTGTGTCTCAAAAGTTTTTCACTCTATTCTTTACAGAAAATTTTGAAAGCATCTTTCCTATCATAATCTTTCTGATCGTCAGTAAGGGTTCCATCAGGGACGCTCCACTAGCGATCTTCTCACCTACCTTTCAGACTCCTGGTCATTCTCCTTTCAGGACTTTGACGAAAGTTTTGCCATTGCACTTGACATCTCAAAGGCTTTCGATCGAGTCTGACATAAATCTGTAATTTCCAAACGGCCCTCTTACGGTTTCTATCCTTCTATCTGTCCCTTCATCTATAGTTTCCTTTCTGGTCATTCTATAGCCACTGTTGTAGACAGCCATCATTCTTCTCCTAGATCTGTCAATAGTGGTGTTCCTCAGGGCTCTGTCCTATCACCAACTCTCTTCTTTTTCTTCATCAATGATCTTCTAAGCTGTACATCTAACCATATCCACTCATATGCTGATGATTCCACCCTTCACCTTTCTATTCGGTTCTCACAACATCCATTTAAGCAGTTGCTTCAACAAACAAGGGATGAGGCTATGGCACACCTAATGTCTGACTTGGCTCGTATCTCTGACTGGGGTAAAAATAATCTTGTTGTTTCTAATGCATCCAAAACTCAGTTCTTACACGCATCAACCCAACAAAGTCTTCCACAGGAGTACCCACTAATGTTTAATAAGATCCAGCTCAGTCTTGCATCATCCTTAAACATACTTGGGGTTTCATTCTCTCGGGACTAATATTGGAAAGACTATATTACATCACTTGTATAATCTGCTTCCAAGAGATTAGGTGTGCTAAGCTCTGAGCTGACTCCGTACCTTCTTTTACCCCTGCACTGTTGTTGACTTTGTACACGAGTTTTGTTTGCTCCTGTGTGGAGTCCAACTCATGTGTGGGGAGGCTTCCCACATACAGCTGTTCTCAGTAGGGTGGAATCAAAGGCTTTTCATCTCATCAACTTTCCTTCTCTTACTGGCTCCCTTCAACCTCTGTCTCTTCGCTGCGCTGTTGCGTCTTTATCTCTCGTCTATCGCTACTTCAATGGTCACTGCTCCTCTGAACTGTCTTTTTGCATCCCTCCACCTTTGCAGCTGGCACATAGCATCTGTCTAGCAACAAACTCTCATCCCTTTTCTGTCCAGCTCTCTAATGCAAGAGTTAACAGTTACCCCCAGTCCTTCATTTATGCAACAGGTCAACTCTGGAACTGTCTACCTCTGTCTGTATTTCCGACTACTTATGATCTCCAGTCTTTCAAACGCAGTGTGTCCACGCATCTCGTAATGAATGGATCTTGAATTTGGCTCACATTCATATTGTATTTGCCTTTCTCTTGGAAGGAACAGTTTGTGGGCTTCTGGCCCTTGGTTTCTTCTTCCATGCATAAAAAAAAAAAAAATAAAACAGGTTCCTCTAAAAGAAACAAAGCCAGATGTGGTCTAGGAAGAGACCAAATAGTCTAATAAAAAATGGAATGGATTTCATCCTCACTGACAAATTACATGCCAGTACAGTAAACATAGCTGTACTGAACACAGTAAATGTAGGAATCGACCAGTGAATGCTGAGAAGTCAAGTAACACTTGAACTCCGTAGAGAGAGGAAGAGGTTGATTCAAAGGAAACAGACTAACCTTGTAGCAGTCTGGGAGAAGGTGGCAAAATTTAGCTTGTTATTTCAGAATATATACTTGCAGTTGATGGATGACATAAATACCGACACAGGAGAAATGAATGAAAACTTCACGAGAACAGTAAACGAAGCAGCTCTCGAAATAGGAAGTAAGAAACCCATGATGAGTGACCAGCCTCACTCATCCCTGAGTGACACTACGTGAGCAATAAACCCCAACCACCCTTGGATATAAACCTGAGCAGGCTCATTCCGATTAGAGCGCCTTAATTACCCACTAAACAATGAGGAGCCATAATTTGGTTATATGGTTACCACCGAGCGTAGGAAATGTTTTCCTGAAGCAGAGGAAACCATTTGGCTTGTCACCCAGTGAAGAGTCACCCGCTGACAGAAAGAAGGGGAAAGAACGAAGGAAAGAACGACAGAAGAAGAAAGGAAAGAAGGAAGGAAGTGAGAGCAGCACTGCTTCAACTGAGTGGATGGTGAGTGACCTACCACCTAACCGGTACTGTAAAGATTTGCATAAAATTCTGCTATCCTGACCGCGTCATTTCAGTTGTATGTTGCTTCTTTCTTACAGGAAACATATTATTTCTTCTATGCCAACCCTCTGCTTGGTTATTTTCACGTTTCCTCCATTCCTCAAAAGTTTCTTCAATTCTGTTCATGTTAAAATTTCGGATATCTTGATTTTTTTTTCTTGTTGAACAGTTTTCTTTAATTCGGCTGCATCAGTGTGATCTCACAGACCTTACAGTCATGTTATGTCTTCTCTACAGAAGCTCCTTTGTTCTCTCTGAGAGCCTGCTGTTATTTTAGGATGTGGCTGGCTAATAAAATTTTGTACGTTATTTACAGTATGTAGAATACGACGATATTAGAAGGATTTGTATAACAGGGAAGAGGGCAATATGGTGTAATAAGCAAAATAAATAGCTTAAGAAGAGGTGTTACAGAGCTACTCTGACGAATATACGGGCCAAGGCGTCTTTCCATTGTTCTTCTTAGCACCAGATGATTTTGCTCATATTGATAGAAATGTTCGTACTTTAGGGCTTAAAGACTGACGAGAGATATCAGGAATGTTGGATGTGTGACTGTGGCGTTGTTTGTTGGATTAGAGATACGCCTCCTGAAGAAAATATGTTTCTTTCGTACTTCCTTTCTATTGTCTTTCCTCCAAACTCTTGTCAGCATGGGAGCCATACCTCTGTTTCTTCACCAACTCACACCAGACATGGTATACTTATTCTTTAGGGAAAATACAAGATTATACCTTGCTCTTTTTTCTCCCTTGTGAATTAGGATTTATGGGATCATGGGTGAGGCCATAGACACATGTAAGTGTAATCGGGCAAAACGAATCTATGAAGTTTAACAGAATCTGGGAAGTGGTCTGAGTCCCCGAGACTTATCGCGCCCACGCTCGCGAAACAGTAATGGGTTGCATTTTTTGATCGGTGTGTGTGTGTGTGTGTGTGTGTGTGTGTCGGTAAAATAATTCGAATAGATTTTACCCAATTTTATCAAACATGGTGAAAGGGTTATGAAGCACCAAATTAAAAAATATATATATATTTTTAATAATAGTAGGTTAAATGTCAATGTCAAAGGGCTGCAAGGTAGTTCTGCATCAATACTAAGCTGCTTTTAACTAGTATAACCAAACCTGGAGAGGAGAGAATATTCCTGCTACGCCCAATAATTTTTTTTAGTTCTGAGAACTCTCTTGGCGAAGGATCTAAGAAATCATTTAGGCTATCAAATTCTAAGAACGTTGTATGGAAGTGCTTTTGTCTGAACTATTTTATCTATCTATCTATCTATTGCCAGACGCCTCAATCCCGTTTGTGGTGGCCACAAACAAATCGCCTCCAAGTCGCCCTGTCCCCCGCCATTTCACTGCCCTGCTCCCAACTCACACCCCCCTTTCTCATATACCTCTCCACCCCATCCCTCCATCTCATCCTCGGCCTCCCCCTCCCTCTTCCCCCCTCCACCTCACTCACATACACTCTCTTCGTCAGTCTTTCACCCTCCATCCTCTCCACATGGCCAAACCACCTCAGTGTGTTCCTCATAACGCTTCCTATCACATCCACATCCACACCACAACGCTCCTTTATATCCTCATTCGTCAGCCTGTCTCTCCGTGTAACTCCACAGGCTCATCTTAAATAACTCATTTCCACTGCTCTCACTCTTGACTTGTGTCCTTCCAACAACATCCAAGCTTCACTTCCGTACGTTAGAGTTGGTATCACAATACTGTCATGTAGTAACTTTTTCACTTCCATGCTCACTTCCCTGTTTCTTATCACTGCTTTCAAAGAACCAGCAACCTTTCTTCCCTGCTGTACCCTTTCAAGCATTTCACCCTCCAAACCTCCATTCTTACTAATCACACTACCCAAGTACTTAAACGTACTCACATTTTCCAATTCCTCACCATCCAACCTCGCTGTACATTCACTGACTTCACCTCTCTCAAAGACCATCACTTTACTCTTCCCTACATTCACCTTTAGATTCCGTTTCTTACACGCTCTCCCAAACTCATCCACCAAGTCTTGCAGCTCCCCTTCGTCTTCACTCAACAACACAGTATCATCTGCAAACAACAGTACAGGGAGTTTCCACACATTATCCTCTCTCACCAGGGCCACTCCAACATCCACTACCCTACCTTGTACCTCTTTTATTACCCCATCCATGTACAGATTAAACAACCATGGAGACATGACACATCCCTGTTTCAACCCAACTTTCAAAGAGAAAAATTCACTTAGTTCACCATCCACACGCACTGCAGCCTTCGCACCATCGTACATACTCTTCACAGCATTCAACAACTTCCCATCTACTCCATACATTCTCCACAATCCTTGTCTATCCACCCTGTCATATGCTTTCTCCAAATCCATGAAAGCCGCATACAACTTCTTTCCCTTCTCTAGAAACTTTTCCACTAAAGATCTAAGAATGAATATCTGATCTACACAACCTCTTCCCTTCCTAAAGCCTCCCTGTTCTTGTCCAAGTAATTTCTCTGTTCTTTCTCTAACTCTGTCAATAAGTATCCTACCATACACTTTTCCTATTATACTAAGAAGACAAATGCCTCTATGATTACCACACACGTCTTTTTCCCCTTTTCCTTTGTACAAGGGAATAATTATACCTGACTTCCAGTCCTCCGGGACTCTACCTTCCTACCAGGCCAATCTGAACATCTTCCACATCCATTCTACTACTATCTCTCCCCCATGCTTCAGCATTTCACCACACACTCCATCAATTCCTGGGGCTTTCCCCAATTTAACTTTCTTCATTGCTTCCACAACTTCTATCCTACTGATTTCTTCCTGTATTCTCACCTCCCTCCTTCTCCCAGCCATTCTCCAGCCACTTATACTCGCATTACTTCCATCCTCTATGTTCAACAATTCCTTAAAGTGTTCTCTCCATCTGCTCACTTTTTCTCCCTTCTCCACTAGTAATCTACCATTTTTATCTTTCACTCCCCTGCTAACTTCACTTCCACCCTGTCTTACTCTTTTCACCTCTTTCCAGAACATTTTCTTACAGTCCCTCCACTTTACACTCAAATTCCTTCCAAATTCCTCATCCACGCTCTTCTTACTCTCTCTTACTAATCTTTTCACCTCTCTCTTTCTTTCTACATATAACTCTCTCTTCCGTTTCTCAACTTCTTCCACGCCTCTATTTCTCATCCATGCATTGTATGCTTTCTCCTTTTGTGCCACTATTTTAGTGTCATTTAATTATCAAGGGGGATTTCATTATGTAATGATGGACTGTTAAATCTCTTTAGTACTAAAACTTGATTTGTTCTTGCAAGACACAGTCGATATTTTAATTCACATTAAGGGAGACCTTTTTAAAGAGGAGTGCCCTGGCAATATCAAACATATCTGATGTAACGTTAATGTCAGAGATGTCAAAATAGAAAACCCTGAGAGAGAGTTTTGTCCTGATGTGATCTGATGCTAGTACAGTACATGATGTTGATGGTGGTGAGGGAGGGAAAAGCAAACAGCAATTGGGATGGGAGTAGTAAAGAAGGTTAGAACAGATGATGGTGATGAAGGTTGAAGGAGAGAAAATGACATGTAAAATGATGAAGCATAAAGAAACCTCTGCTAGGGAAAGAGAAAGTAAGAAAAATGGTTGGAATAATTTGGTATGGAAAATTTGATCATGAATTTGAGTAAGGAAAACATCGTAGAAAGCTTTTGGTGGGAATAATTTGGTAGGAACAGTCAAGGAAGAAGGAGTAAGGTAGAACTTGTGAGAGAAGTGAGGAGAAATTTAAAGAGGCAATGCAAAATGAGGGAAGAACGGAGTAATGGATGAGAATGAAAAGGGAGAAGATAAGAAGGCTAGACAAAAAGGAGAAAATTATAATGGAAACAAGGATAAAGGAATAACAGGCCGGGGAGAGAACTGAAGAAAACAAAGGAGCAGTGGGCAAGGAGGAAATAGTAATGATTACATAGAGGTTATAAGTGATAGAATAAGCACTGAACAAGGAAATAAGCTAATAAGAAAATGAAGAAATACTGAAAGGAAAACAGTATTAGGTAAATATGGAGAAAAGGGAGAAAGGCAAATGTAGAAAAACTAGGAATCATTACACATAAAAATGCAAACGTAACTAAAAACAGAGTTATAGTTGAAAATGGAAATAGTGAACAAAGGAGAGAAGTGATAAATGAAGCAGTGAGGAAGGAAAGAAGGAGATAAGGGAAAAAAATGAAGACACCAAATCATAAAGAATTTAGGCTGTCCATATTTATCTCACTTTAATTTAAAGCCACTCAGAGCACGTGTTGGGATGCATCCAAAACTTGCGTGTACACTATATCTGCTATTGACGAGCCAGCGTCAGGCTGATAAGCAAGCCCCTAATTTTTGACAAATATTTGCAAAACTTATGTTAAGAGTAAAGAGTGTTTGCATTATTGCTTATCTTGGAGCATGCTGGTTATCCATATCTATCGTCACACCTGTGTTAAAAACGACTAAAAGTTGAGTGCTTAGAAACAAGAAAGAGGGAGGGGGGAGGGGGACAGGAATTAAATGATTGATAAATGAGATTATATTTCATATACTGGCCTGGGACCCATCTATATCGTATTATTTCACTCTGACTACCGATAGATGATGCAGTATTACTCACTTATTAGAATATCTCCGTGTCTGAGTGAGACGGTGCATTTGTTGGGAATATGTTAATTGATTCTTTTACTTTCAGTATTTAGTGTTTGTTTTCCTGATTATGAAGCCATTGAAGTAGCTGGACGTTATTTTAGAATGTCAATAATCATCATTATCCTCATCATCATCATCATCATCATCATCATCATCATCATCATCCGGACCTTCTTTCCCACCCTAGGGCAGAGTGAGGAGTAGCAATGTCCAGACAGCCCAAATTTGCCCAGTCCAATGAGCCACGCTTCCAATCACTCATCATTCAAGCCTCCGGAATCCTGGCACTATCGGATACGCCAAAAACATTCATCACGTTCTGCAGCTTCACATAAACGTATCCGATTGAGTTAATCCGGACGCTGCCACGTTAAAGAGGGTGCCAAGTCCCTGATCATGCACTTCGCCCCACAACATTCATTCAGCCAGCTCGATCTCTTATCAGTTCCCTAGCCTCACCGACTTCCAAACCTCTCTTCCTCACACACTCATCCACCATATCTCTCCACCTTCTCCTTGGCCTACCTCGCCTCATCGCTTCTTCAAATTCGCTCAGATATACTTTTCTCACCACTCTATTGTTATCCATTCTCTCCACATGACCATACCATCTCAGTCCACTCTCTTCGATTCTGGTGTCCACCGATTTCCTCACTCCATATCTTTCACGTATCATACTATTTCGTATCCTATCCACATTCTGTTTTCCACATACATTCCTCAACAGTCCCATCCCCACTGTTCTTACTCTTGACTTTTCATTTTCATGCCACACCACAGTCTCACATCCATATGTTAAAGTTGGCACTAACACTCCTTCATGTGAGCCTCGTGCACTTCAACACTCAAGCCTCTGTTTCTTGTCAAGGCCTTCATTGCGCCAGCTACTTTTCTTCCTTGTGTCACTCTACTTTCAACTTCTTTTGCACATTTTCCTCTCTTTTCTATCACTGTACTCAGGTTTTTGAACTCTCTAACCAATTCCAGTCTCTCTCCATTCACTGTAACATCGCACTGGGAGTCACCTTCTCTCTCAATAACCATCTCTTTACTCTTTTCTACATTTACACTCAAGGCATGACGCTCACAGACATCAGCAAAACTCTGAACTAGCCTACCAAGTTCTTGTCCGGTATTTGCAAGTAGTACTGCATCATCAGCATACAACAGTTTTGAGATACACATCCATCACCATTCATTACCAACGCCATCCCTCTCTCCATTACTCGTGTTTTTACTTCTCTCATCACCCCATATATATATATATATATATATATATAAATCACACAACCTTGTCGCACGCCCACACCGATCGTGACCCATTCACTTAGATGCCCATTAACCATTACACATGCTTCACTCCCATCATTAAACCTCTTGACGGCATCTAGCAGCTTACCATGTACACCGTACATGCGCAAAACTTTCCACAACCCTTCTCTGTCCACTTGGTCATATGCTATTTCCAGATCCATGAATGCCATAAACACTTTATGGTCCTTCTCACAAGCTTTCTCTGCTATCTGTCTCACTGCAAATATTTGACCCACACATGCTCTGCCACTCCTAAAGCCACCCTGTTCATCATTCACTAGGACTGATGATATCTCTTACTTTCTCTATACTAATTCTTTCACATACGTTCCCTCCCACACTCAGTAAACTTATTCCACGATAAATCTTGCACTCACTTCACTCACCTTTATTTTTGTACAGGGGTACAGTCACAGCCTTTTTCCACTCTGCAGGCACAGTTTCACTCATTCATGCCTTCTTACATAATTATCTCCAACAAGCACTTCATTCCATTCAAAATAATAATAATAATATTAATGATGATGATGATGACGATGATGATCATGATGATGAGGCTACTAACGATTTGTGGGTAATCAGAATGAGGATAATGACGACTATGTGGTATGATAATGCCCAAGGATAATTATCGAGGATTTTGTTATGCTTATGGTAATAATAATCTGATGATGGTAGGAAAATCCGCCTTTGCGTCAGAAGAACTCAGCGAGGAAAAAAAAAAAAAAGTATGAGTAGAAACTTGATATCTGTTGGCAGAAAATCACAGGCGTATAACTTATTCTAACGGGAAGGTGAGATCTGTTATGAAAAGCGATGGAAACTGCCCTCTACATCAGACTTAAGGACTTACAACCATATATTCTTGGAAAAAGTGCTCAGAATTCCAATTACATGATGTGGCAGGAGAAAGATTTGATGTAAAAAGGCTTGCACGGAAGTGAGAAAAGTAATGAGAGGAAGAAGGGACGAGGGAGAGATGTGGCAGAAAACGAGAAGTGAAAAAAATGGGAAAAGACGATATGGAATAAGGTGTATAAATAGGCGAATACAAAGAAACGCATAATCAACTTGTGTACATCTTAAGGGCACGCTTTTATAACGGTATCTTAAGGGTGTAGGTAACAACTGCAGTGAAGTGTTTACTCCACCAACAAATCCCTCTACACAAATCCGGCAGGAAAACGTGAGATGGAGTTTCAGGTAGAATAGAAAAACTGTCATAAATAGCAGTTATAATGGCATTACTAAATTATTTTATCTACAAAGGAGAGTATAAGAAGCGCGTCATGCCTTCATACTGTAGTTATTCACCATGATTCGTATAAGAAATGGTCGTTAACATGCCTAGCTGGAGATCTAAAGTTAGGCACCTTTTCCCGTCAGTGAAATATTTGTACAGTTTATAAATCCCCTTATCTTGCTGACATTCCATGGCAGCCTTTCTTCTCTAGTGATGTCTGTTCTACTCAGTCCCATGACTTAATACTAGCTGGTATGAATCTGTTCATACCAAGTCAACAGTTCACTAAAAGATCGAACTCTCCAAACTGGTTTGATAGCAACTGTGCCAGAGCAACGGCCCTAAAGTCATCAGCATATAACTCTTACTTTAAAAAAAAAAAAAAAAAAAAAAAAATCAGTCAATTTATAATTGCCAGAAACCATGTAAAAGCTGTAATAAATCTCGCTGAATTAAACTTTCTTCAAAATAAAGCATCAAAACTACTCAATAACCCTAATGACAATAGAATATTCGGGTCAACTCTCAACTCTGTCAATAATACCTTTAACAAGACATCATTCATTCCCCCACTAAAATCTTCAAATGGCAACATCACAAATGAGCCGCAGGATAAAGCGAATATCTTTGCCAGTACATTCGCCAGAAATTCTACCGTAGAGGAAGTCAGCCAGAAAGTCCCAGTACTAGAACTTGACTACCCACATTTGTTCCACTTAAAATACATACCGGTAGATATGTAAAATCCATCCTAGACAATTTACCAACCAACAATTATTTTAAAAAGTGTTCCCCAGAACTTGCTTCTGTTCTAGCTAAATTATTCAGACTATGCAAACGTACTTCTTCATTCCATAATTCATGGAAAGAAGCCAATATCCACCCAATTCCAGAGAAAGGAAGTTCCTCTGACCCCTTTAATTAAAGACCAATAGCTGTCACATCTTCTCTTGGTAAAGTATTTAAAATTGTAATCAACAACTTAATCATTGATAGACAATATAGTTTCCGTCACGAAAGATCCACCATTGATGTACTCGATCTCCTGCCTCACACCATCCATCAATCAATTCACCAACATGGAGAAACTCATGCAGTAACCCTTGATATTTCTAATTTTTTGACAAAGTGTGGCACCGTTCCCTACTATCCAAACTCCATTGCTATGGACTAACGTCTTTTGTTTCTCTGCTTTCCTCATATCTCAGCGACAGAAAAGTAAGAGCATAAGTAGATGATGTATATTCCAGTTTCCACTCGAATAATGCTGGCATGCCACAGGGATCAGTTCTGGCGCCAACCCTGTTCCTGGTACAATTGGAGACATTTCCGCGCAGGACGCTGTATAGATGGCGGCAGCAGCGACAGACAGAAATGATCTGGTAACAGTGCGGGGGGTGAAGCAGGGGGTGGGAGTTGTAGGGAAGGTGAGTGATGGGGGACAGGAGGGGTGACGGTGGGGGTAGGTGAGTGTTAGGGAGAGGTTAAGTAGCCATTGTGTCAACAAACTGCGCAATCATTCCAATACGATTTTTCTATTAATAATAAAAGGTAACAAGCTGCTAATGATGGTTCAGTATTTGATGGAATAAGTTCAATACCGAAGCAAACAGGTATCGCCATTACGTAACCTTATCCTTCGCCTCCGTCATTCCATCCCCTCATCGGAAAGCTTTCTTCTTATACTGTTGACCGAGAATTTACAAATATTTAGAATTGATTTCAGCTGCTTCTCATGCAAGTTGCCTCACAAAGATACTGTGACTTTCATTGGAACTTGTATTGAATACCGAATCTAACATCCTGTAATAGTCCATTTTATATTTGTATAAGTCAACTACTGTTAAGACCGAACGCTGGCAGAAAAAGGAAAATACATCCTTTAGACTGACGGCGTAATTTATCCTTTCATAGTCGTACAGGCACTTACCCTGCTCACGGATGGATGAGCCTGGCCTTCATACCAGATTATAAATTTAAGCATACTCCAGTCAACACTTTTTTAGGGCCAATCCCTCATATCTTAATAGGCCTATATAACTTTATGCTTATGTGCATACGTGCGTGATTATACGAGCAGTAAACGTGCATAATCTCTCTCTCTCTCTCTCTCTCTCTCTCTCTCTGACACACGCAGTAGATTACCTTACATTCAGTCACACTGGTATCCTTTCGGTTGGCAGGATTAAGATACAATCAGTCTGTTTTTCAGTTGTCATGTAAAGTGAATACGGACATAATGTCGCTATTAAAGATGATGATACATTTGACAAAATACACAGGACACTCACACAAAATTACCAGCACTGTGTAAGACTTGTATTGCCACAAATTGTGCATGCACCTAACTTTTTACGAAGTTTTCGTAATGTAATCTCTACAAATGTGCTAGCAGTATCGGTCGCCCCGTCCACACAATTGTTCTAACCAGCCTACACACACACACACACACACACACACACACACACACACACACACACACACACACACACACACACACACACACACACACACACACACACACACACACACACACACACACACACACACACACACACACACACACACACACACACACACACACACACACACACACACACACACACACACACACACACACACACACACACACACACACACACACACACACACACACACACAACTGGCTTAGTGGTAATGCTTTCGCCTGCCATCTAGTAGGACGGGGGTTCGCGCCAGATCGGGTGCGAAAAGTTTCACTAACGAAGTGCGAGGTTACTGTTCCTCTTCAGGGAGCGAATGGTTGTGTGCGTGTGTGAAGAAATATTGTATTATATATACTTTATTTTCCATACACTACATATCTACGTTACAATTAAGAATGTATGAGCAACTTTTCTGAGAAGTATCAGAGGTAAACGTCTGATATTAGTCTATGTGTTACAATTGAGATGTTATAGATACCAAAGGGGGGCGAGTCATTATGGTGATGTCTGTGTGTTTATATCAGCCTTGCATGATCACTGAACTGACCATTATTCATCATGTCATGAACCATCACGTTACAGCTTGTTGCTACTTCGTGTGTTCCCCTGTCATAAAAACACATTCATTTAAAATCAAAGCAAATTATGTTACGACATTAGATGGCTACTAAGCCTCTCCCCAAAACTCCGCTATCCCCACTCCCATCCCTCTCAAAACACAGCTACCCCCACTTCCTCCCCAATCCCTCACCCACCCCTCACGTCCCACCCCTCCTTTACCCCCAACACTGTTACCAGATCAAATCATTTGCCGCTCCTTCTGCCTTCTACGCGGTGTCCCACGCGGAAATTTCTCTAACTGTACCTATTAATGATCTCTTATCTGTCACCCATAATCTCATCCATTCATATGCAGATGACTCAACACTTCACAGTTCATTCACACTCAAACACTCGTTTACAAAGTTTAATATCTCTAACTCTCAACTCAGTGCACCCATCTCTATAAATCAAGACTTATCAAAGGTCAGTGAATGGGGACAAAATAACCTTGTCTCATTTAATGTTAGTAAATCCAAGTATATACAATTTACTAATAGACAGATATTGCCAGATTCGTATATTATCTTCAATGCTTCTAATACGCCCATCTCCAAAAGTATTGAAATTCTCGGTGTTTCACTTAACAATGCCCTCAGATGGACCTCTCATGTCAGATCACTTGCTAAAACCGTCTCAGAGAAATTGGATTATTGTAGAGTTCGTAACTTCTTCACTGACGAGCAGTTGGCTATAATTTGTAAGAGTCATGTGCACTCTGAGCTATAAGATTACCCTTGTGGAACGGATGTGGAGAGGTTGCATTAAAACAACTAGATAACAAAGCTGCTGGAATTATTAATAACCCTGCTATTATAAATAAACTACCTCTCCTACACGTAAGAAGGAACGTTGCCTCCCTTGCATTATTTTACAGATACTTTTATGGTAATTGCTCAGACGAAGTTGCATCCATTGTGCCACCTCTCCATGCCTTCCCTCGTGCTAGACGGGCATGTGGTAGCACTCATGACTGGAATGTCACTCAGCCATACTGCAGCACTTCTGCCTATCAGAATTCTTTTATTCCCCGAACTGCATCTCTTTGGAACTCGCTTCCCCGGAGTTGTTTCCCCCCGAATTTCAGCCTACAGCAGTTCAAGTCCAACTGTTACAGACTTTTTATGAATGGAGGACGCCAGTAATGTGGTGGATGGATTATTTTTTTATTCATTTGTTTTTCCTTCTTCTGTTATGTTATATATATATATATATATATATATATATATATATATATATATTTCTCTCTCTCTCTCCCTCTCTCTAATATATATATATATATATATATATATATATATATATATATATATATATATATATATATATATATATATATATATATATACAGATGCAATAGATTCACCATGGGGGAAGCGTAGTCTCAATATGAAGATAAACACCAACGTAATCAGGAACATCTTTAATAAATTGGTGACGTTTCGACAACTCGTTTGTCATTTTCAAACCTTAAAAACACAGAAGGGGCGTGGAGCAGTCGTGTGTGCCCAGTGTGGGCTGTAGGTGGTGAGTGAGGAGTGATTCAGCCAGGAGGCGTGTTACCTCGTCACGACAAGCGTGGACAACAGAAAAATCAGATTCGCTTATGGGATGGCCTAAGGCTTCACAGCAATTTCGGATGGCAGAGAAAGGTGGCTTAGCCATAGGTAGACCGGTTCTATATGACCGTCCCCGATGTTCTGCAATTCTTACTCGTAATTGCCTCTTTGTCTGTCCAATATAAGACGCATTACAGCGACTACAGTTATAATTATAGACAACAGAGGATTGCAGAGCGTCAGGGATTCGGTCTTTATGTTTGAACCATTGTCCAATGGTGTTGCTGGGTTTGAAAATTGTTCTAAGACATACTTGAGGGTAAAATTCCCTAACTAAACTCGATATATTATTACGTATGGAAAAACTTTTTGGACCTAAAAATGGCAAGATACAATATACAGGTGATTTGTTTGCTGTGAGTTTAGGAGTAGGTGGGTTACGGATCTTATTTAGTTGTCTTCCCATATGGGTTTGTGTGAAAGACATTGGGAAACCATTAGAGAACAATGTTTTCGTAAGAAAACTCAATTCCGAGTGTAAAGCAGAATAAG
>NC_137058.1:23296585-23384085 GCF_032717465.1 Coenobita brevimanus
GCATTATTCCATGTATTCACTCCTACATACGTCCCAACAGACTTTACCTGGTATTAATCTTCAATCATAAAGAGCTTGGAACAGAAACGGTACATGGCATCATGTTCTACTGAATATTCCGGATTTTTCTCATACCACTGCCTCTGGATTGAGCGTCCTCATGCATTCATTGAGTAAGTATTAATAATTGTTTGGCACAGACCGGCTGAACTGCACATTTCAATATATTTCTCATTGCATATTAGGGAAACTTCCGACATGGCCAGGATCAGTGGGAATTTATACTGAAACAAATCTGAAACTGAAAATTCCTTTGGATTTTCATCTTGCGTTTGCACTGGCACTGCTGTGTGTCTTGCTTTACGTATGTCTTGTCTGTTATCATCGTCTCTAGATCCCGCGTTGACATTGTTACCTGTTCATCCTTCTGTTGATCTGTGTTATCCGTTATCCTCGCCCCTGAACCATGTGTTGCTTCATCTTGTTCCTCCTGTTCTGCACACTCATCTGTTGTTGCTTGACTGTGTGGCGCTGCCTGTGGATCAATTTCCTTTTCTCCCTCGGCTTGTTGGTCACCGTTGCTCCCTGGCTTAAGCAAGCTGTAAAGGGATGCATTCTCTTCGGCTGCCTTCTGCCTCACCCTATCTTTGTGTTTCTTGGCTCTGTCCTTACGGGGCACTGTGCTGCATCTCCAATTCTGTAATAGTTACATCGCAAGACAATATATATTTAGTAAGATAAAAATAATGAAAGAAATTAAGTGGTAATTTTCTCAGAATATTGGCATACTAGTCACCAAAAAAACAAATCACAGTAGGATAAACAGAAACTTATTGCTCTGTATTATAATAGTTTCTGGTAGGTCCACATGTAAATAACTTCAGTTGCTGAGTGTGACAGTCATTGCCATGCTCGTTCACTTCAAGCCTGCAAAAATTTCCAGCATTCAGACTGATATATTAGTAATAAATTAGAGGCATTTTAAGCAAATAAAGCAGTTCTAGAGATTTCTTTATAATCTGCATTAGGTCTACGTAACACATGCCGACTCTCGTCACATCACAACAATTTATTTGCTACAGTCAAAATGTTGCACGGTTGGAGCTAGCAGGGTCCAGCAGAGCAGGTACTACAAACTGGTAATGCTTTCATCAGCATATTGTTATTAATAAATTGTATTATCAAAGACAACATTACATAGCCTAAACATCCTTAATGCAGACTGAACAAATTCGTTTAAATTTTTTTACGGTTATATTTCCAGTTCCTTGCAGCCCTTAAGTGGGCAGGGGGTGCTAAGAATCCCACGGTGTAGGAATAAGTTAATACATCCAAAAATAACCTTAAGAATAGGAGATCGGAATGTTCGAACTCTCAATCAGGCTGGTAAAATGGAAGAACTTATTTCAGTGTTCAAGGAATACAATACAGATATTTATGCTCTTACAGAAAAGAGGTTGCTTGGTGTTGATAAAATGAATTTGGAGGATGGTATTACTTTGTTGGTTTCTGGTAGGAGTGATGGAAATCATTACCAAGGAGTAGGCTGACTGTTGAGTAGAGATGCTTGCAAGGCACTATGTGAGTTTGAGCCAATTAATGAGCGCTTGCTTTATGCTCGTTTAAAATCTAACCATGGTAATATCAGTATGGTTGTAGGGTATGCTCCGACAAATGAGGCTGCTGATGAAATGAAGGATGACTTTCATGAGAAGCTGCAGGATGTAGTGAATAGAGTGGCAAGACATGATGTGTTAGTTTACACTGGTGATTTTAATGGGATTGTTGGTAGTAGTAGGAATGGCTTTGGAGATCGTATGAGTAAGGAGGGTGCTGGTATAAGGAACGAAAATGGGGTGCGATTTGGAAGCTTTTGTTTGGCAAATGACCTTACGATTGGTGGAACTATCTTTGAGCATAGAAAAATACATAAAACCACTTGGATTTCACCATGTGGCAAATATTGTAACCAGATTGACCACATTGCAAATAGCAGAAGGCATAGGAGTTATTTGCAAGATGTTTCCATAAAGAGGGGAGCAAATATAGGTAGTGATCAGCAACTTGTTGTGTCAAAGATTAAAATAAAACTTAAGAGAAACGTTAATGGTAACTGTACAGGCGGAAATAAATATGATTTTGATGAGCTGAGAAATGATGAGAACACGAAGGAAAAGTTTCGGTGGGAATGCAGGAACAGATTTCTAGTCCTGCAGACTTTGACTGAATCTGAAGGCAATGACATTAATCAAATGTGGAGAGAGGTAAAAGAGGTTTTGCATGAGAGTGCTAAGGTTACTATTAAGAAAAAGGGAAAAGCGAGAAGGAAACAGTGGATGTCAGATGAAACATGGAATGCAATTCAGAAAAGGAAAGAGGCGAAGTTAAAAAGTGAAGAACAACATGTTGATGGCCAGGTAATTGAAGTACTTAAAGCAAAGTAGTGGGGTTTACATTCTGAAGTAAAAAGACTCGTTAGACGTGATAAGAGTATGATGAAAAGGCAACAGAGACAGAAGTTAAGTAAAAATGACGATCAGAGCACAAGAGCAGCCCATCAGGCCATAAAGGAGTTAACTGGAACTGAAAAGAAAAAGAAGGAAATACCTGTACGAAATAGAAATGGTAACTTGATAACTAAAGATTTGGATATAAAATGAAGGTGGAAAGAGCATTTTGAAGCTGTTGTGAATAGACCAATCCCAGCTGAAGAGGACATTTTGCCAGCCAAGAGAGATTTGCAGATAGAATCAGGTGATATAACTTTGGAAGAGGCAGCAAAAACTATAAAGGAATTAAAGAATTTTAAGGCCCCAGGAGAGGATGGCATATTTCCCGAAATGCTTAAGGTGGAAAATGATGAGTTGATGAAAGCGCTTTTGAAACTTTTAAATGTGGTTTGGGATAATGATGGAATTCCAGAAGAGTGGAAAAATTGAGTGATTATTAAAATACCAGAAAAGAGAGACTTAAGAATGTGTGAAAATTGGAGGGGGATAACTTTGACACCTGTAGTTGCAAAAGTCTTTTCCAAAATCTTGTTGAACAGAACAGAGCCAGAAATTGATAAAATTTTAAGAGAAGAACAAGCAGGATTTAGAAAGGGTCGAGATTGTAATGATCAGATTTTTATTGTAAGGCATCTAATGCAACAAGCTAATGAGATGAAAATGCCATTTAGCATGCGTTTTGTGGATTTTGAAATGGCGTTTGATAATGTTTCATGTGGAGCTATGCTGAAAATTATGAGATTCTATGGTATACCAGAAAAGTTTGTAAATATTATTAGAAGAATGCATGAAGGTACTTTTTGTAAGGTAATGGTGGGTGGTTCTTTGAGTGATCCATTTGAGGTTAGGTCAGGAGTGATTCAAGGAGAAGTTCTTTCGTCTTTACTGTTCGTTTTGGTTATGGATTATGTTATGAGAAAGGTTGCAAGGAGAACAGGTGCAGGAATTAACTGGAAAGAAAATAAGAAGCAGATGGATTCGGACTATGCTGATGATATTGTACTGATTTGCGGAAGTATTTATGAGATGCAGAGGGTGCTTGATTGTCTGGTGGAGGAAGGAGAAAAAGTGGGATTGGTAATAAATTGGGGAAAGACTGAAATTATTAATATGAACGTGGAGAACCAAATAGATTGTGTAATTGGGAACAACGTGGTGAAGAATGTAGAAAATTTTAAATATCTAGGAACGATTGTATCATCTAATGGATCATTAAACAATGAAATTGAGGAAAGGATTAGACAGGCTTGGCGAGCTGTTGGAATGCTGAAATATGTTTGGAATAATAATATGCTTTCGGTACATACTAAAGTTAAAATTTACAAGTTCATGGTTAGACCAATTTTAATTTATGGGCATGAGTCATGGTACAGTACAATTACAACAGATCAGAAAGTATTAGGATTTGAGAATAAAATGCTGAGAAGGATTCTTGGGGTAAAGTGGCAAGACAGAGTTACAAATGAAAGAGTAAGGGATATTACGAGAGTGGAACCAGTTGATAAATATGTGAGACTGTCTCGCTGGAAATGGCTGGGGCACATATATTGAAAAGAAGGCAGTTTAATACAGGATATGCCAGAGTGGACTGCTAGAGGAAGAAGAGGCAGAGGTAGGCCGAGGGAAACCTGGTTGAGGACAATGAAAAGAGAAGCAGGAGAGGAGTGTTGGTGGGACCTGAAGGAGATGGCAAGAGACAAATATTGGTGGAGAGAGTTAATCGAGACCCTATGCATCCCGTGAGGTGCCACAGGAAATGACTGATTGATTGATTGATATATTTCCGCTGTTGTTGTAATGGCCGCAAAGCTGATCATAATTTTGTAACAACTGGTGTACCACAAATGATTTCTCTACATGAAAGACCAAATGGAACTAATGGGGAAAGTGACAGTGTTCATATAGATGTACTGTAGGTGTGGGTCGTGATGCTGCTTGATTATGATGTTAAGTTTTGATATAAACAACCCCGGCACGTGTACTATACAGAGTGGCTCCCTACTGGGCCCCGGGGACCTCTTTAACAGCGGGAACTGTGAATCACGGTATAAACTGATGGAATTTATGGAGCATCATATTTTTTTTTTTTTTTCACCTGTACAGCATACACTATTATTTGTACATTTACTTACGCCTGCATTTGTTTTTTCATTTTGTTTTTAATAATGCTGAATACATAAAAGCCAGATGTAATAATCAACTTGACTGGGCGACTAGGCGTGTCATTTAACTTTGATCAGCTTGACTGGGCGACTGGTCGTGTAATTTAACTTTTTTTTTTTTCTGAGTATAGATGGCTCTAAAAGACTAAAGTTGAGATAATTAATATATGTTTGATAAAGGGGCACTTTTGGGACATTAAGTGGCAAATGGACGGGCTCAGGCCTCTGTGCTTGTGCCTGCTTTAGTGTGGTATTGTTGTAAGCTGTGTCAATGTTAAAGCCATACACGACTGTACGAGAGTATACTGATATGTATAGAGGTGTTGTGAAGTCTCCTAGGCAAATGATTGTCTCTTGTATATTACTGATGCAAACTATGTCGATAATAAAAAAATATATATTCATATAGTACAAAAGAGATTAAGGTGTAACACGCAAAATTTTGAGCTACGAAAGAGGTACTATGAAGTTTCCATCGCAAACGTGAAGAATTGGCAACCTTTAGTACTCCACTGGTGAAAACGATGCTAGAGAATGTAAAGGCTTATTAAGTCAATCGCTATGGAGGAGGTGCTACAATGACGCCTGTGTCAACGAGAAACACCAACTGCACATTACTGATGTTACTTTCATGCTGCTGTGCACAACCCAGCTGAATAATGATCACTAGAATTGTGCCACCCATGAAAATATGGTACTATTATTGACAATAACGCTCCTGTGGTTCACTCCCAGTTGAGTAAAATTTCTGGCATTAGTTGCTGTTAAGTACCAAAGAAGAGGAGACCTCCACAGAGGTAAAGAACCTACAACAGCATGTACTGCGCGTGAGCACCTCGTATGACAGCATCAGGCTGTAACATGTAAAATCAGTCGCTGCAGAAGTGTATGTTACTAAGCATATAAGGGGAAATATTACTAAAAATAAACGCAAGGAAAGTGGTGACGACCATATTTAAGCAATGGCCTGAATACAATATTAATAGTTTGGAAAGATGTGACAAGACCATAATAAAAACCACATACAGGAAATAATATATCAGTCTTGCAACTGATTATAGAGTAGTTGTAGCTGAGCTGTAGTGGACAGTAATTTAATTATAGTCGTACCCTGGCAACCTACCATTCAAAAGGGCGTCCGTTTTCTTATCATTTCATACACGAATATTATTATGAACGAATATATTATACACGAATACTATTATACACGAAAATATCATACACGAATCACTTGCTTCTCATTTTATACACGATATCAAGCGCACTTTTGAGTGGTAGGTTGCCAGGACACGATAATGACAACCTCAGAGTCGCGCGCCGCGACTATAGTGGGAGAGAACCTCAGTTCACTTGTAGTCGATGACGCGAGAAGACAAGGATGAGTCTGGGGTTGATTGTTATTTTATTCTCTTCAAAAGGGAAAGCTCCAGGTTAACGCTGAGTGTATAACACAAGAGCGTTTTATGTTAGCTAACTTCTCGCAGCCTCTCTCTCTAGACCCCGCTTCTTGCTCTCTCCTCTCCAGCCTCCTAATTCCTACTGTCTTCTCCTCTTTCCTTCCGTGTATAAGAACTTCCATCACGTGGGCTACACTGTCGTCGAATGTTCTAGAAGCCTGTGTGTGTGTGTGTGTGTGTGTGTGTGTGTGTGTGTGTTATGCCTATAGTAATGCTTAATATTACACTCATCTTGTATGATGATCAAGTGAAATACATAATTCTGATAACACAGAATTGTAGGAACATTGTAGTTACATTGTATGTAATTGTTACATAAGTGTGGTAACACAGAATTGTAGGAACATTGTAGTTACATTGTATGTAATTGTTACATAAGTCTGGTAACACAGAATTGTAGGAACATTGTAGTTACATTGTATGTAATTGTTACATAAGTCTGGTAACACAGAATTGTAGGAACATTGTAGTTACATTGTATGTAATTGTTACATAAGTCTGGTAACACAGAATTGTAGGAACATTGTAGTTACATTGTATGTAATTGTTACATAAGTGTGGTAACACAGAATTGTAGGAACATTGTAGTTACATTGTATGTAATTGTTACATAAGTGTGGTAACACAGAATTGTAGGAACATTGTAGTTACATTGTATGTAATTGTTACATAAGTCTGGTAACACAGAATTGTAGGAACATTGTAGTTACATTGTATGTAATTGTTACATAAGTCTGGTAACACAGAATTGTAGGTACATTGTAGTTACATTGTATGTAATTGTTACATAAGTCTGGTAACACAGAATTGTAGGAACATTGTAGTTACATTGTATGTAATTGTTACATAAGTGTGGTAACACAGAATTGTAGGAACACTGTAGTTACATTGTATGAATGTAATTGTTACATAAGTGTGGTAACACAGAATTGTAGGAACATTGTAGTTACATTGTATGAATGTAATTGTTAGATAAGTGTGGTAACACAGAATTGTAGGAACATTGTAGATACATTGTATGAATGTAATTGTGACATAAGTGTGGTAACACAGAATTGTAGGAACATTGTAGTTACATTGTATGAATGAATTGTGACATACTTGTATTTTTACTTGAAGTAATATTGTAATTTTTACATAACTGTATTTTAAATTGAAGTAATATTGTAGTTGTTACCTAACTGTATTTTTAAATGAAGTAATAGTGTAACTGTTACATAAATGTATTTTTAATTGAATATGGTACTTGTTACATAACTGCAGTATTATTTTAAGTAATTGTAGTAACTGTAGTACTATCGTAGGTATTGAAGTAACTGCAGTAATATTGTAAGTATTGTAGTAACTGCCGTAATATTGTAGTAACTGCACTAATATTGTAAGTATTGTAGTAATTGTAGTAATATTGTAGTAACTGAACATTGTACAATTACACTGGGGGTAGGGGAATTTTTCAAGAATACTCCCCCTGTATCCCTGCTTGTCGTAAAAGGCGACTAAAAGGGTTGGCGGAGGGTTAGTGCCCCTCCCCGGAAAACAACTAACTAAAAAAACAAACAAGAAGCCTCGAACAATGACTGACCAAACGATGACGACCCAGGACCGGACAAAGGACTTGGTAATGGGTACATGGAATGTAAGAGGAGCGAATGATGAGGTGAAAGAGAGAGATTGTCCAGGTGCTTGAGGGTGCGAAAGTGGATGTATGTGGAATAACTGAAACAAAATGGTGAGGAGAAAGTGTGAGAGAATGGGAGTATGGATGGGGTATATGTGCAGGAGTAGGTGAGAATGAGAAGGCAAAGGAAGGAGTATGTATAGTTGTGAGTAAAAAATGGAAGAAGAGCATAAGACAGTATGGATCAGTTGGGTCAAGGATTGTGTGGGTAAAGTTGAAAACTGGAATACAAATGTGGGCAATTGTGTGTGTGTATGCGCCAACGCAAGATCGTGCTAGAAGAGTGAGAGAAGAGTTCTGGACAAATGTGGAATGCTTTTAATCTATCCCAAACACTTACGGCAAGTCAGAATGAAGAGAGAACCTGCATTTTTTTCACAGGAAAAATCATCAGAGAAATTACCAATAAGCCGGGAATCGAACCCGGGACTCTCAGGTGAGAGCCAGGCAGCATACCACTACACCACGACCAGGTAAAAGTTAACTTACGTTGTCACAATCTTGTAACCAACGTCCCTCCGTCCCCACTGTGGGCATCAAGAGGATGAGTTAACCCCCTGGCACTCGGGCAAGTAGATGCTTTTAATCTATCCCAAACACTTACGGCAAGTCAGAATGAAGAGAGAACCTGTATTTTTTTCACAGGAAAAATCATCAGAGAAATTACCAATATGCCGGGAATCGAACCTGGGACTCTCAGGTGAGAGCCAGGCAGCATACCACTACACCACGACCAGGTAAAAGTTAACTCACGTGCCCGAGTGCCAGGGGGTTAACTCATCCTCTTGATGCCCACAGTGGGGGCGGATGGACGTTGGTTACAAGATTGTGACAACGTGACTTAACTTTTACTTGGTCGTGATGTAGTGGTATGCTGCCTGGCTCTCACCTGAGAGTCCCGGGTTCGATTCCCAGCATATTGGTAATTTCTCTGATGATTTTTCCTGTGAAAAAAATACAGGTTCTCTCTTCATTCTGACTTGCCGTAAGTGTTTGGGATAGATTAAAAGCATCTACTTGCCCGAGTGCCAGGGGGTTAACTCATCCTCTTGATGCCCACAGTGGGGGCGGAGGGACGTTGGTTACAAGATTGTGACAACGTGAGATAACTTTAACCTGGTCGTGGTGTAGTGGTATGCTGCCTGGCTCTCACCTGAGAGTCCCGGGTTCGATTCCCGGCATATTGGTAATTTCTCTGTTGGTGCATGGAAAAGTTTGGAAGGAATGAGAGAGTGTTTTTGATCGGTGATATTAATGGTAAAGTTGGGAATGTGAAGGTGGATGGAATAGTTGGTGAGTGGGGTGTGCCTGCTGAGATAGATGAGAATGGGAATGCGTTAGTGGACATTTGTGCTGGGAGGGGGTTGGTGATAGCCAATACCCTCTTCACGCATAAAATGATCCACAGGTATACATGGCGAGTGATGAGAAGGGTGGGTGGTGAACTGAATGAAAGGAAAGCAATGATTGATTATGTGTGTGTGGATGAAAGGATGCGAAGATGTGTAATGGATGCAAGAGTTTATAGAGGTTGGGGGAGTGGACTTTCTGACCACTACTTGGTGGTGGCCAGAATTAGGATTTCAGTAAGATGGAGGAATAGAAGAAGGGAAAGACGAGAGGAAGGAGTAGTTGCAAGGAGAGTGGAAAGGTTACAAGAGGATGAGAAAAAGGCAGAGTATAAGAGAGAAGTGGAGGAACGATTGGGCAAATATGAATTGGAGCAGATGGGAGACGTGGAAGGTGTGTGTAGGATATTTACAGAAGAAATATGTGCAGCATGTGATGTGGTGTGTGGAAGGAAGAGAAGACGGAGGGGGGTGCAAGGAACAGCGTGTTGGACTGAAGAGGTGAGACAGGCTGTGGCACAAAAGAAGAAAGCATACAATGAATGGATGATAAATAGGGGCGTGGAAGAAGTTGAGAGGCGGAAGAGAGAGTTATATGTAGAAAGAAAGAGAGAGGTGAAAAGATTAGTAAGAGAGAGTAAGAAGAGAGTGGATGAGGAATTTGGAAGGAATTTGAGTGTAAAGTGGAGGGACTGTAAGAAAATGTTCTGGAAAGAGGTGAAAAGAGTAACACAGGGTGGAAATGAAGTTAGCAGGGGAGTGAAAGATAAAAATGGTAGATTACTAGTGGAGAAGGGAGAAAAAGTGAGCAGATGGAGAGAACACTTTAAGGAATTGTTGAACATAAAGGATGGAAGTAATGCGAGTATAAGTGGCTGGGGAATGACTGGGAGAAGGAGGAAGGTGAGAAGACAGGAAGAAATCAGTAGGATAGAAGTTGTGGAAGCAATGAAGAAAGTTAAATCGGGGAAAGCCCCAGGAATTGATGGAGTGTGTGGTGAAATGCTGAAGCATGGGGGAGAGATAGTAGTAGAATGGATGTGGAAGATGTGCAGATTGGCCTGGGAGGAAGGTAGAGTCCCGGAGGATTTGAAGTCATGTATAATTATTCCCCTTATACAAAGGAAAAGGGGAAAAAGAAGTGTGTGGTAATCATAGGGGCATTTGTCTTCTTAGTATAATAGGAAACGTGTATGGTAGGATACTTATTGACAGAGTTAGAGAAAGAACAGAGAAATTAGTTGGAGAAGAACAGGGAGGCTTTAGGAAGGGAAGAGGTTGTGTAGATCAGATATTCATTCTTAGATCTTTAGTGGAAAAGTTTCTAGAGAAGGGAAAGAGTTTGTATGCGGCTTTCATGGATTTGGAGAAAGCATATGACGGGGTGGATAGACAAGGATTGTGGAAAGTATTAAGAATATATGGAGTAGATGGGACGTTGTTGAATGCTGTGAAGAGTATGTACGATGGTGCGAAGGCTGCAGTGCGTGTGGATGGTGAACTAAGTGAATTTTTCTCTTTGAAAGTTGGGTTGAAACAGGGATGTGTCATGTCTCCATGGTTGTTCAATCTGTACATGGATGGGGTAATAAAAAAGGTACAAGGTAGGGTAGTGGATGTTGGAGTGGCCCTGGTGAGAGGATAGTGTTTGGAAACTCCCTGTACTCTTGTTTGCAGATGATACTGTGTTGTTGAGTGAAGACGAAGGGGAGCTGCAAGGCTTGGTGGATGAGTTTGGGAGAGTGTGTAAGAAACGGAATCTAAAGGTGAATGTAGGGAAGAGTAAAGTGATGGTCTTTGAGAGAGGTGAAGTCAGTGAATGTACAGCGAGGTTGGATGGTGAGGAATTGGAAAATGTGAGTACGTTTAAGTACTTGGGTAGTGTGATGAGTAAGGTTGGAGGTTTGGAGGGTGAAGTGTATGAAAGGGTACAGCAGGGAAGAAAGGCTGCTGGTTCTTTGAAAGCAGTGATAAGAAGCAGGGAAGTGAGCATGGAAGTGAAAAAGTTACTACATGACAGTATTGTGATACCAACTCTAACGTATGGAAATGAAGCTTGGACATTGTTGGAAGGACACAAGTCAAGAGTGAGAGCAGTGGAAATGAGTTATTTAAGAGGAGCCTGTGGAGTCACATGGAGCGACAGGCTGACGAATGAGGATATAAAGGAGCGTTGTGGTGTGGATGTGGATGTGATAGGAAGCGTTATGAGGAACACACTGAGGTGGTTTGGCCATGTGGAGAGGATGGAGGGTGAAAGACTGACGAAGAGAGTGTATGTGATTGAGGTGGAGGGGGGAAGAGGGAGGGGGAGGCCGAGGATGAGATGGGGGGATGAGGTGGAGAGGTATATGAGAGAGGGGAGTGTGAGTTGGGAGCAGGGCAGTGAAATGGCGGGGGACAGGGCGACTTGGAGGCGATTTGTTTGTGGCTACCCCAAACGGGATTGAGGCGTCTGGCAATAGATAGATAGATAGATAGACACTGTAAGTTACATTGTAAGTTGTGACATAATTGTGTGCATATGCATATAATTACACAGTAGTAACACAATGGCAAGGTACAGCAATGAATTGTATTATGAATCAATCGTCTATAAAACTTGCTGTCGTAATATTACACAATATGCATTATAAGTCCCCTTATTGTTTCCTACCAAGGAAAAAAAATCCATTACTTAGCTAATCCAGTCATGCTGCGGTCGATGACAGTGATGGTGGCATTACAAGTGGCTCTTGGAGAACAGTAACTTTGCTCGTTGTTTCACTTACAGAAGGAGTTTATGATGTACTGTGGCATTTGTAGCATCAGCTGCACTTATTTTTGTTTGTTTGCTATGCGATCGCAAAATATGTTGTATGTATTGATATTCTCCAATTTATTTTTATCGTTCGTGTTTTTTTTTTTTTTTTTCCTGTGGTGTCCGAGGTTGTATAATTGCTGGCTAATCCCTGGGACCCTTTTTTAGGCTTAGTTATGTTACACAGTTTATTAAGATATAATGTAACCCCATCTTTTGTTATTTTGTATAAAAATATATATACAATATTTACAACATTAACTATATACACTCACTTGTTCGTTTGTACCTCTGGTGGACAATATATGAGTCAGCACTGCGTGGAAATCTTTGTCATCACAATTGTGTGAAATAGGTTGTTCATTTTTGCTTACGTCACTCGTGTTGGCCATTATTTTTTCCTGGTTTTCCTTGTAATTTAAATTGTCTGGTTCACTCAGATACCTTTAATTAATAACAGTTTATTACAATTCTTTTAATCGCCCACTGGATTAATGTGATCGTATAATTTATTTATCACTTTGTAGATGTAATATTGTCTAGTTGTATGTATGAAACACGCATTTTATGTATGTTTAAATGGTAACAATCGTCGGAAATAAATGAATGCTGTTGTAAATGAATTAATATATACAGTATATAATAGTTATTGTTGGTGTAAGTACTTAGTGATTTCTTTATGTAGATAACTGATGTAGGTATATGAACGTAAGTTGTAACTATAAAGCACGTTTTGTATTGTTGTGCAGAGTTTGTCTATCACTGTGTATTGTATAAATAAAGTAACTACTCAACTCATTGAATATTACCTTGGTGGGAGTGGTGTTAGTGGTGGTGAATGGTGTTGTCTAACATGGGTTGACTGACGTGACGTGGTGTCCCCAGCAAACGCTTAGCCCAGCAACGTTGACTTCCCACACTGGTAGCTGTGGTGAGCAAACGAGTAACGATGAGTAATGTTGAGTAACGATGAGTGAGGTGAGTAGTGAGGGCTCTGGTATTTGCCACCGTCGTCACCTCTACATCAGCGTGGTGATGGAGATGGAGGGTGGTTGGAGAGAAGGGTAGGGTTAGGTGGTGGTTGTTTTGGTTGTGGGTTGTGAGTTTTCTCGCTTGTCGTTTGCTTGTTTTTTTCCTCACTCATAACTCGTTCTTCTTACTGTATACTCACTTGTGGTTACTTGATCGTAGAAATGTAGACTTCTTGAGATGCTTGTGGTTTCTTTCACAGTGTTTAATTGTAGTTTCTTGCTGTATGGTGCGAACTTGTAGCTGATCTTGGTTACGTGGCAGAATCGTAATATTTTGCTTTGATTGTAGCATTGCTTCTTATCAGTCTTGATAATGTAGACTCGTAGAATCACTGGTTCGTTGACTTGTTGACTTGTAGGCTTATAGGCTTGTAGACTTGTAGGCGTGGTTCGTACATTCGTGGCCACCAAAATATCCCCATACGGACCACCAAAATAATATATCAGTCTTGTAATTGATCGTAGAGTAGTTGTAGCTGAGCTGTAGTGGACAGTAATTTAATTAGTAGGAGAGAACCTCAGTTCACTTGTAGTCGATGACGGGAGAAGATAAGGATGAGTCTGGGGTTGACTGTTGTTTTATTCTCTTCAAAAGGGAAAGCTCCAGGTTAACGCTGAGTGTATAACACAAGAGCGTTTTATGCTAGTTAACTTCTCGCAGCATCTCTCTCTAGGCCCCCCTTCTTGATCTCTCCTCTCCAGCCTCCTAATTCCTTCTGTCTTCTTTTTTTTTGCTTATTTTTTTCGACCATTGGGGCCAAAGCCCCTAGTCATCAAGGCTCTTCTCCTCCTCTTTCCTTCTGTATATAACACTAGTACTCAAAAGGCGGACCGAGGTCCGAATCCGGACTGTGACGAGTTTTGGTACGGACCCCGGCGACTTTCATCGCTGAATGTTCAGTATCGCCCTCGAAAAAAACACAATATTTAGCTTCTCTGGATGAATTATGTCCACAATGCAGCTCAAATAATTATAATTTCATTGGGTTGCCAGTTGTGTTTATCTACTGCAGTAATATCAACTTGTCCACTTGATGGTTACAGTGCAGACGAGTGAGCCAACTGATCAACACAAAAGCTACTGTTTTTTCCAGCTACTCTAGGTGCTCACATCAGTCAAAGTAACGTGAGCTTCATAATACTAAGTTTTTTTTTTTTTTTTTATGTGTCCGACTCTGGGCATGGGCTTCACAGCCTGCTATCAAGGCCCAACAGTCCTCCAACATACCATGCACCTCTACATGTCACCACTTCGGCGCTAACACCCACCATCCATAATGAATACATGCTAGGGCTGTCTCATACAGGACTGGTGTATTGGTATTAGCGGGGGTATTTTTACGACATGTCGGCGGGGCTTCTGGTAGATCAGTAAAGCCTGATTTAATATAATTCAAATCCTTAAACTGTTCCCTGCCCCAGCGGGGATTTGAACCTGGGTCCCTTGGGACTGTAGCCCACCTTTCTACAGTACCATATTATCACTGAGATCTCATCAGCATTAAATATTGGTAACATGACAACAGGATTCCTAGCTACTTCTATCTATCTATTGCCAGACGCCTCAATCCCGTTTCGGGTGGCCACAAACAAATCGCCTCCAAGGCGCCCTGTCCCCCGCCATTTCACTGCCCTGCTCCCAACTCACACCCCCCTCTCTCATATACCTCTCCACCCCATCCCTCCATCTCATCCTCGGCCTCCCCCTCCCTCTTCCCCCCTCCACCTCACTCACAAACATTCCCTTCGTCAGTCTTTCACCCTCCATCCTCTCCACATGGCCAAACCACCTCAGTGTGTTCCTCATAACGTTTCCTATCACATCCACATCCACACCACAACGCTCCTTTATATCCTCATTCGTCAGCCTGTCTCTCCATTTGACTCCACAGGCTCCTCTTAAATAACTCATTTCCACTGCTCTCACTCTTGACTTGTGTCCTTCCAACAACGTCCAAGCTTCACTTCCATACGTTAGAGTTGGTATCACAATACTGTCATGTAGTAACTTTTTCACTTCCATGCTCACTTCCCTGTTTCTTATCACTGCTTTCAAAGAACCAGCAACCTTTCTTCCCTGCTGTACCCATTCAAGCACTTCACCCTCCAAACCACCATCCTTGCTCATCACACTACTCAAGTACTTAAACGTACTCACATTTTCCAATTCCTCACCATCCAACCTCCCTGTACATTCACTGACTTCACCTCTCTCAAAGACCATCACTTTACTCTTCCCTACATTCACCTTTAGATTCCGTTTCTTACACACTCTCCCAAACTCATCCACCAAGCCTTGCAGCTCCCCTTCGTCTTCACTCAACAACACAGTATCATCTGCAAACAACAGTACAGGGAGTTTCCAAACACTATCCTCTCTGACCAGGGCCACTCCAACATCCACTACCCTATCTTGTACCTCTTTTATTACCCCATCCATGTACAGATTGAACAACCATGGAGACATGACACATCCCTGTTTCAACCCAACTTTCAAAGAGAAAAATTCACTTAGTTCACCATCCACATGCACTGCAGCCTTCGCACCATCGTACATACTCTTCACAGCATTCAACAACTTCCCATCTACTCCATATATTCCTAACACTTTCCACAATCCTTGTCTATCCACCCTGTCATCTGCTTTCTCCAAATCCATGAAAGCCGCATACAACTTCTTTCCCTTCTCTAGAAACTTTTCCACTAAAGATCTAAGAATGAATATCTGATCTACACAACCTCTTCCCTTCCTAAAGCCTCCCTGTTCTTCTCCAACTAATTTCTCTGTTCTTTCTCTAACTCTGTCAGTAAGTACCCTACCATACACTTTTCCTATTATACTAAGAAGACAAATGCCCCTATGATTACCACACACTTCTTCTTCCCCTTTTCCTTTGTACAAGGGAATAATTATACCTGACTTCCAATCCTCCGGGACTCTACCTTCCTCCCAGGCCAATCTGCACATCTTCCACATCCATTCTACTACTATCTCTCCCCCATGCTTCAGCATTTCACCACACACTCCATCAATTCCTGGGGCTTTCCCCGATTTAACTTTCTTCATTGCTTCCACAACTTCTATCCTACTGATTTCTTCCTCTCTTCTCACCTTCCTCCTTCTCCCAGTCATTCCCCAGCCACTTATACTCGCATTACTTCCATCCTTTATGTTCAACAATTCCTTAAAGTGTTCTCTCAATCTGCTCACTTTTTCTCCCTTCTCCACTAGTAATCTACCATTTTTATCTTTCACTCCCCTGCTAACTTCACTTCCACCCTGTGTTACTCTTTTCACCTCTTTCCAGAACATTTTCTTACAGTCCCTCCACTTTACACTCAAATTCCTTCCAAATTCCTCATCCACTCTCTTCTTACTCTCTCTTACTAATCTTTTCACCTCTCTCTTTCTTTCTGCATATAACTCTCTCTTCCGCCTCTCAACTTCTTCCACGCCCCTATTTCTCATCCATTCATTGTATGCTTTCTTCTTTTGTGCCACAGCCTGTCTCACCTCTTCAATCTACCACGCTGTTCCTTGCACCCCCCTCTGTCTTCTCTTCCTTCCACACACCACATCACATGCTGCACATATTTCTTTTGTAAATATCCTACGTGTCAAGTGGGGTTGGTGGAGGATTAGTGCCCCTCCCTTTAAAACAATTAACTCTAAGCCCTTGGCCACCCCGTTTGGGATACATGGCGTCTGGCAATGAATGAATGAAATATCCTACACACACCTTCCACGTCTCCCATCTGCTCCAATTCATATTTGCCCAATCGGTCCTCCACTTCTCTCTTATACTCTTCCTTTTTCTCATCCTCTTGTAACCTTTCCACTCTCCTTGCAACTACAGCTTCCTCTCGTCTTTCCCTTCTTCTATTCCTCCATCTTACTTGAATCCTAATTCTGGCCACCACCAAGTAGTGGTCAGAAAGTCCACTCCCCCAACCTCCATAAGCTCTTGCATCCATTACACATCTTCGCATCCTTTCATCCACACACACATAATCAATCATTGCCTTCCTTTCATTCAGTTCACCACCCACCCTTCTCATCACTCGCCATGTATACCTGTGGATCATTTTATGCCTGAAGAGGGTATTGGCTATCACCAACCCCCTCCCAGCACAAATGTCCACTAACGCACTCCCATTCTCATCTATCTCAGCAGGCACACCCCACTCACCAACTATTCCATCCACCTTCACATTTCCAACTTTACCACTCATATCACCGATCAAAAACACTCTCTCATTCCTTCCAAACTTTTCCATGTACACTTCCACATTTGTCCAGAACTCTTCTCTCACTCTTCTAGCACGATCTTGCGTTGGTGCATACACACACACAATCGCCCACATTTGTATTTCAACTTTCAACTTTACCCACACAATCCTTGACCCAACTGATCCATACTGTCTTATGCTCTTTTTCCATCTTTTACTCACAACTATACATGCTCCATCCTTTGCCCTCTCATTCTCACCTACTCCTGCACATATACCCCATCCATACTCCCATTCTCTCACACTTTCTCCTCTCCATTTTGTTTCAGTTATTCCACATACATCTACTTTCGCACCCTCAAGCACGTGGACAATCTCTCTCTCTTTCACCTCATCATTCGCTCCTCTTACACTCCATGTACCCATTACCAAGTCCTTTGTCCGGTCTTGGGTCGTCATCGTTTGGTCAGTCCTTGTCCGAGGCTTCTTGTTTGTTTTTTTAGTTAGTTGCTTTCCAGGGAGGGGCACTAACCCTCCGCCAACCCTTTTAGTCGCCTTTTACAAGCAGGGATATTGGGGGAGTATTCTTGAAAAACCTCCCTACCCCCAGGGTACTCGTACCCACAGACTGTTGTCATTTGCCTGTTCAGTTGGTGAACTGACGGAAATATACTGAAGTGTATTAAGACTGGTTACTGGTGGACGATATGGTGCTAAAGTGGTGATGGTAATGCTAAAGTGACTGTGTAAGGACGGCAATTGTAATATGGGCAATAGAAGAATGTCGTTTTGTCTCTGAGAAGGCGGGAGTCAGGAGACTATATTTTTGTGTCTTATTTAACCACCTTAACAACAGAAGAGTATATCTACTTTAAAGCTTATTTCAGTTTTGTTCGGGTTATTAACTTTTTGCAGTTTAGGTATAATTTAAAGAACTAATTACACTGCATCCTGAAAATAAATGCAAGTGTTTTATTCCATTATTTATTACAAGATTATACATCTGGACCTCTGCCACATAGGAACATAGTATGACTGAACCTTCATAAAAAGTAATTGAGGAACCCTGGTATATAAGAACTTCCATTACGTGGGCTACATTGTCGGCGAATGTTCTAGAAACCTGGTGTGTGTGTGTGTGTGTGTGTGTGTGTGTGTGGTAACATCAGGCATCACAAGACACAAACTGGCATTCCTCAGAGGGAATTTGCAAACACCATTTCCTCTAGGGCCTAGCATATGACTTTCATTTAACCTCTAGAATACCTATGTATGTTTTATGACATTGTAAAGTCCTGAAAATAAATCGCTAAGGAAGAGATGTTATTAACGGTCGTACTCTCGTCGGCTTACAACACTGGCACCTATAATAAGGCTTGTTTGTTTGTCGTTGCATATGGCACGATCTTTACTTTTTCATCTTGCTTTTCTTTTTACCATTAACATAGATTGGGAGGGCATACATGAGAATATTAGCTTATAAGAAAAAATGTAAGAACTGTGCATTAGAAATACTGACAAAAATAAAAAAAACTAGAGGCCTCCCAAGGGAGGAATCACACCAGCCACGAGCTGATACGTATCTAACGCTGCTCGGAATATGACCTGGACCTTGACCTACTTTCACCAATCTCGAATTCGTAGATTTTCATCCCTACTACACACCTTGAGCGATTGCAAAGTTATCGTGGTAACAGACACACAGACCTTGCCCTACCTTCACCAATTTCGAACTGGTGCGAGATTTTCGCCCCTACTACACACCTGTAAGATTTTGTGATGATATCTTGAGCAGTTGCGTAGTTATCGAGGTAACATACACACAAACACACAGACAGACAGACAAGCTGAAAACAATACTCGTGGGAGATTTTCATCCCTACTACACACATTGTAAAATTTTTTGATGATATTTTGAGCAGTTGTGAAGTTATCATGGTAACAGACACACAGACCTTGACCTAAACTTTTACCAATTTCGAACTCGTGATCGATTTTTTTCCTTACACACCTGTAAAATTTTGTGATGATATCTTAAGCGGTTGCGAAGTTATCGTCCTAATAGACAGACACACACACACACACACAGACACACAGACAAACTGAAAACAATACCAGCTTTGCTATCGCGGCTGGTAAAAAATGACGGTGGCGAGAACACAGGAATCAGTTTCTTAACACCATTGTAAATACAGCACCCCGTTTGCATCAAAGACTTCCCTTGTCGTGTTCGTGTCCGAACGGCGTTTGGACACGAACACGACAAGGGAAGTCTTTGATGTCATCCCGTGATCATGGTTTTTCTTCTCCTTAAATACCATGAAAATATGTCTCTGTAGACAACATTCATTCACCGTGCGAATACCGTGAGACGCTAAATTAATCGTGCTTTCGTCTAAGCCATATTTAGGAGGTAAGATGCTGATCAAAGTAGCGGTCTAGGGAGCTGCGTGCAACCCGACGGGTGATACAGCAGTGCAACTCATCTGGTTATAGGGCGGCTGAGCGAGATTAAATGCAGCGTTGCCAGGTTAGCGCTATGCCAGTGACGAGCACATGCCTGATATTTATTGATATTTTACCCAATATTGTGCACGTTTGATTAATATACTTTCATATTTAGGTGTTACAACACTTTCTTTGGCGATACTGTGACTCTGTATGTGCCCAGCTACAAAGAAGGGTCTGTTGAATGGTATAGTTTATGGTTAGTATGATACGTTTTAGCAATATCTTGGTCTTTTTTACTTTCAGCTCCACAAGGTAGAGATTTGAGTATTTCCTTTGGTGAAATTTTAAATAGTGTGTGTGTGTGTGTGTGTGTGTGTGTGTGTAAATTATCTATTCTGTCGACATTCTAGCACTTGACTGATCCACGAACATTTAACTTACTAGCAGCTTCTCCCTCGTATCTGAGATTAATTTTGCAATAAGGACATGGAAACGACAGTTCTGGTTCATCCCATGTCTCGCGTCATAAAAATATATCTGATTTACGGGAGCCACTTGATTATTAGCATTCTTGTTGGTGCTGCATTTATCCGAACTATGGCTGATTTGGGCATTGCTCTGATCTTGAAATATTTGATTTGGTTATATTAGAGTTACAGTCAAATAATCATAACAGAAATAGAAAGCTTAGCATACAGTGCTGAAATTGCTTAGATTACATCATTATGCATCTGGGCTGAGTTTGGCAATACTGACAGCTGACATACCGTACTTGAACGGAACGATCAATAGTCGGTGCGTGTTGATGGTGTGTGTTGCTCCAAGTGTCTTCTTAAATCAGTTAGGAATGGATTCATCGTACAGCACAATAGGTAAGCTTATGACGGTGCAGTTATGAGGGGAATATCAAAGAATTAGTACTAGATGCCAGTGGATGTCGGATCCAAGGGTGTTTTACCGGTTTCCTGGTCAACATCTGTACATTTTCTCAGATTACACACACACACACACACACACACAATATATATATCTATATATATATATATATATATATATATATATATATATATATATATATATATATTAGTGTAGTCATTGAGATGACCTTCATAGAACAGGTTACCGAAATAATATCCTTTAAAATATCAGATGCAGGTGCAGCAAATACACAGGGCAGGGATGCACAAAACTCCGACGGATGGCAGCCTTAAGGCTGGCCTTAAATGAAATATTAAAGGCGGCCCTACGGCTGCCTCTAAGGCCCATGCACGACGACCCCTTGCCTTGTCTTAAGGCTGACTTAAGGTTAGTGCATTGGCCTTAGCTAAGGCTGGCCTTAACTGCAGGGAATGTTTTGGGGGAAATCTCGTGCGTCAGCTGAGACTCTTCCGACCAATCAGACGGCAAAACACAGAAACACTGGGCCAATCACAGAGCTTCATGAATCAGCTGGGGGTGAGAGGCGAGAGCGAGTGTTTATGTTACCGGCAAAGTGGGAAACCCGTCACATATAATGCCTAGGTAAACTATGTAATGCTAAAATTTCAAGACAAGATCTAAGAAAATCATCTGTACACATTTCCCTGGTATTCTGTAGATTACCGTGTTTGTTTTAGGCAAAGTGAGAAACGACCAAATTGTAGCAAACCGGCAAACGTGAAATCTGTTATTTCAGTATGTTAGGCTAATTTAGACTGCGGTTAGGTTAGGCTGGGATAGTCTAGGCTTCGTTCAAATTCAATATAGGTGGGTTAGGTTAGGTTAATTTAGGTAAACGCCTAACAGCGCTCTTTTAAATTAGCCTAATCTAACCTAGCCTAACCTAACTTAAACTTAACCTAGATTATCCCAGCCTAACCCCTTTTTGGTTATTATACTTTGCCATAAAAATGCTAGACATTCTACAGAATACCTAGGCATTCTAATAAAATCCCTAGGTAAAATGTATAAAGTCAGAATGAAATAAGCTTATTTCATACCTTGCCAAAAAATGGTAGACATTCTGTCGAATACCTGGGCATTCTATACAATACCTTATTTTCACACAATGCCGGTAACATTAACACAACAGTCAAGGATAAGCAAGTGAAGTATCAGTAATTAATTGAAAACAATGTAGGGTGCAATGAAAAGCACTCCAGCATTACACCCAAACAACCTTTAAAACATTAGTAAGATGAAAGGGTTTAGGAGTAAAGAAACAAAATAGCAATATGAACTGGAACTTATTATGTTTGCCATGTTTTACCTAACCATTGTCTAACTTCACACAAAGTAATCAGCAACCACAGTTACCTAGCAGAAAATTGTCACCATAGACACCTTGGTTCACATCTCTGGTGGAGGTTAGAATTAGCCCAGATATAGGCAGCGTGAGTGCTGCCAGGATATCTGTAATTACAGCTCAATATCATTTTGTTGCTGTCACAACTTGCACATCCAGTGAATGGAACCCATTGCAACTGACAAATACATATTCTTTGTGATCTGGGGCCTTAATTGGTATAAGGGTTCAGTCCATTGCTCCAAGCACTTTAGGAAGTTAACAATGAAGAATTATCACCATTCCATAATATGGCTGCATGGCAAAGCAGAAGTAGAGGGAAAATAAAGACCATAAGAAACATGCAAACATCAAGAAAAGGGGGTAGGACAGAAGACAGAAGAGGACAGTTAGGAATGAAGGACTGAAAACAAAAAGGCTCCTCCTTAGTTGCCCTTTACAAGCAGGGATACTGGGGATGTGTTCTTTCCCTCTCTTCTCATGGGGGACCCAAGCACTTTAGAAAAATTATTTATACTGTGGAAACCCTCTAGTCTCTGTTCTTCTCAGCAAAGCACTGGGCATCTTAATTTTTCTGTCATTTCCTGTATAAAGCATCTGTCACACGTGATACCACTTTGGATATACTTGTTGACTGATGAATACCACTCTCCAACAACACTTTGAAAATTCCCATGGGTTGCCAAAAATTGTTGTGTAGGCAAGAATGGCATGGGAGTGTAGCGTGACACTCCCAGTATGAGGCTCAAGCTCTGTTAAACGAAGAAATTTGCTCCTGGGGAGTTGATATTGTCTCAATGCATGGTAATCATTTATGTTATGGGGGTTCAGTGGATCCAGAAAACCTTCATTCCCTTCTCAAAGCACGATCTAGTTTACACGCAACCATCAACTCCATACCGAGATAAACAATAACATGTTTGGTCCGGTTTGTGCTATAGAGAATATCATATCGGAGTTACTTTATTTACGGGTCTCAATACAGTAAGGCTGCTCCGACCCAGCCTCAGCGGCTGAGGCGGCCTTACCGAGGCTTACCCTCCTGTAAGTGCTTCGTGCATGGGCCTTAGCGACCTACGGCCTTAAACTACCCGACTTAAGGCCGTGTGTAGCCTTAAGGCCGTTTGTGCATCCGGGCAGCAGGTTTGGATGGTTTACAGTCGAACTTATCCTATTTCGAATAAATTTCAGAACTGAAGATTTTGAAGAACTTAAAAGTAAGTTCATTTTAGTTAGATGGTCTGACTTTAGGTTCAGAATGTGCACATATCGCCCGTTGCTTTCATTGATTTAAGGCATGTCGTACCACCGCATAATTTATGTAGCCGCCGCCGGGGCGACGCAGGTGTAGTGGCTCCCACTGTGGTAGGGTTGCCATACATCCGGATTTTCCTGGACATGCCCTGCATTTAGGTGTCAAAATATTCGTCCGGGAGGAATTTTAAAAATTCTCCAAAAGTTCGGAATTTCAGTTTCCATCACTTTTTCTCGAACAATATAACATACCGTACCATTAAACTCTGTAACGAGAGAGAGAGAGAGAGAGACCTTAGTTGTTTTCGTTAGTTGGTAAGTGTTGCCAACATGGCTGGTTTAGCCCCTGCAGCTGTCCTGCTATTGACCTTACACCACACCACCAACCAGCCTGCTCTAGTACCATCATCATTACCACCTCCAGCACCATCATTGTTATGCTGAGTGTTTTTAGGCCGACTCCTCGTACTAAAGACACTAGCTACTGAACGGGGTCCTTTTTCCGGACCGGAAGTAATGCACTAACAAGGGAACAGGACATAAAAACTAGGCAGTCCACCTTTAACACATCTATTACCTTAATTACAACACCTTAACAATATCACATAGGATGGTATTATAAACAGAGGATACAGACATACAGAGTTACGTTAATATAATATGGGATATTCACACACTCCTTAATTATGCTTTATAATAGGTTAAGAGTCCGTAAGTGGATGGGATTCACTTGCATCAAAGTCCAAAAGGTCTTAGCGTGTCGGGGCAATGGAGATGTCTGGGCTTGATGAGCCGAGGAGGGATTATTACTATAAGTTAGCAAGGGAGGTAGAGCACTAGAGTTCACTGTTTAGGCTCGGCGCGGCAACTCTCGCCCGTGCGTACACTGACAATGGGGGGGGAACTACTCTAGATTGGACTTTGGGATAGCACTGTTCGGATGAACCCAGAACTTATAGTCTTTGTTAGGGGAAGGTATTTACGGACACTTTTTGGTGTATTCCCGCTGGTTCACTCTGTCACTGGATCAGTACAGGGAAGGGGAAGTCACTATTCTTGCCCGAGTTTCTGGGGCGATATCACTTTGTCATTGTAAGGTGTAGGTCCCCACTCTGGTCACGGTGCAGGGAGACCCTCTTGCCTGGGGTCTCGACCTGTTGTAGGTCCTCCTCTGGTCACGGTGCAGGGAGACCCTCTTGCCTGGGGTCTCGACCTGTTGTAGGCCCTCCTCTGGTCACTGTGAAGGGAGGCCTGTCTGTGTTGGCCCTAGGGACTGGGGCCAAACAGGTGTAGCAGACGGGCCTGACGTCGTAGGGTCTGCGGCAGGGGGAGGTCGGCGTTGACGGGTTGCCGGGCTCGCCTAGGGGTCCGAGGACTGCGGAAGTCTACCGGGGACGCGCCGTCAGGTGTGGGCTGCGGCCTCGTCTCCCGCTGGTACCTGGGGAAGACAAGAATTTCCCGGGGGTAGGAGGTAGGTCCCGACTGGGACCAGGCCTCTGTTCAGGTGACACTTTAGGGGTAACTCCCCCGGTGGTGTCCGGCTACTCCTGCAGGAGTTAGCTGGCTCTAGAGGACACACGGAGGCCGTGGTCTGTCTTACACTTATGGAGGGTAGCACAGAGGCGACTCTCTCTCTTGTCTTTATAATTGCCGTGGCACCAGGTTGATCGGTACTGGGACCCACTTGTGGCGGTGTGTGAGGGTCTCTTACCCTTAGAGTGGCTAGGGGCGTGAGCCCCGTACAATCCACTATTGGGCCTCCTGCCCTATTTGTTATAGAGGAGGGCTCTCTTCCCTCGTCAAAGGACCTCCTGTCCTGATAGTGGCAGAGGGTATTACGCCCTCGTGGCTCACTGTGGCAGAGGAGACAAGCCCCTCGTGGCTCACGTGGGTTACTGCGGCAGAGGAAGGGACTTCCTCGTGGCTCGCGGTGGCAGTAGGTGGAAACACCCCGTGGCTCACCTAGGGACCTCCTGTCCCGTTGGGGTGAAGTTGTGGTCGTCACCACACGACTACGAGGGACTGACGTATCAGTCCCACCCCACTGCTGTCGAGGGTTAACCCGCCGTATAACTTGTTGCGGGTCTGGGCTCACCTGGTGTTGAGGTAGTTGCGGGGAGAAGGGGCCCAGGTCAGAGGTGGTCGGATGACCCTCTTGTCCCGGGTCACTAATCTGACCGTTATCTCCTCGGGTGGTGGGGTGGTGGTGGCCTGGTGGTGGTGTGGGGGGTGGCGGGGCGGAAGGTCCGGTCGCGGGCATTTTACCACCGTCGTTCGTGAAAAAGTCACGACCCCGTGACTGCAGGTGGTAGGTGATGGTGTTTGGTGTCATGTTGACTGGGGTGAGGTGATGCAGGAGGTTGGTCCAGTGGTTGGTCATTCTGGTTGTTTCGTGGGCTGGGTTGATGAACAGCCTGATGGAGGATGGGTGGTTCGTGCGGCGTAGACGGCGAAGAAGCTGGTGCGTCTGTCGGATTCTGATGGGCGGCTGGCCGTGAGATAGCCACTGGACGCGGGTGATTTTCATGCTGGTGGTTGCTGCTTGGTGGGGCGGCTGTAGCTGAATGCTGGCTAGGGTTGGCGGGTTGGTGCTTATATGGGGGATGGGTCGGTGGTTAGGGGATTTGACTTTGGGGAATTGGGACTTGGGGTTTTTCCATCGTGCTTGGTGGAGAGGGAGGGTGATGGGGTAGGGGGTCTTTGTGGTGGGGTATGGTTGGTTGGCTGGTTACCGGGGGGTGGTGTTGGTGTATATCTGGGTGGTGGGCGTGAAAGGCGGCCTGATCTAGTAGTGGTGGTGGTAAGGGTGGGTGTGGGTGGTGAGGGTGGCTGAGCACGTGGTGTTGGTGAGGTTGTACGGGTGGTGGGAGGTGAGGGGGGTGGCCTGGTTGTGTGGCGGGTATAGTGAGCATGGTCGCTGGGTAGGGCGGGTGCGTTTGCTTGGGTGGTTCTGGGCGTGGTGCGGGCGCAGGTGGGCGAAGGTGGAGGAGTATGGTTTGAGGAGGCAGTGGTTTGGGTTGATGGAGAGGTAGGGGATGGAGGAGGTGTGGTGTGAGGGGTGGTGCGTGAATGGGTGGGGGAGTGTGGTGTGGGCGTTGTTGAGCATGTGGTGGTGGTGGGTGGTGGTGGTGGTGTAGGCGGCGGCTGAGGTGAGTCAGGATCTGGGGTGGTGGGGGGGGTGTTTGTCGGTGTGGTGCTGGGGGGGGGTGGTGGTGTGGGCGGCGGTTGTGTCGGGTCATGGTCTGGGGTGGTGGGGGGTAGTGAGGTGGTAGGTGAGGTACTGGGTGGGGGTGAGAAGTAGTAGGCGTGGTAATTTCCGGAAGTGTCGTCATGGCCAGGTGGTCGGGTAGGGGTGCTGGGCGTGTGGTTATTGTTGGGTGGGTAGAAGGGTCGCACGTGGCGGTTGCGATACGTGCGTTGCTGGCCGTGTTGATTGATGATGACTTGATACGGGTTGGGGACTTGAGTTATGGTGAAGGGTCCGATGAATCGTGGTGCCATTTTGTTAGGAGTAGGTAGTTGGGCGACGACGACGGATTGTCCTGTTTTGTAGGGGTTGGTGTGGATGGTATCGAGTGTCAGGTCTTGTTGTGCTCGTAGGTGGTGGAGGCGTCGTTTGAGATGGTGGAGGGGGTCAGTGGGGGAGGGTGGGGAGGGTGGCTGGAGGTGGTGGCGGAGCGGGAGGAGGAGGGGGGTTTCCCCGAATACTCGCTCGTGTGGTGTTATGCCGTCTTCTCGCGGGCATGTGTTCAAGCCCCATTGAACTATTTTGACGTGGGCAGGCCAGTCTTCATTTCCAGTTTGTGTGATGCGAGTGCGGACTTGATTTAGGAGGGAGCGATGGCTTCTTTCACAAATGCTGTTGCCTTGTGGCCAGTAGGGGGATGAGTGGGAGATGTGGAATCCGAATATTTTAGCTAATTCCTGCCAGACTTTTCCGGTGAATTCTGGTGCATTGTCGGAATGCAATGCCTGGGGAATGCCAAAATATGGGAACACGTGGCGAGTCAAAGCATCAGCGACAGATACTGCACTGTGATCTTTAGCAGGACAAGCTATGATGAATTTTGAGTAGACGTCGATGAAGGTGATAATATATTTATATCCTGCCTTGGGGGTGAGTGGTCCGACGACGTCAAGGGATAGCAGTTGCCAAGGTTTAGTGGCCATAAGTTTTCCGGATGGGCCTGGTGTGCGGGTGATATCTTTTCCTAGCGCACAGGCTCGGCAGGATTGCACGATGGTTTTGGCGATGGTGGTGGGGTTCGGTGTCCAGTATATGTCGTTGAACACTTGGGTGAGTTTCTTGGTGCCCAAGTGGATTCCGTTGTTGGCATGGAGGTGGAGCATGGTGTCATGGGCGGCTGTGGGGCTTAGGACTATGTGGCCGTTAGGGTCAAACAAGTGTTCGCCATGCAGGTGGAGCTTGCTGAAAATATGAGGCGGAATCCAGGTAGGGCGTTGGTTGTCTTGCCACATCTTAATCAGGTCGGGTTCTGGTGTGATGGCATTAATGGGTAGTCTTGATAGGGCGTCGGCGTTCGTGTGGAGCTTGCCTGGACGGTACGATATTTCAAAATCGTATTCTTCTAAGGTTTCGCGCCACCTAGTGAGCTGGGCGTTCGTGGTGTTGGACTGGCGCAACCATTGTAGGGACTGGTGGTCCGTGATGATGATCACATGGGTGCCTGAGATGTATGAGCGGAAGTACTCCAGTGACCATATTATCCCTAGGCATTCACGTTTGGTGGCTGCGTAATTTTTTTCCGCCGAGTTGAGGGTGCGGCTGGCACAGGCGATGATGTGTTCGCGGCCGTCCTGTACTTGTGCAAGGACTGCCCCTATTGCGTGGAGGGAGACGTCCGTGTACAGGCGGAATGGTAGGTTGTAGTCCGGAAAGGCAACGACTGGGGCGGAGGTGAGTTTGGCTTTGAGAGTGGTGAATGCGATGTGTCGGGGTTCAGTCCAGGCGAAAGGTTCTCCCTTCTTTGTCAGATCGTGCAAGGGTTTTGCGATGTTCGCGAAGCCTTTCACGAACCGCCGATAATAGGATGTTAGTCCTAGGAAGGCCCTGGTTTCGTGCACGTCGCGGGGTGGTGGAATGTTGGCGATTGCACGCAGCTTGTCGGGGTCAGGGGAGATGCCTTCTGCGTTGATCAGGTGTCCGAGAAAGGAGACTGATCTTTCAGCTAACACACATTTGCTGGGTTTTAGCTTCAATCTGGCCTGTCGTATGTGGTGGAAAACCTGTTTGAGGCGGTGGAGATGGTCGGCCCAGGTATGGCTGAAGACAATTACGTCATCCAGGTAGGCTAAACAGGTTTCCCAGGTGAGTCCGCTCAGCACTGATTCCATTAGGCGGGAGAAGGTCGCAGGGGCGTTGCAGAGTCCAAAGGGGAGGACGTTGAATTCGTAGTGCTTCCCGTTTGATGTAGAAAAAGCGGTTTTGTGCTTGTCGTCGTGGTGAACTGGAACCTGCCAATAGCCTGATTGGAGGTCTAAGGTAGAGAACCAGGTGCATCCATGTAGTGAATCTAGGGAGTCGTCGATCCTGGGTAGTGGCGTAGCGTCTTTGATGGTAACGTCATTTAATTTTCGGTAATCGACGCAGAACCGCATGGTTCCGTCCTTTCCGCACGAGTACTACAGGTGATGACCATGGGCTGGTGGAGTTTGATATGACACCGGCATCTAGCATTTCTTGAACCTGCCGGTCTTCTTCAGCCCGTTGTTTAGGATTTTTTCTGCGAGATGGTTGGCGAATGGGAGGTCCTGTAGTGTGAATTTCGTGGCTGAGGTAGGTGGTATGGCCGAGATCAGTGGGGCCGACGGAGAATAAGTCCTGGAAGTCCAGGAGTAGTTGGTGGAGGCTGTTTGACTGGGCAGGGGAGAGATGTGGTGGTATGTTGGGGAGGGTGGGGTGATTGGGGGTGGTGTTGGGCATGGTTCTGCCTCTTCTGTGTCGCCGATTATGAGGCCTCGGGGCAGGGTTAAAGGTGTTGTGGCGAGATTAGCAATACGTATCTGGTGGGCGTTGGGAGGGAGGAAAGTGGGGGAGACTAGGCAGGATGATAAGGGCCCGTTGGGGATGGATGGTGAAAAAAGGACTGATGTACTTGAGGGTCTGGTGAGCGTCACCCATGCTTCGTGGTGGGGTGGAATGGTAATGGTGGAGGCAATAGTGGCAGGGAATGAGGGGTTTTGTGATGGCAAGGGTGGAGTGGGGGGTGGTGGTGGGAGGGAAGTTACTGAGGTCCTTGGGGAGTGTAAGCTTGGGTTACAGGAACAGGTGGGCTGGAGGTGGAGCGTGTGGTGGTGTGTTGTGTGGGTGGGAGGTGTGGGGGTGGTGATGGTGTTTTTTTTTTTTCTCTTTTTTTTTCTTGTCGGTGAATGCTTGGTTGGGTTGGGCTGGACCGAAGTGGAGGCGACGTTGATAGCAATCAATGGTCGCGTGGAGTTTCTGCAGCAGGTCCAGGCCAAGGTAACCATCATATTGGCTGCAGGAGGAGTCAAAAATGATGAATGGGTGGTTGGTGGAGACTCGTTGGTGGGTGGTAGTTTGTAAGGCCCTGGTTTCCCCACGGATGGGTAGGGGGCCATCCCCGGCGTCTACGAGGTTGGCTGAAGTGGGGAGAAGTGGGCCGAATGCTGCGATGTGGCGGGAGTAGAAGTGGGAGTAGAGACAAGATCTGGCTGCTCCCGTGTCCACCAGTAATCTTGTCTTGACCCCATTCAGCCATATCTTGTTGTAGACTGGGGGTTTGTAGGTATTTGAGGTGGCCCCCGCCACCGTGGGGAGGTGCGGGGGCGGGCCTAAAAATCCATCTGCTGAGGATGGGGGTAGTCGTCGTGCTCGTCTTCTTCCGGTCCTCGGTAGAGCAGTGGTGGTATGTCGTCCTCCTGGGCGTCGTCTTCAAGGGAGGAAACTTTTCTACGGTTTTGTTGAGGGTTCTTTCGCCGATTCGCCTTGAGTTGTTCCCTTATGTCATGAAGGGGGCAGGTGCGGCTGCAAGCCGTGAACTCCCAAGGGTTTATACTGATTAAGTTCCCTTGTTCCCTGGGGTTGTGGCGCTTCCTGTGCGGGTAAGCCCGGGGTACTGTGGGGGGCGGGTCTGCAGGCGTCTGGTGGGGCGTCGGCTTGGCTTTTGGTGGGAGGTTGTGGTTTGTGGGGAACTTTGTCACTGCGTGAAGCGGTTGTGGTGTGGGACGGGCGGCGAGAAGGCGCCTGACGAGCTGCAGGTCTTGGTCCATATTTCCTGAGGGATCATATATGGAGAAATGTTCCCTGACTATGTTCGGGAGGATCCTCAGCAGGGCGTTGAAGGTATGAGTGTCCCGAGTATGTACTTCAGCTTCGGGATAAGCGGCGGTGACGAGGCGCCGAGCCTGGGTGAAAGTATCATCCAGGTTACCGTCATAGGTGAGGGCGTCGAGTTGTGAGAGTGCGACAACTCTGCCCATGGAAGGCATGAAAGCCTGTTTCACTATCTGAGTGAACTGGTCCCATGACAGTTCTGGGACTATTTTGGGTGCGACGTTTGTGATGATTTTTCCCAGATTCGGTAGTGTGACTGCAATTTTCTCCTTATCTGATTCAAATCCTATGTCTAAAAGGGGTTTGATCATGTCCAAATAAACATCTATGTCACATTGGTCCGGGTTGAATTTTGGTAATTGAATGTGCGGTTTAGCTGCCATTGTGCAAGGTTTCCTTTAACGTTCCCCCGTGCGTTACTCGGATCCAGAACCACCGCTTGCCACCAGTGTTATGCTGAGTGTTTTTAGGCCGACTCCTCGTAGTAAAGACACTAGCTACTGAATGGGGTCCTTTTTCCGGACCGGAAGTAATGCACTAACAAGGGAACAGGACATAAAAACTAGGCAGTCCACCTTTAACACATCTATTACCTTAATTACAACACCTTAACAATATCACATAGGATGGTATTATAAACAGAGGATACAGACATACAGAGTTACGTTAATGTAATATGGGATATTCACACACTCCTTTATTATGCTTTATAATAGGTTAAGAGTCCGTAAGTGGATGGGATTCACTTGCATCAAAGTCCAAAAGGTCTTAGCGTGTCGGGGCAATGGAGATGTCTGGGCTTGATGAGCCGAGGAGGGATTATTACTATAAGTTAGCAAGGGAGGTAGAGCACTAGAGTTCACTGTTTAGGCTCGGCGCGGCAACTCTCGCCCGTGCGTACACTGACAATGGGGGGGGGGGACTACTCTAGATTGGACTTTGGGATAGCACTGTTCGGATGAACCCAGAACTTATAGTCTTTGTTAGGGGAAGGTATTTACGGACACTTTTTGGTGTATTCCCGCTGGTTCACTCTGTCACTGGATCAGTACAGGGAAGGGGAAGTCACTATTCTTGCCCGAGTTTCTGGGGCGATATCACTTTGTCACTGTAAGGTGTAGGTCCCCACTCTGGTCACGGTGCAGGGAGACCCTCTTGCCTGGGGTCTCGACCTGTTGTAGGTCCTCCTCTGGTCACGGTGCAGGGAGACCCTCTTGCCTGGGGTCTCGACCTGTTGTAGGCCCTCCTCTGGTCACTGTGAAGGGAGGCCTGTCTGTGTTGGCCCTAGGGACTGGGGCCAAACAGGTGTAGCAGACGGGCCTGACGTCGTAGGGTCTGCAGCAGGGGGAGGTCGGCGTTGACGGGTTGCCGGGCTCGCCTAGGGGTCCGAGGACTGCGGAAGTCTACCGGGGAACGCGCCGTCAGGTGTGGGCTGCGGCCTCGTCTCCCGCTGGTACCTGGGGAAGACAAGAATTTCCCGGGGTAGGAGGTAGGTCCCGACTGGGACCAGGCCTCTGTTCAGGTGACACTTTAGGGGTAACTCCCCCGGTGGTGTCCGGCTACTCCTGCAGGAGTTAGCTGGCTCTAGAGGACACACGGAGGCCGTGGTCTGTCTTACACTTATGGAGGGTAGCACAGAGGCGACTCTCTCTCTTGTCTTTATAATTGCCGTGGCACCAGGTTGATCGGTACTGGGACCCACTTGTGGCGGTGTGTGAGGGTCTCTTACCCTTAGAGTGGCTAGGGGCGTGAGCCCCGTACAATCCACTATTGGGCCTCCTGCCCTATTTGTTATAGAGGGCTCTCTTCCCTCGTCAAAGGACCTCCTGTCCTGATAGTGGCAGAGGGTATTACGCCCTCGTGGCTCACTGTGGCAGAGGAGACAAGCCCCTCGTGGCTCACGTGGGTTACTGCGGCAGAGGAAGGGACTTCCTCGTGGCTCGCGGTGGCAGTAGGTGGAAACACCCCGTGGCTCACCTAGGGACCTCCTGTCCCGTTGGGGTGAAGTTGTGGTCGTCACCACACGACTACGAGGGACTGACGTATCAGTCCCACCCCACTGCTGTCGAGGGTTAACCCGCCGTATAACTTGTTGCGGGTCTGGGCTCACCTGGTGTTGAGGTAGTTGCGGGGAGAAGGGGCCCAGGTCAGAGGTGGTCGGATGACCCTCTTGTCCCGGGTCACTAATCTGACCGTTATCTCCTCCTCGGGTGGTGGGGTGGTGGTGGCCCGGTGGTGGTGTGGGGGGTGGCGGGGCGGAAGGTCCGGTCGCGGGCATTTTAATCATCATCATCATCATAGTCATCGTCACTGGTTTGGGTGGGGTCTAGCGCTGGGTGCACCCATGCCATACTTCCTAAACGAGCGATGAGTAGATTCTGTTATATATGTAATAGGCATCACAGATAGGTACACACATACAAATACAATATAAACGTAAGTATTCTAGCATATCAAAGGAAGGTAAACTTGTAATGCATATGGCTCTTGTACATCAATAAAGAAACGTGGCATACATATTTTACAGTGGTGCTGAAAAAAATGTAGTTACTTTTACCGACTTTCACGGTAGTTCTAAGTTGGGTAAGTAATGTAACAGTTACGTTTATAATATAATTTGAAGGAATCAGTAGAACATACGCTATTTTCTTAATAGAAATAAATAAGTTAAAACACTCACGAGCGGCAACATCCAGATCCATTGGAGGGAGATTTAAGCTTCTGTCACGTGCTTCCACTGTTCACTTTCTAACTTAAATTATATTTATAACTTAAATTAGTTTGTCTTTACACACACACACACACACACACACACACACAGAAGTGGGTGAAGTCATGTCAGGCCAGGTGGCGAGGTGTGAGCGGAAGAACTCTAACGGTGTCAGGTCAGCCGCTAGCCAATCAGAGTATAGGAAACAAGACAACGCTGTACGCCGGGAAATCCCCGGCTGGACCCCACCCAAACCTTGGTTTTAGATTGGTGAGACTATACCTAAAATGTCCTCTTGTGCAGCCACGATTTTTTTTTTTTTACGTTTTGCTGTTATAGCCATAAGAAAATGATAATTGCACACAATTATTGACTTAGTTCTCATTTTTACACTGCAGCATTTGTTATTATGATCTTATCATGCATGTAAAGCGCTTTAGCATTTGCCAGATATAAACTAGCCAATTCTGTACTTTGTTGTCCATTATATTCTAAAAAGATTGAAGATTGTGATACAGTACAGCAGTATTGGTGTGTGTGTGTGTGTGTGTGTGTGTATATATATATATATATATATATATATAGTTATGCTGGGTGTTTTTAGTCCGACCTCTCGTCCTAAAAACGCCCGCGACTGAGCGGTGTCCTCTTTCTAGACCGGAAGTAGAACACTCACAAAGGAACAGGGCATAAAAACTCGGCAGTATACCTTACCATATCTATTGTCTTAATTCAAACTCCTTACAATACAAGAATAAACATACACTGGATATAGAATGGACAGGGTGACAGAGTTGTTATTACAGGTATAATGTGCACACAAGCACAGTAATGATGTCGGGGGCAAAATAAAACTACATCAACATACATAAATATTACAAGTCACTAGGACACAGTATAGGTGTTGGAGCTAAGGCACAGTTGTCATCTAATATACTCGACAGGATATACTATACGTGGATGGAGTGAAGTGTCAGGTTGGTCAGTATTACTATACACATTACATGGGCACGATGGCTGTACCCAAGCCGCAGTACACAGGAATTTCACTTAGCTGCGGCGACACTGTTTACTGGTTCTGTCTTTACTGGCTGGCCTTAGTTAATCTCGGGGCACCACTGATACGTTTCCCTGGTTCCGTAGGGCTTGGGTATAGACACAGTACTTTGATATATCACATTCGCCTCGCTATTCGTGTTCACTGACCATTGGTTTCTGCCCTTGTATTTTGTGCACTGATCGTCACTTTCTATTATATTGTTACTGTTTTACTGTCACTTTCACTACTGTCACTGTCACTTAGTTTCTGACACGACTTGAGAGGTGGGGGATGTCGTTACTAGGCCACTTGTTCCTGGGGTTAGCGGAGGTGGTGCCCGGGTGTGGGAGGGGGCCCCTCGGGAGAGCTCTCCTGCAGAAGACAATGCACAGCTCTCGGGGGCGTCACTGCCCGGCCTGTTTCGTAACGGGTGCAGGGAGGCCCTTCCGCCTGGGGGCCTCGAACTGATGGGTGGCCCTCGGGACTGGTGCCAAACAGCTTCAGGAGGCGGGCCTGCCACCATTTACTCCGGGCAGAGGGCCGATGGGGAGTGGGGCCTGAGCGGTCCCGCCTTGGGGTCCGCTGGCTGGCACCCGGAGGTCGCCTACAGAGCGGGGCGCCGTCAGGAACAGACTGCGGCACCTTTTCTGCCGGGCGTCCGTCAGGGGCCGACGTCGTCCAGGGGCCGGCTGCAGAGTAGGAACAGGACCTCGCCACCACTCCTGGACTGGCAGCACCTCCGGGGAACCACACCTGGAGGGAGAGAACAAAGGGCATCCCACGCAGCCAAGAGGTAGTGAGCCGGCCGCGCAAGGGACATTTCCCTCTGGGAGAACCCTCGAGACTGCAGACAAAGGGTGTACAGTGGCCGCTCCTTCCCCAACGTGTACGGTGGCCGTTGTTGCGGTTCCACAGTCTCTAAGGGCAGCAGCTGAAGGATGTACAGTGGCTGTTCCTTCCTCGGTACGTACGGTGGCTGTTACCACAGTGCTGCTTCCGAAGGAGGAAGAAGCAGATGAGGGACGTACGGTGGCCATTTCCTCTCCAACACGTACGGTGGCCGTTGTCATGGCTCTGCCTGCCCAACAGGAAGTAGCTGAGGGGCATACGGTGGCTGCTCCCTCCATGGTACGTACGGTGGCCGTTACCGTGGAGCTACTCCCGTAGGAGGAGGAGGAGGTGGATGAGGGATGTTTGGTGGCCATTCCCCCCCGACACATATGGTGGCCGTTGTCGCGGTTCCGCTTCTGCCTTTGCCTGTCGGTGTGTGCTCAATAGCTAGCACACCGAGGCAGTCTCCAGATGTGGCTTTAGCTGAGGGACGAATGGTGGCCGCTCCCTCCCCGGTACGTACGGTGGCCATTACCGCGGAGCTACAGGGGGAAGCAACTGAGGTGCGTACGGTGGCCACTCCCTCCCTGGTATGCATGATAGCCGTTACCGCGGTGTTGCTTGGGACTGTATCTGGAGCAGTCCCACCCTGATCCTGATGAGGGCTGCTTTGTCCATGAGGTCATCTCTCATTCCTGTGTTGTTGCAGTTGGGTAGGTTGAGAGGAAGAGGGACTCAAGGTAGGGGCGCCCTGGCGCCCTTCTCGCTCTGGGCCAGTCTCGTACTGACCTGGCCTGTTGTGGTGTCCTCCTGGGGTTGGGGTAGGGCTGTGGCTCCACAGCAGGGTGGGGGGTCCGGCAGCGGAGGCGGGTATTTTACCACCGTCCATGGTCAAAAGGTCACGGCCCCGTGACTGGATGTGGTAGGTGCTAGTGGTGGATGTCTGGTGGGCAGGTGTGATGTGTTGGAGGAGGGTGGTCCAGTGGTGTGTTGCATGGTTTGGTTCTTGGTGTGGGTTGAGGGTGAGATGGAGTGTAGAAGGTGTGGTGTGGCAGAGGTTGTGGAGGAGCTGGTGGGTTCCTCGTACTCTGAGGACCGGTCGGTGTGGGGGGTGCCAAACTATCCTCTGGATCCTCATCTCTGGTTGTGGTGCTTGGTGCAGGGGCGAAGGCTGTATGCTGGCTAGGGGTGAGGTCTTGGGTTTTTTATGGGGGAGGGCTGGGTGGGAGGGACGTCTCCCCCGAGGGAAATGGGTATAGGGAATTTTCCACCATGCTTGATGTAGGAGGAGCGTGATGGGGGTGGTGTTGGGGGTATGGGTGGTATGTGTGGGTGATGGTTAGGAAGTAGGGGTGGTAGAGGTGAGTGTAGGAGAGTATCTAGTCAGTGGACGTGAGAGGCATCCGGATCTTGTGGTAGTGGTAGTAAGGGTTGGTGTTGGGGGTGAAGCTGTGGAGGCACATAGTGGTGTGGGCGTCCTGTTGTGGCTGTGTGCGGTTGTTGGTGGTGGTATGGGGTGGTGTGTGTAGTGGGCATGTTCGGTGGGTAGAGGGCGGACAGGGGTGGACGAATGAGTGGCGTGGGTGGCAGGTGGAGTTGGTGCACATGGGGAATTAGCCTTGAGGTGGTGCATGGGGGGGTGGGGGTGGGGTGTAGAGGGAGTCGTGGCGGTACGGTGGTGGTGGTTCTTTCCATGGTGGTGAAGGGGGGAGTTGGTGTTGTGTGGTGTGATGCGGTGTTGGTGGTGGGCATCGTGGGCGGTGATTGAGAGTGGTGGGTTGGAGGAGGTGGGGTGGGCGTAAGAGATGCAGGCGGAGGTGAGGCTGGTGAGGGATCAGAGTCGGAGGAAGGTGATTGTGGGTCAGGTGAGGGTGTAGTAGGAGGAGGTGTGATGATAGGTGAGTTAGAAAGGGGGGGTGAGGAGTAGGTGTATGAATCGGGGGTGATTCTCGGAAGGCGCTGAGGTGGGTGGTGCACGGTGGGAGGTGTGTGACGCACGGTTGAATGGAGGGTTATTGTTGGTGGGTTGGAAAGGGCGCACATGTCAGTTGCGGTACGTGCATGTCTGTCCCTGCTGTTGGATAATGACTTAGTAAGGGTTAGAGACTTTGATGATGGTAAACGGGCCATCGAATCAGGGAGAGGTTTTGCTGGGGGTTGGTAGGCGTGCCACTATGACAGAGTCTCCCGGTTTGTAGGGGTTGGAGGGGATCGTGTCGGGCTGTGTCTTGTTGCGATTGAAGGTGGTGCAGGCGCCTTTTGAGGTGGTGTAGGGGGTCGGTGGTGGAGGGTAGGGGAGGGGGTTGGAGGTGTTGGCGGAGGGGAACCAGAAGCGGGGCGTCCCTGAAGACTCGCTCATGGGGGGTTATTCCATCGCCTCTGGGGCATGTGTTAAGGCCCCACTGCACAATTTTGACGTGGGCTGGCCAGTCGTCATTGCCTCTTTGAACAATTCGGGTTCTTACCTGGTTAAGGAGGAATCTATGGCTTCTTTCGCAGACACTATTTTTCTGCAGCCAGTATGGAGAGGAATGTGAAATATGTTAACCGAATAGTGTTGCGAGTTCCTCCCAGACCTTGCCGGTGAATTCCGGGGTGTTATCTGAATGTAGGGCCTGGAGAATCCCAAAGTAGGGGAAGACGTGGCAGACTAAGGCATCTACAACTGTCACGGCATTACGGTCTTTAGCAGGGCAGGCGATGATGAATTTGGAATATACATCAGTGAAGATGATGATGTATTTATAACCCGCTTTAGGTGTGAGGGGTCCAACCACATCAACCGAAAGTAGTTGCCAGGGTTTTTGTGTGGAGATCTTCCCAGCTTGTCCAGGTGTGCACATGATGTCTTTGCCCAAGGAACAGGCTCAGCATGTTTGAATGATGTTTTTGGCAATGTGCAGTGCTGGGACCGAGGACGATGTGGCCATCTGGGTTGAATAGATGGTCGCCGTGTTGATGTAGTTTGGCGAAGGTGCGTGGCGGGATCCAGGTGGGACATTGTTTGTCGCGCCATATTTGTAGGAGGTCTGATTTGGTGCTAATTGCATTGATGGGGAGGCGAGAAAGGGCATCGGTGTTAGTGTACAATTTCCCGGGTCGGTAAGAGATTTCAGAATTGAATTCTCCCAGTGCCTCTCGCCATCGAATCAGTTGGGCATTGGTGGTGTTGGACTGTTGTAGAGCGATTGATGGTCCATAATGATGACTACATGGGTGCCAGAAATGTAGGAGCAGAAGTAATCCAATGCCCAGAAAATTCTAAGGCACTCGCACTTGGTGGCGGCGTAATTCCTTTCCGCTTGATTGAGAGTGCGGCTGGCGCAGGTGATAATATGTTCACACCCGTCCTGCATCTCAGCAAGTACAGCCCCTATTGCAATGAGGGAGACGTCGGTGTAAAGATGAAAGGGGAGGTTGTAGTCCGGGAAAGCTACCATGGGGGCTGAGATGAGTTTGGTTTTGAGGGTGTTGAATGCCGCTATTCTGGTGTCTGTCCACACGAAAGGTTCACCTTTCTTTGTTAGGTCGTGTAATGGTTTGGCGATGTCGGCGAAGCCTTTGACGAAATGCCGGTAGTATGAGCTCAGTCCAAGGAAGGCGTGCGTTTCGTGGACGTCCTTAGGCAGAGGGAGGTGGACGATGGCGCGCAGTTTGTCGGGATTGGGGGAGATGCCCTTGGCTCCAATCACGTGTCCTAGGAAGGAGACGGATCTTTCTGCTAGGATGCATTTAGAGGGTTTTAGCTTAAGTCCGGCCTGGCATATTCGCATGAAGACCTGTTTGAGGCGGTGGAGGTGGTCGGCCCAGGTAGGGCTGAATACTATTATGTCATCTAGATACACCAGGCAGATCTCCCAGGTCAGGCTGCTTAGGACCGACTCCATGAGGCAGGAGAATGTGGTTGGGGCATTGCATAGTCCGATAGGGATGACGTTAAATTCATAATGCTTGCCATTGGAGGTGGGGAAGGCAGTTTTTTGTTTGTCCTCTGGGTGGACGGGGACTTGCCAGTACCCCCATTGCAGGTTGAGGGTGGAAAACCATGACGAGCCATGCAGTGGGTCGAGGGAATCATCAATTCTGGGTAGGGGCGTGGTGTCCTTGGTGGTGACATCATTTAGTTTATAGTAATCAACACAACCGCATGGTGCCATCCATTTTTTCTAAGCATGACGGGGGAGGACAAGAGGCTGGTGGAGTTGGAAATAATGCCGGCATTGAGCATGTCCTAGACCTGCTGGTCTTTCTCTGCCCATTTTTTAGGGTTCTTGCATTGTGAGGGTTGGTGGATGGGTGGTCCCATGGTGTGGATTTCGTGGTTGAGGTAGGTGGTGTGCCTGATGTCTGCTGGGCCAGATGAGAAGAGGTCTTGGAAGTCCAGGAGCAGTTGTCGGAGGCTGTTAGTTTGAGAGGTGGAGAGGTGAGAAGGTAGAGTAGACTGAGTGGGATGAGAAGATGGTTGTGTTTCACAAGGCTCGGCCTCCTCCATGTCGCCTGTTATTAGCCCTCGCGGAAGGGTAAACGATGTGGCGGCGAGGTTGGTGATTCGCACTGCTCGGACATGGGGAGGAAGGAATGTGGGAGAAACTAAACACGACAAAAGGGGCCCGGGTGGTAGGGTGAGGGAAAAGAGGACGGAGGTATCGGAGGGTCTGTTTAGTTGTAACCAAGCCTCATGGTGGGGTGGAATGGTAATAGCAGAAGCGATGGTGGCAGGAAAAGTTGGAAGGGTAGGTAGTATAGGTGAGGCAGAGCTTGAGGGGTGGGGGTGAGAAGGTGAGGTGTTGGGTGATGGGAGGGGTGTGATGCATGTGCAGAGAGGTTGAGGGTGGTGAGTGGTGTGATGCATGTGCAGAGAGGTTGAGGGTGGTGAGTGGTGGGTGCTGTACGAGGTGAGGGTGTGTACGCTCTGCGTGAGTGGTTAGGGTGGTTGGGGGGGGCTGGACGGAAGTGAAGGCGGCGCTTGTAGCAGTCGATGTTTGCATGTAGCTTTTGCAGAAGGTCCAGCCCCAGGTAGCCATCATATGCACGGCAGGTAGAGTCGAAGATGATGAAGAGATGTCTTGTGGTGACTTGCTGATGGGTTTCAGTCCGCAGGTCCTGGATTTCTCCACGGATAGGCAGGGGGCCATGCCCCACGTCTACGAGTTTGGCTGAGGTGGAGAGAAGGGGGCCGAAGGCGGAGCTGTGGCGGTAGTAAAAATGTGAGTAGAGGCAGGATCTGGCTGCTCCCGTGTCCACCAGTAGCCATATTTTATCGTAGACTGGGGGTCTGTACTTATGGGAAGTGGCCTCCACCACTGTGGGGAGGTGCACGGACGGACCTAAAAATCCATCAGCTGTACGGTGCTTTCCTCATCGGGTTCCTCGTCCCCTTGGTCTGGGTACATTACGGGTGGAGCATCGTCTTGTGGGGCGTCGTCTTCCAGCGAGGACACCTTGTGTTGTCCTTGTGTGGCACCCTGCGTCGATTGGCTTTCAGCTGCTCGCGGATGTTGTAGCAGGCAGCTGTGACTGCAGGCGGTAAATTCCCAGGGGTTGATAGAAATGAGATTGAAGTTTTCCCTGGGGTTAGGGCATTTCTTCTGGGGGTGGGCCCTGGGTACAGCAGGTGACAGCTCCACAGTAGGTTGTGAGAGGGGCGATCGTGGCTTGGGTGGCGCCGCCTTGGTCATGGGAAATTTGCTTACAGCATGGATAGGCTGGGTTGTGCGGAGGGCGGCGAAGAGGCGTCGTTGTAGTTGCAGGTCATGGTCCATGTCTCCCGAGGGATCATATATATATATATATATATATATATAGTGAAATGTTCCCTGACTGTGCTTGGGAGGATTCTCAGCAGGGTGTTGAAGGTATGTTGGTCCCGAATGGCTGTGGTTGCTTTGGGATAGGCGGTGGTGACGAGTCGCCGTGCCTGGACGAAAGTGTCGTCCAGGCTGCCGTCGTATATTAGGGCGTCGAGTTGCGAAAGGGCGACAACTCTGCCCAGTAAAGGGATGACAGCCTGTTTCACAATACTTGAGAATTGGTCCCATGTCAATTCGGGGATGATTTTTTTGGCTATAGTAGCAACAATTTTGTCCAGGTTTGGTAGTGTGACGGCAATTTTCTCTCTCTCACTGTCAAACCCAATGTCTAATGGAGGTTTAACCATATCCAAGTAGACATCAATGTTGTATTGTTCAGGGTTGAACCTTGGCAATTGGATGTGAGGTTTGGCTGCCATTGTGCAATGTTTCCCCTTTTGTTCCTCTATGCTTTAATTGGATCCAGAACCACTGCTTGCCACCAGTGTTATGCTGGGTGTTTTTAGTCCGACCTCTCGTCCTAAAAACGCCTGTGACTGAGCGGGATCCTCTTTCTAGACAGGAAGTAAAGCACTCAGAGGAACAGGGCATAAAAACTCGGCAGTATACCTTAGCACATCTATTGTCTTAATTCGAAATCCTTACAATACAAGAATAAACATACACTGGATATAGAATGGACAGGGTGACAGAGTTGTTATTACAGGTATAATGTGCACACAAGCACAGTAATGATGTCGGGGGCGAAATAAAACTACATCAACATACATAAATATTACTAGTCACTAGGGTACAGTGTAGATGTTGGAGCTAAGGCACAATTGTCATCTAATATACTCGACAGGATATACTATACGTGGATGGAGTGAAGTGTCAGGTTGGTCAGTATTACTATACACATTACGTGGGCGCGATGGCTGTACCCAAGTCGCAGTACACAGGAATGTCACTTAGCTGCGGCGACACTGTTTACTGGTTGTGTCTTTACTGGCTAGTCTTAGTTAATCTCGGGGCACCACTGATATGTTTCCCTGGTTCCGTAGGGCTTGGGTATGGACACAGTACTTTGGTATATCACATTCGCCTCGCTATCCGTGTTCACTGCCCTTGTGTTTATATGCACTGATCATCAATTTCTATTATATTGTTACTGTTTTACTGTCACTTTCACTAATGTCACATTCACTTAGTTTCTGACACAACTTGAGAGGTGGGAGATGTCATCACAAGGCCACTTGTTCCTGGGGTTAGCAGAGGTGGTGCCCGGGCTTGGGAGGGGGCCCCTCGGGAGAGCTCTCCTGCAGGAGACAATGCACAGCTCTCCGTGGCGTCACTACCCAGGCCTGTTTCGTAACTAGGGTGCAGGGAGGCCCTTCCGTCTGGGGGCCTCGACCTGATGGGTGGCCCTCAGGACTGGTGCCAAACAGCTTCAGGAGGCAGGCCTACCGCCTTTTACTCCGGGCGGAGGGCCGACGGGGAGTGGGGCCTGAGCGGTCCCTCCTTGGGGTCTGTTGGCTGGCCCTAGGAGGCCAGGTGCTGCAGTTGCCTACAGAGCGGGGCGCTGTCAGGAACAGACTGTGGCACTTCTTCTGCTGGGCATCCGTCAGGAGCTGACATCGTCCAGGGGCCAGCTGCAGGGCAGGAACAGGACCTCGCCACCACTGCTGGACTGGCAGCACCTCCAGGGAACTACACCTGGAGGGAGAGAACAAAGGGCGTCCCACGCATCCAAGAGGTAGTGAGCCGGCCGTGCAAGGGACTTTCCCCTCTGGGAGAACCCTCAAGACTGCAGACAAAGGGTGTACGGTGGACGCTCCTTCCCCAACACATACAGTGGCCGTTGTTGCAGTTCCACAGTCTCTTAAGGGCGGCAGCTGAAGGACGTACGGTGGTCATTCCTTCCCCAGTACGTACGATGGCCATTACCGCGGTGCTGCTCCCGAAGGAGGAAGAGGCAGATGAGGGACGTACGGTGGCCGTTCCCTCCCTGACACGTACGGTGGCCGTTCCCTCCCTGACACGTACGGTGGCCGTTCCCTCTCCGACACATACGGTGGCCATTGACATGGCTCTGCCTGCCCAACAGGAAGTAGGTGAGGGGCGTGCGGTGGCCACTTCCTCCCCGGTAAGTACAGTGGCCGTTGCCGCGGAGCTACTCCCATAGGAGGAGGTGGATGAGAGACGTACGGTGGCCATTCCCTCCCCGACACACACGGTGGCCATTGTTGTGGTTCCACTCCTGCCTTTGCCTGTTGGTGTGTGCTCAATAGCTAGCACACCGAGGCGGTCTCCAGATGTGGCTGTAGCTGAGGGGCATACAGTGACCACTCCCTCCCCGGTACGTACAGTGGCCATTACCACGGAGCTACAGGGGGAAGCAACTGAGGGGCGTACGGTGGCCGCTCCCTCCCCTGTACATATGATGGCCGTTACCTTGGTGTTGCTTGAGACTGTATCTGGAGCAGTCCCACCCCAATCCTGGTGAGGGCTGCTCCGTCCGTGAGGTCATCTCTCATTCCTGCTTTGTCGCAGATGCGTAGGTTGAGGGGAAGAGGGACTCAAGGTAGGGGCGCCCCAGCGCCCTTCTCGCTCTGGGCCAGTCTCGCACTGACCTGGCCCACTGTGGTGTCCTCCTGGGGTGGGGGTAGGGCTGTGGCTCCGCTGCAGGGTGTGGGGGGGCTGGGGGGGGGGTCCAGCAGCAGAGGCGCATATTTTATATGTATATATATATATATATATATATATATTCTATATATATATATATGTATATATTATATATATATATATATATATATATTATATATATATATATATATATATATATATATTGAAATGCATTCTCCTGCCGCCAGACCCCCCACCCCTCTATGGAGCCGCAGCCCCACCTCCACCCCAGCAGGACACCACAGTGGGCCACGTGAGCGCGATGCCGGCCCAAAGCGAGACGGGTTCAGGTGCGCCCTGACCTTGTGTCCCTCTTCCCCTCAACCTGTCCAACCACAACGTCACAAGGATGTGAGACTACTTCTCGGCCGGACCAGCCCTCGTCAGGATCGGGGTGAGACTGCTCCAGATTCAGTCCCAGGCAGCACCGCAGTAACGGCCACAGGACATACCGGGGAGGGAACGGCCACTGTATGTCCCTCAGCTGTTTCCCCCTGCAGCACTGCGACGACGGCCACTGTATGCGTCGGGGAAGGAATGGCCACTGTATGCATCAGGGAAGAAATGGCCACTGTACGTCTTTCTGCTGCAGCCACATCTGGAGCCCGCCTCGGCGTGATGGCCACTGTATGCACACCAACAGGCAAAGGTAGGAGGAGTGGAACCGCGACGACAACCACCATACGCATCGAGGAGGGAATGGCCACTTTACATCTCTCATCCACCTCCTCCTCCTCCTACAGGAGTAGCACCACAGTAACAGCCACTGGACATACTGGGGAGAGAATGGCCACTGTATGTCCCTCAGCTACTTCCCATCAGGCAGGCAGACCCACAGCAATGGCCACTGTACACGCTGGGGAGGGAATGGCCACTGTATGTCCCTCATCTACCTCTTCCTCCTTTGGGAGCAGCACCGCGGCGACGGCCACTGTATGTGCCGGGGAAGAAACGGCCACGTACATCCTTCTGCTGCTATTCCAAGGGCCTTTGGAACCGCGACAACGGCCACTGTACGCATCGGGGAAGGAATGGCCACTGTATGCCCTTCGTCCACAGTCCCGAGGGTTCTCCCGGAGGAGATGGTCCCTTGTGCGGCCCACTCCCCACCCGGTGGCTGCGCAGGACGCCCTACTGTCTCTCCCAACTGGTGTGGTTCCCTGGAGGTGCTGCCGTTCCAGAAGTGGTGGTGAGGCCCAGTTACTGAAGGCAAGATCCACGCCCTCCAGCCTGCCCCTGGATGACACCGGGTCCTGACGGACGCCCTACGGATGAGGTGCCGCAGTCAACCCCTGACTGTGCCCCAACCTAGAGGTGACCGCAGTCCCAGGCCTCCTAGGGCCAGTCCTCGGACCCCAGGGCGGGGCTGCCCTGGCCCCACTCACCGTTGGCCCTCCACCTGGAGTAAGAAGCAGCAGGCCCGACTCCTGATGCTGCTTGGCCCCAGCCCCAAAGGCCCCTCCCCAGGTCGAGGCCCTGACAGGAAAAGCCCTCCCTGCACCCCACCCCACACCTCCACCTCCGCCCTCACCCACCGCCGCCCCCACCTCCTTCAACCCACCGTACCCTCACACCCCCACTCCTCACTCCCCACACCCCACTCCAACCAACCCCCACCCAACCACACCCACCTCACGTCCACACCAATCCCGCACACCCACGTCACCACCCACACAAACCCTCAAAACAACCACCACCCGCTCCAGGCACCTCTCCCGCCCACCTGCCCAATGCATCCACTCCCCCACCAGCCCTATGCATTCACTCCCCCACCCCACCCACCTCCCCGCAAAATCACACTCCCACCCCTGCCCTAAACCATCTCACTCTCATGCTACATCAAGCCCAAATCCCAGCCACCTATACTCCCCAGAGACACTACAGCGCATTACCCTGGCATAAAACCCGACCCCTACCTTCTGTCTCAAGCATTCAGCACCACACCACAACATGGGCAATCATTTCCAACATGAGGATACGGCGAGTTGTATGGGCACCATCACTCGGACGCAACCAGTGAGTCCGAGGACCACACCACCTCCTCCAATTCCTCCGCTCCACCACCTAGTCCACCCTCTTCCTCACCTGTGACACAGAGCAGGACGAGAACACCTTCACCACAGCCTGGCACGCCCTCCTCCAACATCTACAGCCAATCTACACCACCCACGATACGCAAGTCTACTACCTCCAGTCACGAGGACATGACTTTTTCCCAGCGGATGGTGGTAAAATGCGCCCAGTGCCCCCTGGAACACCCAGCCACCCCCACAAGGAATACAGCATAGTGCCCCCATGAACTCCCGGACACCCCCACAAGGAGCCCACGGAGGAGCAGCATCAGCGCGCCGGGACTTGGTGCGACAACGGCCTAAGTCAGCCAGGGCCGTGTGCCCCTATGACCCGGAGCCCGCCCGCCGTCACCATAGCAAGAATACTGCACTACCTTCCAGGTGAGCCTTCACCAACCAGCTAAAAGGTTGAGCTGCCTATCTAGCTCCTGCCAGCACCCCAAAGGAGAGGGCCAGTAGCCGCTCCCGCCTTTGTCAGGAGACGGCCTGTAGCCACTCTGAAGGTGTCTTCCTCTTTGAGAGGGCCAGTAGCCGCTCACCCCTCGCTAAGGAAGCGGCCACTAGCTGTTCTGAGGGTAATAAGAAGACGGCCCGTAGTCGCTCCTGCCTTCGCCAAGAGACGACCAGTGGTCGCTCTGAAGGTGTCCTTCCAGAGACAGCCAGTAGCTGCTCCAAACCCCTCCTGAAGGAGCCGGCCTGTAGCCGTTCCTGCCTTCGCCAGACGGCCTGTAGCCACTCCGAAGGTGTTCCCCCTGAGACGGCCGATAGCTGCTCGCCCCTTGCTAAGGAGACAGCCGGTAGCTGCTCTGAGGGTAACGAGGAGACAGCCGGTAGCTGCTCTAGCATCTCCACTCACTCAAAGACCCTGCATTATACTAAATTTAGAATATTCTGCCTCAAATGTTGTTTTCACTGTATTCCCAAACAGTATCCTGCAAAATACTATTAACCTTATCTAGTTATAAGAGTTTATGAGCACCCAGAATATCGTGTCTGTAAGGTTAATAGTATTTCGCAGGCTACTGTTTGGGAATACAGTGAAAACAACACTTGAGGGGAAATATTCTAAATTTAGTATAGTACAGGGTCTTTAAGTGAGTGGAGATGCTAGAGCTGTTTCTCACTAAATGGGGGGTTGTAAGGCACTGGGGTCTAATTATGATTATGGTAGTTTGAGGTAGAGTCTAATGGCAGCGTGTTCACTTTGTTATTTTCTACTCATAAGTTGCTTTTGGTCAATTACCATCACTCACTTCAGTGCTTTGATGTTTATCTTATTTCTGTATAACAGTTCACTGTGTCTATTCTTCTTTCTAACACTTTGGTCTATCACTGTCAATTCACTATTCAGCCTCGTCATTGCTCGATCACTATTACTGCACAATCACAGTCACTATGGTTCATCTGGTGCCAAGGGTGCGGCTGAGGGGCAACACAGCTCCACTACTGACGGTGCTGAGCACCACCAGGAGACGCCGTGCTCAAGGTGCATGGGATCATGCACAGGGGCGTCTGCTCTCGTCTGGGGCTATGGGTGGCGAAGGGGCCCATACTCTCAGGGCTGGGGACAGGAGTGTGGCCCTCAGGACTGGGGCTGAAACAATTGCCTGAACCGGTTGTTCAGGCTCCTGATGGAGGGGGAGGACCTCCGCCATCGAGGTGTAGGGAGTTCCCGCCCGGACGTTCTGGGGAGGGTCTGGGGGTTCCTGAGGACTGCGGTCCCTAGGGCTGGGCGGCGCCGACAGGAGGGGGCTGCGGCACTGGTCTGCATCAGGGTCCGTCAGGTGGGTCTCTCTCAGAGCCAGTCGTAGGGAGCAGAGGCCGGGGGAGACTACAGGGCCTCTCCAATACTCCTCTACGCCCTCTGCACTGGGGATCGGGGAACAGGTATCAAGCTTGGGTGGCGGGATGGCTTTCGGCCTCTTCCTGCCGTAGGGCCCGGCTACTGGCCGTGGCTCCCTATAGGTGCGGCTACAAGCCACCAAGGCCTGGCTACTGGCCATGGCCTGAGAGGGTGAGTGTCTGCCAGCAAACCCAGGGACACCTTCGGAGTGGCTAAAGGCCGTCTGACAATGGCGGAAGCGATTACAGGCTGTCTCCTGCAGGAGGAGTGTAGAGTGGCTACAGGCCGACTCAGGGGGAACACCTTCAGAGCGGCTACTGGCCGTCTGACGAAGGCGGGAGCGGCTACCGGCCGTCTCCTTAGGAAGGGGCGAGCAGCTACCAGCCGTATCAGGAGGAACACCTTCGGAGCGGCTACAGGCCGTCTGGTGAAGGCAGGAACGGCTACAGGCCGGCTCCTTCAGGAGGGGTTTGGAGCGGCTACTGGCTGTGGGGTGTCCGGGAGTTCATGGGGGCACTATGCTGTATTCCTTGTGGGGGTGGCTGGGTGTTCCAGGGGGCACTGTGCTGCATTTTACCACCATCCGCTGGGAAAAAGTCATGTCCTCGTGACTGGAGGTGGTAGACTTGCGTATCGTGGGTGGCGTAGATTGGCTGTAGATGTCAAAGGAGGGCGTGCCAGGCTGTGGTGAAGGTGTTCTCGTCCTGCTCTGTGTCACAGGTGAGGAAGAGGGTGGACTAGGTGGTGGAGCAGAGGAATTGGAGGAGGTGGTGTGGTCCTCGGACTCACTGGTTACGTCCGAGTGATGGTGACCATACAGCTCGCCATATCCTTATGTTGGAAGTTGTTGCCCGTGGTGTGGTGTGGTGCTGAATGCTTGAGACAGAAGGTAGGGGTCGGGTTTTATGCCGGGGTAATGCGCCGTAGTGTCTCTGGGGAGTATAGGTGGCTGGGATTTGGGCTTGATGTAGCATGAGAGTGAGATGGTTTAGGGCAGGGGTGGGAGTGTGATTTTGCAGCGAGGTGGGTGGGGTGGGGGAGTGAGTGCATCGGGTGGGTGGGGGAGTGATTGCATCGGGTGGGTGGGGTAGTGGGTGCATCGTGCAGGTGGGCGGGAGAGGTGCCTGGAGCGGGTGGTGGTTGTTTTGAGGGTTTGTGTGGGTGGTGACGTGTGTGTGCGGGTTTGGTGTGGATGTGAGGCAGGTGTGGTTGGGTGGGGGTTGGTTGGGGTAGGGTGTGGGGAGTGAGGAGTGGGGGTGTGAGAGTGCAGTGGGTTGGAGAGGGTGGGGGCGGCGGTGGGTGAGGGCAGATGTGGAGGTGTGGGGTTGAGGGCAGGGCACGTGGTGCTGGGCATGGGGGAGGGAGTGGTGGGTAGGGAAGGGGTGGGGGAGCAGTGGGGCATTGGTGGTGCAGGTGAGTTGTCAGGTGAGGTGTGATGCGGCGTGGCGGCCAGGTAGGTGGAAGTGGTAGGGGAGGAGGAGGGGGAGGGTGATGGAGAGGAGGAGATGTAGCATTTGTAGGTAGGAGGGGGGGTGGCACTGGGGTAGGGGGCGGTGGGGGCAGGACCGCGAAAGGGGCATATGTGCCGGTTTCGGAGGGTGCGAGGGGCGCCGTGGGAGTTAACAGTGACTTGATAGGGGTTGGGGACGCTAGTGATGGTGTGGGGTCCTGTGAAGCGGGGTCCGAGTTTGTGAGGGGTGGGGAGCTGGGCGATCATGACAGTGTCGCCTGGTTTGTAGGGGTTGGATGCTGTGTCAGGGCTGAGGTCTAGGTTGTGTTGGAGATGGGTCAAACGGCGCTTGAGGTGGTGTAGTGGATCCGTCGTGGGAGCAGAGGTGAGCGGTTGCAGATGTTGCCGAAGGGGCAGCAGGAGGGGTGTCTCTCCGAATACTCGCTCATGTGGCGAAATTCCATCCTCTCGGATGCAGGAGTTGATGCTCCATTGTACGATTTTTACGTGGGTGGGCCAGTTGTCGTCCTTAGTGGCTTCTATTCATGTGCGGAGCTGGTTCATGAGGGCACGATGGCTGTGCTCATACACTACATTTCCCTGTGGCCAGTAGGAGGAGGAGTGGGAGATGTTGTACCCGAAAATATTGGCTAGTTCCTACCAGATCTTACCGTTGAATTCGGGCGTCTTATCTGAGTGGATCACTTGGGGAATGCCAAAGTAGTGGAAAACGTGCCAAAGGAGGGCGTCGGCTACTGCGACAGCGTGGTGTTCCTTCGCTGGGCAGACCACAATGAACTTGGAATACGTGTCTATGAATGTGATGACGTATCTATAGCCCGATTTTGGAGGCAGAGGTTCTACTACTTCAATTGCTAACAGCTGCCAGGGTTTGTGGGTGGTGATATGGCCCGAGGGTCCTGCGGTGCGTATGATGTCTTTACCAAGGGTGCAGGCGTGGCAGCTTTGGATGATTTCTTTGGCGAGGGCGGAAGGGTTTGGTGCCCAGTAGGCATCGTTGAAAACTTGCAGCAGTTTTTTTGTACCCACGTGAATGACGTTGTGGGTGTGAAGGTGTCATAGGGCGTCAAGGGCAGTGTCAGGGGCTAGGAGAATATGACTGGAGGGGGTCAAGAGGTGATTGCCCTGCCGATACAGTTTTTTGAAAAGGTGGTGAGGAATCCAAGGGGGTAGCTCCTTGCGGTGCCACTGCTGGAGGAGGTCTGGCTCTGGCTGAGCGGCGTGTATGGGGAGCCAAGAGAGAGCGTCTGTATTGGTATGGAGTTTGCCGGGTCGGTATGAGATTTCGTAATTGAATTTCTCCAGGGTTTCACACCATGTGATGAGTTGGGCATTGTGGGTGTCGAACTGTTGTAACCACTGGAGGGATTGGTGGTCCTTAACCCGCCCCGTCCCGACCACCTTTTCACCACTGGTACCCCCCAATCCCGACCATTTTTCGACCCTTTTTTTTTTTTTTGCTAAAACTTTCGCTTTTTGGTCAGAAACAATGGTCAGTGACAAGGAAATTGTTCCCCGGGGTCCATAATTACCCTAAACAGGTATGCCTTTGTCCCACCCGGCCCCGTGTTCTCCGTAGGCGGTCTGAGCCTCTAACGTTTTCTATGGTATTAGAAGTCTGGGAAACCAATGAAAGTAAGTAGATATGTATTTATTACAAACATAAAAACATGTGATAAAAGAGTATATTGGATTTTATACAAAAATAGAGCAGAAATAAGCATTGTACCATCGTGCGAAACGAGCAAAATCGGGCAACTTGGTCACGATGAATCGCTAACATTGGAAAATCATGATACATATCATTTTTTTTACTTACATAATACTTCTACAATAACATTATACCATTTTACATTTTATTGAACTGTTTTTACGTATTCACAGGCCTTTTGATAACATTTAGCTTAATGTTGGCGCTTATTTACGTAGTGAGTGAACTCGCTGTGACTGTTGTTTCAACTCGTATTGTGTTTTTTCTACTTACATAATACTTTTCTAATAACATTATACACTTTTCAACTTTATAGAACTGTTTTGAGATAATTTCAGGCCTTACGTAAATATATAGCGTAATAATAGCGCATAATAACACACACGGTGAAGTCGCTATGACTACTATTTCAACTTACAACCTATTTTTGTACTTATATAATAATTCTCCACTAACATTGCACATGTTTACACTTGATATAATTGATATCACATAATTTCAGAACTTACGATGCAACTGAGCGTCATATTAGCGCGTACTTACACAGGGAGTGTTATCGCGATATCATTTGTTTCATCTTACACTAGTATTCGACTTATAAAATACCTTACTACTAACATTACAACAAATTCCACTTTATATAATTCCTATCACATACTTACTGACCAGAATGTCGGTGTACTCGTGACATCAATTATTACAACTTACACTGTTGTTCAACTTATACGTTTTATTCATGCTAACATTACACCCGTTTCCACTTTATATTCTTGCTATCACATATTTACTGACCAGAGTGTTATACTGAGCGTCATATTTTCGCAGATTTACACAGTGGGTGTACTCATGACATCAATTATTACAACTTACACTATTTTTCAACTTATACGTTTTATTCATGCTAACATTACACCCGTTTCCACTTTATATTCTTGCTATCACGTATTTACTGACCAGAGTGTTATACTGAGCGTCATATTTTCGCAGATTTATACAGTGGGTGTAGTTTTCATATCACTTCGTTCAACTTACACTGTTTCTCAACTTATACATTACTTTCCTGCAAACATTACACCCGTTTCAAGTTTATGTAAGACTTGGCACATACTGACTGGCCTTACCATCATACTGAGCGTCATATCGCCATCCCACACAGTTTCAGTAGTGTAGGAAGTTATGGTACTCTCTGAAACATGGCTGAAGGCACAACGCAACATTGGTGGTGGTGGGGGAGGTGGAGAGCGGCGCCTTTCATCACTCGCACTTCTCTTCCCTCTCCCTTTTCCTTTACCCTTTCCCTTCCCTTTCCTTCCTTTCCCCACATCCTGGGGCTGTGTGGAGGAAGTTTGGGAATATTGTATGGCGAAAGACGTGCTGGGGAGTGGCTCCACCTCCTCTCCCCTAGGCCTACGTGCACCACGTGCTCGTGCTGCCTCCCTCACACCACTTCCCTTTCACCCCGCACTCCCACCACACCACTTTCGCCTTCCCCAGACAAAACACTAGGCCAGGGGTTCTCAACCTGGGGTACGCGTACCCCCAGGGGTACGTGAGAGGAATTTTGGGGGTACGTGACAGGTTTCTCAAAATACTTTGGTTTTGAATAACTTCAAACCTGTTTGTAGAAAGTGGCCTACATGTGCTAGGCTAGATGTGTCCTCCACTAGAACCAGGACACTAAGTGACAACGTTAACAAGGAAACTCTTGGAGTTATGTCATTTGAGAGAAAGCTCTCTTGGACTACACTTGCCACACAACCTTGCAAACCCATAATACAGTAGTCACCCTTGCTCGTTTTCTATCGATCACGTAACTCCTCACGCGTACCGAGCAGGTACCAAAGTGAGACGCACTGTTCGCCTCTCACTGTCACCCACTCACCACTCTTCCCTCACTACCCTCACCCTCAGGTTTCCAGTGTATTTATAGTCTGATTTTTTTTCCTCGTTTAAGTTGTTCTGGATTTTGCTTGCGGCTACGAAGTCATGTGCCTGCACTGCAGCCATAATAACTGGTAATGGTTTCCTTCTACATACCGCTGTGAGCAGGGATTCTCAGCACTGTGTTTGATTAAAAACAAGTTACGTTCACGTCTTGCAGTCAAAGACGACATAAGAGTGGCTCTCTCAAAGACTGTGTCGAGGATTGACTTGTTGGCAGCAAAGAAACAGGCCCAACCATCTCACTGAATTAGTATATACTTGTATTTTAATGCAGTCACACACACTGACTTCCCTATGAGTAAGTAACTAGTTACTAATAACTAGTTGCGAGGCCTAACAATCAGCATTAGTTTGCAGTCAGTGGAACACAAAGCCTTAATTCTATTTTGTTACTTTTTTCATGCTAGTGACGCTAGTCACGCACACAGTAATTTCCCCATGAGTAACTAGTTATAAGCTGTATATAGCACCACTACCTCACAGTCACAGTTATTGGAAAAATGTGTCTGATTTAGTACTGTTTTATTATTATTTTTATGCTATTCACACACACAGTGACTTACCTATCACTGTTACTAGTTACAAGTTGCAACTAGCTGCAAGCAGCACTAGTTCACTGTCACAATGATCGAAAACTGTCTGTTATAGTTCTGTTTTAGTAAATGTATTGCATGCTAGCAGCCAGTCACATAGTGTTTCCCTATGACAGTAACTAGTTCCTATCAACACTACCTCATAGTGACATACATTAATTGAAAAGTTTGTCTGCTCCACATATATAACACAATTTAAACTTAATAAACTAAGTCAATAAACCATGCATTTCTTTTTACCCTTCCTGATGCTGCATTGTGTGTAAGGGGTACGTGACCAATACTGAAAGACTTCAAGAGGTACATAAGATTAAAAAGGTTGAGAACCCCTACACTAGGCCATACTTTATTTGCCTTCTCGCCCCACCTTCTGATCCTCGGGGTGAGATTTTTTCCTTCCCCAACCACGAGGCAACATCACGTCCTAAGCCGCCGTCATCGTCATCGTCCTCATCCTCGTCCTCATCAGAATCTCTCTCTAGGGGATGGAGAGAGGTCCATGCAGGTGTTTTGGGTGCAGGCTGGCCTTCCCTTGCCTTACGATACATGACATACCGCTTTTTCCGGGGCCAAGGGACCTCCTCATCACTGCTTGTTATTTCCTCCTCAGGCTGCACATAATCTCGATCCACCACATCATCATCAAGTGGAGAATCACTATCTCCAGTGAAGGCATCCAGGGCGGATTGTATTTCGTCGTCTGAGAGACCTTTACGCGCCATGTCTGACCTGGGTCACTGCTAACAGGTGAGTGACCGAGACAAGGGCGAGCGCAGGTCACGCGGGGTCTGGGATGCTGCCCGCCTGGGGGCAGGTAGGGGAGGCTTGGGTACGTGGGCGAATCGAAAATCTCGCGCGAATTTTGAAAATTGTGGAAATTATGAACCTTGCAATTGCAAGACGTCGAAGTACGTCAACGGGATTGGCAGTGACATAACGTGAGGACGTGGAAGTACATCGACGGGACGCCGCAGGTTAACCTGCCCAATCCTGACCACTTTTCCACCACTGACTCCCCCCAATCCCGACCATTTTAGGAATTTTTTTTTTTTTTTTTGCTCAAACCTTCGCTTTTGGTGAGAAACATCGAAAATTAAAAGAGAAATCACTCACCTGAGGTTTAAAATACTCGATACAGGTAGGAGTACCTTTCCTTACCTTACTGGGTTTTCTATCAGGCCGGCACCAAAGAAAACGAGTTCTGTGGGAGGATAACTATTTCACACCACTCATAAACGGTATTTATTAATATACTTGGTATGAATTTATATGTAGTACGAGAGTATATTGGTTTTCAAGCAGTAATATAGGCATTATGAGCATTATTTCACTCACAAATACCTGACCTTTTTTTGCCACATTACCTGATCATCATTTCTAACTGTTTCTTCCTCTAATGCTATGTAAAGTTTGTCCTCCACATTGTCATTGATTGGGGAATCACTCTGGCACTGAATTTCGTACCGTGGCATGACATGGCTATACTGGCCAGGTCACTGATAACAGGTGAATTGCTGAGACAATGGCATGCGGGGGGGGGGGAGGAGGTCATGCTAGGTAAGGCATTGTCCCTGCCTGGCATCTTGTAGAGGAATGTGTCACGTATATACGTACCAAAAATCACTCGGAAATTGAAAATTGTGCAAATTAGGGACCTTGCAATATTTTCGCGTTTATGTATATTGACGGGATTGGCAGTGACAAAACGTGTGGACGTTAAAGAACGTCAATGGGACGCCACGGGTTAATAATGGTGACTTGGGTCCCAGAGAGATATGCCCGGAAGTGTTCGAGCACCCAAATTATGCCCAAGCATTCTCGCTTGGTGGCGGCATAATTTTTCTCTGCCTGATTCAGGGTACGGCTGGCATAGGCGATGATGTGCTCGCAGCCCTCTTGGACTTGGGCTAACACCGCGCCTATGGCAAGGAGATATGTGTCGGTGCAGAGGCGGAAGGGGAGAACGTAGTTGGGAAAAGCCACGATGAGGGCGGAACAAGCTTGTCTTTGAGCTGCCGGAAGGCAGCTTGTCTCTTGTCCATCCAGAGGAACGCTTCTCTCTTATGGGTTAGGTCATGGAGGGGTTTGGCAATGTGGGCAAACCCTTTCACGAAACGGCGGTAATAGGACATCAAGCCGAGGAAAGCTCGGATGCCGTGAACGTCCTGTGGTGGGGGTATATCCGCGATAGTGTGGAGCTTGTCAAGGTCGGGAGCTATTCCTGCCTGGGAGATGACGTGCCCCAGGAATGAGACGATTCTGGCGGCTAGAAAGCACTTGGTGGGCCGGAGTTTGAGGCCTGCCTGTCGGATCTTGTTAAAAACCTGGCAGAGGCGCTGCAGGTGGTCAGCCCAGGTTTGGCTGAAAACAATGACGTCATCCAAGTACACGAGCCATATTTCCCACGTGAGACTGCTGAGAACGGACTCCATTGGCCTGGAGAAGGTGGCGGGGGCATTGCAGAGACTGAACAGCTGGACACTGAACTCGTAATGCTTCCCGTTACTAGTCGAGAAAGCAGTGTTGCCTTGATCTTCCTGACGCACAGGAACCTGCCAAAACCCTGACTGGAGGTCCAGGGTAGAGAACCAGGAGGCTCCATACAGGGAATCCAGGGAATCGTCATATGGTTGGAAACGGAGTGGTGTCTTTGGCAGTTACGTCGTTAAGTCGGCGGTAGTTGATGCAGAAACGCATTGTGCCATCTTTCTTTTTCACGAGTACAACAGGGGAGGACCAGGGGCTGGTGGAGGGGGAAACGACTTCAGCTTTGATCATCTCCTGCACCTGGCGGTCTTCTTCTTCCCGCTGTTTAGGATTCTTCCGTCGGGATGGCTGTCGGATCGGCGAGCTCGTCGTATGAATTTCGTGAGCCAGGTAGGTGGTGTGTCCGTTGTCTGCTGGCCCTGCCGCAAACAGATCCTGGAAATCCAGGAGAAGGCAGCGTAGGTTGTCTGACTGATGGGCGGAGAGATGGTCGAGAACGGGAGGCAGGGGGGCGGGGGAGTAGGAGGGGGATGGGGCGCAGGGCTCGGCTTCCTCCATCTCTCCGATTACGTGCCCTTTAGGGAGGGTGAGGGGTGAAGGTTGGGCGAGGTTGGCAATTCGGACTGCCGTACGATGCGGGGGGAGGAAAGTCGGATGCAGAAAGCAGGCCAAGAGGGTTCCCAGCGGCAGGAGTGGGAAGAATAGGACAGAGGGGTCAGAGGGCCGGTTGAGAGGCACCCAGGCTTCTTGATGAGGGGGAGTAGTGACGGCGGCGGAAACAGTGGCAGGAAAAGAGGGAGGGGGGGTAGAATATGAGGGGAAGGGGGGGATGAGTCTTCCGGCCGGAGCCATGGCGTGCAGGTGCAGATGGCCTGAGGGGGAGGGTCGGGCAGTGCACAGAACTGGAGCTGCCTGTTGCGGCAATCTATGGTGGCCCCTAGCTTCTGCAACAAGCCCAGCCCCAGGTACCCATCATAATTCCGGCAGGAAGAGTCGAAAATTATAAACTGGTGCTGGGTTGACACCGGTTGGTGGGTGTCGACTCTTAAGGCCCGTGTCTCCCCACGGATGGGCAGGAGGCCATCCCCTGCATGCACAAGGTGAGTAGCTGTGGGTCGGTGAGGGCCAAAGGCCGATTTGTGGCGGGAGAAGTAGTGGCTGTAAAGGCAGGATCTGGTCGCTCCCGTATTGACCAGAAGTCTGGCTTTCACCCCGTTCAGCTTCATCTTGTGGTAAACTGGGGGGTGATATTTGGGGGAAATGGCCCCCGCCACCATGGGATGGTGTGGGGGCGGGCCTAAAAATCCAGCTTTCTGGGGCCTCCTTCTTCTTGCTCCAGCTCCTGTTCCCCAGGATCGATCTCCTCCACAGGTGCAGGTTCATTCTTTGTTGCCTCGTCCTCTAGAAAGGAGATTTTGCGCTGGCCTGCAGTGGTAGTTTTTCGACGTGCAGCCTTCAACTGGTCCCGAATATCATGCAGTGGGCACCTGGAGCTGCATGCTGAGAATTCCCAGGGATTCACTTGGATAAGGTTGGGGTTCTCCCTGTGGGCTGGGCGCCGATGTGTGGGGTGTGCCCTGGGTGGGCTAGGTGCTGAGGTGGGGCTGATATGGGGCATGGGCGGCCATGGCTTGACTAGGGGAGCCGGAATTTTGGTGGGAAACTTTTTCACCATGTTGATCTGCTAGGGTGCAGGGCGGGAGGTCAGGAGGCGCCGTATTAGTTGGATGTCTCTATCCATGTCTCCAGTCGGGTCATGGATCGTAAAGCATTCCTTTACAACACTGGGGAGCACTCTCAGGAGAGTGTTAAAGGTATGTTGTTCCCTGGTATCGTCATCTGCCTCTGGGTAGGCAGCGGTGACCAAGCGTCTTGCCTGAATTAGGGTATCATCTAGATTCCCGTCGAAAGTCAAGCTATCCAGTTGGGATAGTGCCACCACTTTCCTTAGTGATGGGGTGATGGCTTGGACCACGAGTCTCGTGAAATTCTGCCAGGTGAGCCCCGGGACGATTTTTGGTGCTATATTAGCCGCCGCTTTGCCCAACAGTGGGAGTGTAACTGCAATTTTTTGCTGGTCACTTTCAAACCTGATATCTAGTAAAGGTTTGATGATCGCCAGATATGTATGAGCATCGTACTGTTTGGGGTCGAACTTAGGCAATCACACGTGAGGTTTGGTTGCCATTTTCCTGATATTTCCTGACTACCTCTCTCGTATGCCCGGGTCAAGAACCACCGCTGTCCACCAGTGTAATGCTAGATGTTTTTGGTTCGGCTTCCCGTTCCTTAAGCACCTAACGTGTAGCAGGGCTCTCTTTCGAGACCAGGGTTTAGACAAATAAGAGAGAGGCAGGACACAAACACTCCAGGCAATAACCTTACATGTGTATTACTCAGTCAGACAGGGGACTCAAAAGATGTTACACACACAATATTCTAGGTGATCATAAACTCTTTTAACTAGATAAGGTTAATAGTATCTCGCAGGATACTGTTTGGGAATACAGTGAAAACAACATTTGAGGCTGAATATTCTAAATTTAGTATAGTACAGGGTCTTTAAGCGAGTGGAGATGCTAGAGCTGTTTCTTACTAAATGGGGGGGTTTAAGGCACTGGGGTCTAATTATGATTATGGTAGTTTGAGGTAGAGTCTAATGGCAGCATGTTCACTTTGTTATTTTCTACTCATAAGTTGCTTTTGGTCAGTTACCGTCACTCACTCCACTGCTTTGATGTTTATCTTATTTCTGTATAGCAGTTCACTGTGTCTATTCTTCTTTCTAACACTTTGGTCTATCACTGTCAATTCACTATTCCGCCTCGTCATTGCTCGATCACTATTACTGCACAATCACAGTCACTATGGTTCATCTGGCGCCAAAGGTGCGGCTGAGGTGCAACACAGCTCTGCTACTGATGGGGCTGGGCACTACCAGGAGATGCCGTGCTCAGGGTGCACGGGATCATGCACAGGGGCGTCTGCTCTCGTCCGGGGCTATGGGTGGCGAAGGGGCCCATACTCTCAGGGCTGGAGACAGGAGTGTGGCCCTCAGGACTTGGGCTGAACAATTGCCTGAACTGGTCGTTCAGGCTCCTGATGGAGGGGGAAGTCCTCCGTTGTCGAGGTGTAGGGAGTTCCCGCCCGGGCGTTCTGGGGAGGGTCTGGAGGTTCCCGAGGACTGCAGTCCCTAGGGCTGGGCGGCGCCGGCAGGAGGGGGCTGCGGCACTGGTCTGCATCAGGGTCCGTCAGGTGGGTCTCTCTCAGAGTGAGTCATAGGGAGCAGAGGCCGGGGTAGACTACAGGGCCTCTCCAATACTCCTCTACGCCCTCTGCACTGGGGATCGGGGAACAGGCATCAAGCTTGGGTGGTGGGATGGCTCTCGGCCTCTTCCTGCCGTAGGGCCCGGCTAATGGCCGTGGCTCCCTATGGGTGCGGCTACAAGCCACCAAGGCCTGGCTACTGGCCATGGCCAGAGAGGGTGAGTGTCTGCCAGCAAACCCGGGGACACCTTTGGAGTGGCTACAGGCCGTCTGACAAAGGTGGGAGCGATTACAGGCCGTCTCCTGCAGGAGGAGTGTAGAGTGGCTACAGGCTGACTCGGGGAACACCTTCAGAGTGGCTACTGGCCGTCTGACGAAGGCGGGAGCGGCTACCGGCCGTCTCCTAAGGAAGGGACGAGCAGCTACCGGCCGTCTCAGGGGGAACACCTTCCGAGTGGCTACAGGCCGTCTGGCGAAGGCTGGAACGGCTACAGGCCGGCTCCTTCAGGAGGGGTTTGGAGCGGCTCTGTCTCCGGAAGGACACCTTCAGAGTGACCATTGATCATCTCTTGACGAAGGCAGGAGCGACTAAGGGCCGTCTTCTTATTACCCTCAGAACGGCTAGTGGCCGCTTCTTTAGCGAGGGGCGAGCGGCTACTGGCCCTCTCAAAGAGGAAGACACCTTCAGAGTGGCTACAGGCCGTCTCCTGACAAAGGCGGGAGCAGCTACTGGCCCTCTCCTTTGGGGTGCTGGCAGGAGCTAGATAGGCAGCTCAACATTTTAGCTGGTTGGTGAAGGCTCACCCGGAAGGTAGTGCAGTATTCTTGCTATGGTGACGGTGGACGGGCTCCGGGTCATAGGGGCACACGGCCCTGGCTGACTTAGGCCGTTGTCGCACTGAGTCCCGGTGCACTGCTGCTGCTCCTCCGTGGGCTCTTTGTGGGGGTGTCCGGGAGTTCATGGGGGCACTATGCTGTATTCCTTGTGGGGGTGGCTGGGTGTTCCAGGGGGCACTGTGCTGCATTTTACCACCATCCGCTGGGAAAAAGTCATGTCCTCGTGACTGGAGGTGGTAGACTTGCGTATCGTGGGTGGCGTAGATTGGCTGTAGATGTCGGAGGAGGGCGTGCCAGGCTGTGGTGAAGGTGTTCTCGTCCTGCTCTGTGTCACAGGTGAGGAAGAGGGTGGACTAGGTGGTGGAGCAGAGGAATTGGAGGAGGTGGTGTGGTCCTCGGACTCACTGGTTGCGTCCGAGTGATGGTGCCCATACAGCTCGCCGTATCCTCATGTTGGAAGTTGTTGCCTGTGGTGTGGTGTGGTGCTGAATGCTTGAGACAGAAGGTAGGGGTCGGGTTTTATGCCGGGGCAATGCGGTGTAGTGTCTCTGGGGAGTACAGGTGGCTGGGATTTGGGCTTGATGTAGCATGAGAGTGAGATGGTTTAGGGCAGGGGTGGGAGTGTGATTTTGCGGCGAGGTGGGTGGGGTGGGGGAGTGAGTGCATCAGGCGGATGAGGGAGTGGGTGCATCGGGCAGGTGGGCAGGAGAGGTGCGGGTGGTGGCTGTTTTGAGGGTTTGTGTGGGTGGTGACGTGGGTGTGCGGGATTGGTGTGGGCATGAGGCGGGTGTGGTTGGGTGAGGAGTGGTTGGGGTGGGGTGTGGGGAGTGAGGAGTGGGGGTGTGAGGGTGCGGTGGGTTGGAGGGGTGGGGGCGGCGGTGGGTGAGGGCAGAGGTCGAGGTGTGGGGTTGAGGGTGGGGCACGTGGTGCTGGGTGCGGGGGAGGGAGTGGCGGGTAGGGAAGGGGTGGGGGAGCAGCGGGGCATTGGTGGTGCAGGTGAGGTGTGATGCGGCGTGGCGGCCAGGTAGGTGGAAGTGGTAGGGGAGGAGGAGGGGGAGGGTGATGGAGAGGAGGAGATGTAGCATTTGTAGGTAAGAGGGGGGGTGGCACCGGGGTAGGGGGCGGTGGGGGCAGGACCGCGAAAGGGGCGTACGTGCCGGTTTCGGAGGGTGCGAGGGGCACCGTGGGAGTTAACAGTGACTTGATAGGGGTTGGGGACGCTAGTGATGGTGTGGGGTCCTGTGAAGCGGAGTGCGAGTTTGTGAGCGGTGGGGAGCTGGGCGATTATGACAGTGTCGCCTGGTTTGTAGGGGTTGGATGCTGTGTCAGGGCTAAGGTCTAGGTTGTGTTGGAGATGGGTCAAACGGCGCTTGAGGTGGTGTAGTGGATCCTTCGTGGGAGCGGAGGTGAGCGGTTGCAGATGTTGCCGAAGGGGCAGCAGGAGGGGTGTCTCTCCGAATACTCGCTCATGTGGCGAAATTCCATCCTCTCGGATGCAGGAGTTGATGCCCCATTGTCCGATTTTTACGTGGGTGGGCCAGTTGTCGTCCTTAGTGGCTTCTATTCACGTGCGGAGCTGGTTCATGAGGGTACGATGGCTGTGCTCACACACTACATTTCCCTGTGGGCAGTAGGGGGAGGAGTGGGAGATGTTGTACCCGAAAATATTGGCTAGTTCCTTCCAGATCTTACCGGTGAATTCAGGCGTCTTATCTGAGTGGATCACTTGGGGAATGCCAAAGTAGTGGAAAACGTGCCAAAGGAGGGCGTCGGCTACTGCGACAGCGTGGGGTTCCTTCGCTGGACAGGCCACAACGAACTTGGAATACGTGTCTATGAACGTGATGATGTATCTATAGCCCAATTTTGGAGGCAGAGGTTCTACTACTTCAATTGCTAACAGCTGCCAGGGTTTGTGGGTGGTGATATGGCCCGAGGGTCCTGCGGTGCGTATGATGTCTTTACCAAGGGTGCAGGCGTGGCAGCTTTGGATGATTTCTTTGGCGAGGGCGGAAGGGTTTGGTGCCCAGTAGGCATCATTGAAAACTTGCAGCAGTTTTTTTGTACCCACGTGAATGACGTTGTGGGTGTGAAGGTGTCATAGGGCGTCAAGGGCAGTGTCAGGGGCTAGGAGAATATGACTGGAGGGGGTCAAGAGGTGATTGCCCTACCGATACAGTTTTTTGAAAAGGTGGTGAGGAATCCAAGGGGGTCGCTCCTTGCGGTGCCACTGCTGGAGGAGGTCTGGCTCTGGCTGGGTGGCGTGTATGGGGAGCCAAGAGAGAGCATCTGTACTGGTATGGAGTTTGCCGGGTCGGTATGAGATTTCGTAATTGAATTCCTCCAGGGTTTCACACCATGTGATGAGTTGGGCATTGTGGGTGTCGAACTGTCGTAACCACTGGAGGGATTGGTGGTCCTTAACCTGCCCCATCCTGACCACTTTTCCACCACTGACTCCCCCCAATCCCGACCATTTTAGGATTTTTTTTTTTTTGGCTGAAACCTTCGCTTTTGGTGAGAAACATCGAAAATTCAAAGAGAAATCGCTCACCTGAGTTTTAAAATACTCGATACAGGTAGGAGTACCTTTCCTTACCTTACTGGGTTTTCTATCAGGCTGGCACCAAAGAAAACGAGTTCTATGGGAGGATAACTATTTCACACCACTCATAAACGGTATTTATTAATTTACTTGGTATGAATTTATATGTAGTATGAGAGTATATTGGTTTTCAAACAGTAATATAGGCATTATGAGCATTATTTCACTCACAAATACCTGACCTTTTTTTGCCACATTACCTGATCATCATTTCTAACTGTTTCTTCCTCTAATGCTATGTAAAGTTTGTCCTCCACATTGTCATTGATTGGGGAATCACTCTGGCGCTGAATTTCGTACCATGGCATGACATGGCTATACTGGCCAGGTCACTGATAACAGGTGAATTGCTGAGACAATGGCATGCGGGGGGGGGGAGAAGGTCATGCTAGGTAAGGCATTGTCCCTGCCTGGCATCTTGTAGAGGAATGTGTCACGTGTATACGTACCAAAAATCACTCGCGAAAATTGAAAATTGTGCAAATTAGGGACCTTGCAATTTTTTTCGCGTTTATGTACGTTGACGGGATTGGCAGTGACAAAACGTGTGGACGTTAAAGAACGTCGACGGGACGCCACGGGTTAATAATGGTGACTTGGGTCCCAGAGAGATATGCCCGGAAGTGTTCGAGCACCCAAATTATGCCCAAGCATTCTCGCTTGGTGGCGGCATAATTTTTCTCTGCCTGATTCAGGGTACGGCTGGCACAGGCGATGATGTGCTCGCAGCCCTCTTGGGCTTGGGCTAACACCGCGCCTATGGCAAGGAGAGATGTGTCGGTGCAGAGGCGGAAGGGGAGAACGTAGTTGGGAAAAGCCACGATGGGGGCGGAACAAGCTTGTCTGAGCTGCCGGAAGGCAGCTTGTCTCTCATCCATCCAGAGGAATGCTTCTCCCTTATGGGTTAGGTCATGGAGGGGTTTGCAATGTGGGCAAACCCTTTCACGAAACGGCGGTAATAGGACATCAAGCCGAGGAAAGCTCGGATGCCGTGAACGTCCTGTGGTGAGGGTATATCCGCGATACTGTGGAGCTTGTCAAGGTCGGGAGCTATTCCTGCCTGGGAGATGACGTGCCCCAGGAATGAGACGATTCTGGCGGCTAGAAAGCACTTGGTGGGCCGGAGTTTAAGGCCTGCCTGTCGGATCTTGTTAAAAACCTGGCAGAGGCGCTGCAGGTGGTCAGCCCAGGTTTGGCTGAAAACAATGACGTCATCCAAGTACACGAGGAATATTTCCCACGTGAGACTGCTGAGAACGGACTCCATTGGCCTGGAGAAGGTGGCGGGGGCATTGCAGAGACTGAACAGCTGGACACTGAACTCGTAATGCTTCCTGTTACTAGTCGAGAAAGCAGTGTTGCCTTGATCTTCCTGATGCACAGGAACCTGCCAAAACCCCGACTGGAGGTCCAGGGTAGAGAACCAGGAGGCTCCATACAGGGAATCCAGGGAATCGTCTGTGGTTGGAAACGGAGTGGTGTCTTTGGCAGTTACGTCGTTAAGTCGGCGGTAGTTGATGCAGAAACGCATCGTGCCATCTTTCTTTTTCACGAGTACGACAGGGGAGGACCAGGGGCTGGTGGAGGGGGAAACGACTTCAGCTTTGATCATCTGCACCTGGCGGTCTTCTTCTTCCCGCTGTTTAGGATTCTTTCGTCGGGATGGCTGTCGGATCGGCGAGCCCGTTGTATGAATTTCGTGAGCCAGGTAGGTGGTGTGTCCGTTGTCTGCTGGCCCTGCCGCGAACAGATCCTGGAAATCCAGGAGAAGGCAGCGTAGGTTGTCTGACTGATGGGCTGAGAGATGGTCGAGAATGGGAGGCAGGGGGGCGGGGGAGTAGGAGGGGGATGGGGTGCAGAGCTCGGCTTCCTCCATCTCTCCGATTATGAGCCCTTTAGGGAGGGTGAGGGGTGAAGGTTGGGCGAGGTTGGCAATTCCGACTGCCGTACGATGCGGGGGGAGGAAAGTCGGATACAGAAAGCAGGCCAAGAGGGTTCCCAGCGGCAGGAGTGGGAAGAATAGGACAGAGGGGTCAGAGGGCCGGTTGAGAGGCACCCAGGCTTCTTGAGGGGGAATAGTGACGGCGGCGGAAACAGTATCAGGAAAAGAGGGAGGGGGGGTAGAATATGAGGGGAAGGGGGGGAGAAAGGAAGGGGGGGATGAGTCTTCCGGCCGGAGCCATGGTGTGCAGGTGCAGATGGCCTGAGGGGGAGGGTCGGGCAGTGCATAGAACTGGAGCTGCCTGTTGCGGCAATCTGTGGTGGCCCCTAGCTTCTCCAACAAGCCCAGCCCCAGGTACCCATCGTAATTCCGGCAGGAAGAGTCGAAAATTATAAACTGGTGCTGGTTTGACACCGGTTGGTGGGTGTCGACTCTTAAGGCCCGTGTCTCCCCACGGATGGGCAGGAGGCCATCCCCTGCATCCACAAGGTGAGTAGCTGTGGGGCGGCGAGGGCCAGAGGCCGATTTGTGGCGGGAGAAGTAGTGACTGTAAAGGCAGGATCTGGTCGCTCCCGTATTGACCAGAAGTCTGGCTTTCACCCCGTTCAGCTTCATCTTGTGGTAAACTGGGGGATGATATTTGGGGGAAATGGCTCCCGCCACCATGGGATGGTGTGGGGGCGGGCCTAAAAATCCAGCTGTCTGGGGCCTCCTTCTTCTTGCTCCAGCTCCTGTTCCCGAGGATCGGACTCCTCCACAGGTGCAGGTTCATCCTCTGTTGCCTCGTCCTCTAGAAAGGAGATTTTGCGCTGGCCTGCAGTGGTAGTTTTCCGATGTGCAGCCTTCAACTGGTCCCGAATATCATGCAGTGGGCACCTGGAGCTGCATGCTGAGAATTCCCAGGGATTCACTAGGATAAGGTTGGGGTTCTCCCTGTGGGCTGGGTGCCGATGTGTGGGGTGTGCCCTGGGTGGGCTAGGCACTGAGGTGGGGCTGATATGGGGCATGGGCGGACATGGCTTGACTAGGGGAGCCGGAATTTTGGTGGGAAACTTTTTCACCATGTTGATCTGCTAGGGTGCAGGGCGGGAGGTCAGGAGGCGCCGTATTAGTTGGATGTCTCTATCCATGTCTCCAGTCGGGTCATGGATCGTAAAGCGTTCTTTTACAACACTGGGGAGCACTCTCAGGAGAGTGTTAAAGGTATGTTGTTCCCGGGTATCGTCATCTGCCTCTGGGTAGGCAGCAGTGACCAAGCGTCTTGCCTGAATTAGGGTATCATCTAGATTCCCGTCGAAAGTCAAGCTATCCAGTTGGGATAGTGCCACCACTTTCCTTAGTGATGGGGTGATGGCTTGGACCACGAGTCTTGTGAAATTCTGCCAGGTGAGCCCCGGGACGATTTTTGGTGCTATTTTAGCCACCGCTTTGCCTAACAGTGGGAGTGTAACTGCAATTTTTTGCTGGTCACTTTCAAACCCGATATCTAGTAAAGGTTTGATGATCGCCAGATATGTATGAGCATCGTACTGTTTGGGGTCGAACTTAGGCAATCACACGTGAGGTTTGGTTGCCATTTTCCTGATATTTCCTGACTACCTCTCTCGTATGCCTGGGTCAAGAACCACCACTGTCCACCAGTGTAATGCTAGATTTTTTTGGTTCGGCTTCCTGTTCCTTAAGCACCTAACGTGTAGCAGGGCTCTCTTTTGTGACCAGGGTTTAGACAAATAAGAGAGAGGCAGGACACAAACACTCCGGGTAATAACCTTACACGTGTATTACTCAGTCAGACAGGGGAATCAAAAGATGTTACAGATACGATATTCTGCGTGATCATAAACTCTTATAACTAGATAAGGTTAATAGTATCTCGCAGGATACTGTTTGGGAATACAGTGAAAACAACACTTGAGGCAGAATATTCTAAATTTAGTATAGTACAGGGTCTTTAAGCGAGTGGAGATGCTAGAGCTGTTTCTTACTAAATGGGGGGGTGTAAGACACTGGGGTCTAATTATGATTATGGTAGTTTGAGGTAGAGTCTAATGGCAGCATGTTCATGTTGTTATTTTCTACTCGTAAGTTGCTTTTGGTCAATTACCGTCACTCACTCCACTGCTTTGATGTTTATCTTATTTCTGTTTAGCAGTTCACTGTGTCTATTCTTCTTTCTAACACTTTGGTCTATCACTGTTAATTCACTATTCCACCTCGTCATTGCTCGATCACTATTACTGCACAGTCACAGTCACTATGGTTCATCTGGCGCCAAAGGTGTGGCTGAGGTGCAACACAGCTCTGCTACTGACGGGGCTTGGCACTACCAGGAGATGCCGTGCTCAGGGTGCACGGGATCATGCACAGGGGCATCTGCTCTCGTCCGGGGCTATGGGTGGCGAAGGGGCCCATACTCTCAGGGCTGGGAACAGGAGTGTGGCCCTCAGGACTGGGGCCGAACAATTGCCTGAACAATTGCCTGAACCGGTTGTTCAGGCTCCTGATGGAGGGGGAGGTCCTCCGCCGTCGAGGTGTAGGGAGTTCCCGCCTGGGCGTTCTGGGGAGGGTCTGGGGGTCCCGAGGACTGTGGTCCCTAGGGCTGGGCGGCGCCGACAGGAGGGGGCTGCGGCACTGGTCTGCATCAGGGTCAGTCAAGTGGGTCTCTTTCAGAGCCAGTCGTAGGGAGCAGAGGCCGTAGGAGACTACAGGGCCTCTCCAATACTCCTCTATGCTCTCTGCACTGGGGGTTGGGGAACAGGCATCAAGCTTGGGTGGTGGGATGGCTCTCAGCCTCTTCCTGCCGTAGGGCCTGGCTACTGGCCGTGGCTCCCTATGGGTGGGGCTATAAGCCACCAAGGCCTGGCTACTGGCCATGGCTTGAGAGGGTGAGTGTCTGCCAGCAAACCCAGGGACACCTTCGGAGTGGCTACAGGCCGTCTGACAAAGGCGGGAGCGATTACAGGCCATCTCCTGTAGGAGTGTAGAGTGGCTACAGGCCGACTCAGGCGGAACACCTTCAGAGCGGCTACTGGCCGTCTGACGAAGGCGGGAGCGGCTACCGGCTGTCTCCTCGTTACCCTCAGAGCGGCTACCGGCTGTCTCCTCGTTACCCTCAGAGTGGCTACCGGCTGTCTCCTCGTTACCCTCAGAGCGGCTACCGGCTGTCTCCTCGTTACCCTCAGAGCGGCTACTGGCTGTCTCCTCGTTACCCTCAGAGCGGCTACCGGCTGTCTCCTCGTTACCCTCAGAGCGGCTACCGGCCTTCTCCTTAGGAAGAGGCGAGCAGCTACCGGCCGTCTCAGGGGGAACACCTTCGGAGTGGCTACAGGCCATCTGGCGAAGGCGGGAGCGGCTACAGGCCAACTCCTTCAGGAGGGATTTGGAGCGTCTACCGGCCATCTCAAGGGGAACACCTTCGGAGTGGCTACAGGCCATCTGACGAAGGCAGGAGCGGCTACCGGCCATCTCCTCATTACCCTCAGAGTGGCTACAGGCCATCTCCTTAGCGAGAGGTGAGCGGCTACTGGCCGTCCAAGGGGAAATGCCTTCTAAGCAGCTACAGGCTGTCTGACGAAGGTGGGAGCAGCTACAGGCCGACTCCTGGAGGAGGGGTTTGGAGTGGATACCGGCCGTCTCTGGAAGGACACCTTCAGAGCGACCACCGGTCGTCTCTTGGCGAAGGTGGGAGCTGCTACAGGCCGTCTCCTTATTACCCTCAGGACAGCTGCTGGCTGCTTCCTTAGCGAGGGGCAAGCGGCTACTGGCCATTTCAAAGAGGAAGACACCTTCAGAGCGGCTACAGGCCGTCTCCTGACGAAGGCAGGAGCAGCTACTGGCCATCTCCTTTGGGGTGCTGGCAGGAGCTGGATAGGCAGCTCCATCCCTTAGCTGGTTGGTGAAGGCTTGTCCAGAAGGTAGTGCAGTATTCCTGCTATGGCGACGGCGGGTGGGCTCCAGGTCATAGGGGCGTGCGGCCCGGGCTGATTTAGGCCGTTGTCGCACTGAGTCCTGGCGCGCTGCTGCTGATCCTCCATGGGCTCCTTGTGGGAGTGTTTGGGAGTTCACTGGGGCACTATGCCGTATTCCTTGTGGGGGTGGTTGGGTGTTCCAGGGGGCACTATGCTGCATGTTATATTTAGTTTTCCTAGCATTAAATGAGGCAATGTAAAATCTATTTTGTCCCCATTCAGTGATCTTATTGAAGTTGACTTATGGAGATTGCTGAACCGAGTTGTGAATTAGCTATATTAAAATCTGTGAATAGGTGTTTAAATGTGAATGAACAGTGAAGTGTTGAGTCATCTGAATATGAGTGAGTGGGATTATGGGCAACACAAAAGAGATCGTTAATATAAATTGGGAATAAGGTTGGGGCCAGAACCGATCCCTGTGGCATGCTGGCATTCATTGAGTGGAAAGTGGAATATACATCATCTACTTTTATATTTCAGTCACTGAGATATGAGGAAATCAGTGGAACAAAAGATGATAGGCCTTAGTAAGGGAATTTGGATAGCAGGGAATGGTGCCACACTGTCAAAAGCTTTAGAAGTGTCAAGGGCGACTGAATGGGTTTCTTCATGTTGGTCAGTTGACTGATGGATGGTATGAATCAGGAGATTGAGTACATCAGCAGTGGATTTTTCGCGGCAAAAACTGTACTGTCTGTCATTAATAAAGTTGTTAGATTGAAGATGCTTATCCATGTGCTTATTAATTAGTCTCAACTAATTTACCAAGAAATGATGTGTTAGCCATTGGTCTGTAATCAGAGAGGTCCGAGGAACTTCCTTTCTTCGGAATTGAGGAGATATTGGCTTCTTTCCAAAAATTAGGGAATGAAGAAGTATGTATGCATAGTCTGATAATTTAGCTAGAACAGGAGCAAGTTCTGGGGAACACTTTTTCAAAACAGCTGGAGGAATTCCATCTGGACCTTGAGCTTTGTTGGTTGGCGAGTTGTCTAGGATGGATTTTACGTATCTAGTCTGTGCCTTAAGTGAAGCAATTTTGGGAGAGTCACGTTCAAGTACATGGACGTTCTGGCTGACTTCCTCTAAGGTAGAAATTCTGGCAAATGTACAGGCAAGGATGTTTGTTTTTCCACACGGGTCATTTATAGTGTTACCATCTGAAGATTTTAGTGTGGGAATGGGTGATGGCTTTTTAAGGTTATTGTTGAAAGAACTGATAGTTGACCAGAATATTCTATTGTCATTACAATTATTTAATAGTTTGGATGCTTGGTTGTGAAGAAAGTTTGATTTAGCGAGATATATCACATTTATTGCATGGTTTCTAGCAATTTTATATTGACTAAGCGATTCAGATATTATTGATTTTAAGTAAAAGTTATATGCTGTTAAATCATTTTGGGGAGTTCGAGCTTTTAAGAAACTATTTACTGGTTATGAAAAATTCCATACCAGCTTGTATTAAGTCATTATTGTGGGACTGGGTAGGATTGATGTCATTAGAGAAGAAAGACTGCCATACAATGTCGGCAAGATACTTTCTAAATCCATCCCAGTCTGCCGTATCAAAGTGCCAAATGGTCACCCTGACAGGTTCAGAATGGGGGGGGAGGTAACTGACTAATGAGGCTTTGATGAGATTGTAGTCGGAGGATCCAAGTGGTGACAGTACTTTTATCCTGTATTTATCTGGGTTAACTCGTTTGCGTTATGTTTTTGCGAGAAGAGCAGTCGTTCACACTGTAAAAGCCCAAAAGGCTAGGTATTATCAAAATAAAGTTGATTCATGTGGTGGTGATAACAAAAAATTGTCTGCAGTTGTGAACAATTTGGTTGGTCGGAGGAATGTAATTGTTAAACCAACTTCTTTATCTGATGCCCAATTGGCTTCTGATTTTGCTTCATTTTTTACAAGTAAGATATCTCGCATAAGAAGTGATTTAGACAGCAGTTCTCCTAGTGAAGTGTACTCAGTTGACTTCCAGCCACGGTGCACCGGGGATCATTTGCTTTCAACATTTCATCCACTGGATGTAAACAAAGTCAAATGTTACATCAGAGAACTTAATAAAACATTTTGCTCACTCGATCCATGTAACATGTCACAACTGCCTGATGTGTATGAGCATGCTGCAGACTTTATCTGCAACATAATAAATAGATGCTTCTTAGAAAGTAATTTTGTGCAGTCTGAGAAACGTGCTTTGCTTAGGCCCCTAATTAAGAAACCTGGCCTTGACGTCGAGAGCATGACAAATTATCGCCCTGTCTCTAACCTGTCTTTTTTATCCAAGATTATTGAGCGGGCCATACTTGACCAACTCTTACCACTACTGGAACACAACAGAGTTGTTCCTGTTGTTCAATCAGCATACAGAAAATACCATTCGACTGAAACTGCACTAACAAGGATTCAGAGCGACTTGGTTGCAAACACTTGTAGTGGGATGTCCTCTCTCCTAGTTCTTTTGGATCTCTCTGCAGCTTTTGATACAGTAGATCATAAACTATTGTTGGATGATCTGTATTTTTATGGCGTTTGTGATAGTGCCCTTTTGCTCCTTAAGTCGTATCTGTCGGACAGATCTCAGAGAGTGGTTGTTGATTACGCTAGCTCTGATTCTGATCCTCTTCTATTTGGAGTCCCTCAAGGATCAGTTTTGGATCCAATTCTATTTACTGTCTACACAAGTAGTTTATCGTCTTTACTTGATGCTCATGATGTGTCCTGTCATTTTTATGCTGATGACACCCAGCTCTGTGTTAAGATGTCAGATATCAACGATACTAAGATAAAGTTTGAATCTCTAATGTCTGATATTAAGATTTGGATGGCTAAGAGGAAACTTAAGCTGAATGATGGTAAAACTGAGATCATCATCATCAGAGGAAACAGAAGGGGTGATGACACTGACAATGCCCTGGCTTTGAACATTGGCGTGTCACAGCTGCATCCAGTCAGTTCTGTTCGAAATTTGGGTGTTTATTTTAATTCTAAGTTAAATTACAAAGAACACATTAATCAGGTTGTAAGAGGGTGTAACTTGCATATCAGAAATCTGTATTCTGTGAGAAGATTCCTGAATAGACAGTGCCTCCCAACATTGGTCCATGCAGTGGTCTTGTCTCGTGTTGATTATTGTAATTCACTGTGGGTTGGTCTTCCAAATAATATACTAACAAAAGTTCAGTCTGTGTTGAACAGGGCGGCACGGCTTATCTTTGGTCTCCCCCCGAGAACCTCAACTACCCCGTTTCTGATTGAGTTGCATTGGTTACCAGTAAAGGCTAGAATTGAATTTAAACTGTGTCTTATTACATTCAAGGTTCTTAAGTTTGGCGAACCGAAGTATCTTGCTGAATTGTTAAAACTCCCACCGACACGCCCGGGTGTGATGTTACGCAGTGAAGATGATTCCTTGCGTCTTGATGAGCCAGGAGCCATTCACCAGTCATCTTTCTCTGATCGTTCTTTTGCATATAGAGCCCCTAGATTATGTAACAGATTGCCATTGTCCATAAGACAACTCTCTACTGTTGAATCCTTTAAGAGACAGCTGAAAGCCTTTCTTTTTTCAAAATGCTACGACCTGGAGAGAGGTATTATGACAGATGATTATAGGGTTTAATTTTTGCCACTTTCATGTATATATGATGTAGCTTGTATTATATACAAGAAATGTCACGATTCTTGTAATTGTAAAAATAACGAGCGCTAGTGAATTCCCAAAAGGAAGAACTGGCGCTTTTGAGAAACAAAAGGCCAGATTATTATTATTATCTGTTCGGAATAGGTTCAAGAGATAGGCATTATGGTCAGGATTGTCTTGTATTCTGGTTGGTTGTTTTACCATTTGCGTTAGATTAAACGATTCTGCAGACGGCTCACATTCTAGATCAGTATCATCAGTCCAGACAGAATGCAATAACTGTTCTACATTATGGACATTAAAATCACCTGGAACGGTAATTTCATTCATAAGGGTGAGGTTAAGGTTGGTCAGCTATGTGGATATGGGGTCAAATACGCTGTGTTCTGAAGAAGCATCGGGGGAACGATAAACTATACAGATATATTTGGTAATAATTGGGTATATTAGTTTATATAATGATTAATCAAAGTTAGCTTAAGCGAAGTTCAAAATAGTCAACTGCGATTTCAGATTTGATGTAATAACCGATGCCACCTTTGTTACGGAAGTTTGTGAGGAGATGGTAGCCAGGGAAGCAAAATTGGGATAGGTCAGTAGAGGGAGAGATTTGGGTTTCTGTGAGGAACATGACTATAGGGGATAGACTGGAGGAAAAAGTGAATGGAATTCATATTTGTACTTAGCCTATACCACGGATATTAGTGATATATAAGACCGAACTCGCATTTCTCTTCTGACGAGCATGAAAAGTGTTTGCAATAACCGCTGTCGTCACAGTCGCTTGATTGCCGGTGGTGGCAGTCGGAGATGCCACCGAATTTGCTAATAATAATGCAGTGGCCAATACCAAGGGGGGATGGAACTAGGGCTGTCTAATGTGTATGTAGTGTAGTGTAGACAGATGGAGGTAGAGGTATTATGAGAGTATGCTGGCCTACTCTCCCTATTAATGATAACACTGAAAATGTCCAGCAAAGGGAGATGGTCAGGAATAGTCTTGAAGGTTGGTGAAAACGGGAGCTCCAGCTCTCCCTGTCACCAGCTTGCAATCCACCTAGGGAGTACCGCCCTGTTCGACTTGTGCAACAGTCCACTTGCTGCGTGCTGAGGTAGCCTAGTCGTGTCACAGTGTGTAGGCTGTGTCTGCAATGTGGTGTGGTTGGTATGGTGATGTCATCTGCATATGAGGTAATGTTTGTGGGTGATTGGGGTGTAAGGATGCCATGCATGTATAGACTGAAAGGTGTGGGTGATGGAGAGGAGCCCTATGGAACTCCGTTAGGGAAATTTCGTGTTTTTGATTATTTGCCCTGGACTGTAACATGTGCCTGTCCACTAGATAAATAGCTGGCAAGCCAGTGTTTGATGTTGCTTTCCATATTTACCGGTCCCCGCCCCGGAGGTGCTCAGGGACGAGTATTGTTTTCACTCGGTTTGTCTGTTTTTGTGTGTCTGTCTGTCTGTCTTAACAACTTTACCCGAGAACTACTGGTGTGATTTTCATTAAAATTACAGGGATGATGGGCTATAACTTTCTGATCACCCAATTAAATTTTGGGCCAAGTTAGGCCGAGACCCAGGCCGTAGGCACCCCCCCCCCAAAAAAAAAAAAAATCGTTTTTTTCGCCATAACTCCTTTCAGAATCGTCATACCGACATGAAACCAAAACCTAAATGTGCATCTTTCAAATCTGCATCCTATAACATGCCTCATTACATTAGGGGAGGCCACCCCCAGTTAGTGGTAGGGGGGTCAGTGTTAGGTGGATCAGGCCTAAAATTTCAAATGGGCATAGAATCGTCCATTTTCATTCTATTTACTCCAAGTTTGATAAGTGACATCTTTGACTAGATATTATGTTGTCTTTATACTTCGGCACTAAGATGACTGCCGAGGATGGGTTTGCTGTGCTTTGGCACCGCTTCTCGTTGTGTTCTATATCTTGGTGACTAGTTTGCTTCAGGGGATGGCATCTAAGGCTTTACTATTATCCCTTGTTATGATAAGTGTTTGCTGAGCAGGTGCCATGGCGCTGACGCGGTTCGATGCTCGTTGTGTGAGATTAGTCAATAATGTGCTGGCAGAGTGCAGTGCTCTGAATCAGTGTTGTGAAGGAGCAAGGGAGATATGGGGAGTGACTGTTGAGAGTGAGGCATTCACTTATTTTGGATTGTGTACTAAGTAATGTTATGGTCTTGTCCAAATTACGAAGTGTTAGATCTTTGGTTTAAGAGTAGTGATGATTGTTCCGTGTTTCCAAATATTGGGAATGCAACAGTGTGCGTATGAGTAGTTGATGATGTCTGTAAAGACCTGGATACTTTGTAGTTCTAAATGTTTCATGCATAGATTACTGATGCCATCCGGCCATGTTCCTGTAGAGGTCTTTGTTTTCTTGATAATGTTAAGTATCTGTTCTGAAGTGAAGTAGGTTGCATTGTGATTGAGTAGAAAAGGCTGTCTGTGTTAAAAGGGCTGTTTATCAGATTCAGTGTGTTGGTGTTAAGTGACTTCAGTTTGTGTAGTGGTTTACGATTACTTTTGTTCTTTGTGGGAAAGGATGCGTTGTGCGTTGGAGGCGATGGCCGCGTGGATCTTGGAAGTGCATTTTCTAATTCAGTGACACTGTTAAATCTTTTCTAGACCAGAGACTTGTCTGTAGAATGACTGAGAATTGTTACAAAGGTCTTCCACATATCCGTTTTTTGGATACTAATTTTGTTGTTTATCTCATTGTTTAGTTCATGGAGCCTTGTGATGGTGTTCTGTATGTCAAGAGAAGCGAGTTGTGTTTAAGTTTGTCTTTGTCTTAAGAGGCGGACAATCTCCTTTATAAAGTTTGGATTGTAATGTCTTCTGGTGTCTTGTGGGATGTTTGTTGGCGTTGAGTATGATATTGTTGACCACTGTAATGTGTCAGTTAATATTGGTTTAGTGTGCTGAAGTGTTGTTCAGTTTTTTCAGTAAATTTTTTCCAGTCAGTTATCCTGTAGTTTGTGTGTGATAGGTGTGATCGTTCACGTTTGGATTGTGTCTTTGTGGTGATAATGATTTGGAGATGATCTGTACCGAGTCAGGGCTCTGTTTTGCCAAATGATGCCGAGTGCAGATGTTCGTGAAGAGAATGAGGTTAATGGGGAAGAAGGGATGTGGTCTGCCTGGTGTGGGATGAGGGGATATTGTGAGGTGTCGCTGAGAATGTACAGTACAAGACATCAAGAGGCAGTGCACTTCCAGACTCAGTGCATTCTGTCAGCTACAGGGCCAGACCTCTGAGGGGGGTGGAAATAAAAAATATCAGCAATAAATTATATTAGTGATGTCCTTTGCCTTCCCTGCAAGGGCTCCCATCGTATCTAACATCCACCACAACATCTTGTAAATCTTACAAAACAGTGCCCTATGCCTCACCATTGGCTTCACCTAAACCACTCCCACAGGTCACATTTAGACTTTGAAACCAAAGTCCTCCCTGTCATCTATCTATCTATATACCTAGGCTGCTTCCCCCAAGGAAAGGGAGGTAGCCGAGACAGGACGACACACTTCCAATTTACTCATCCATTCAAACACATTCATTCGCATCTTAACCCCAAAGGGGAGAACGGACAGATCTTCACTGCACCACACCACACAAGGGTCAACTGCGCAATGCAATCAGTGACATCCGCAGCAGGGCCCGACAGCAGAGCTGGTTTACCCCTGCCACATCATAACAGACCCATCCCCTTACCCACACCTGACCTGACTAGCTGGTCAGACCAAATGCAGGAGAATATCCCCTCAGGGCTGCGTCATCACTTATTCATTTACAATTTCTCTCCATTTATTTCTGTCACGCCCAGCCACGCTTCCTTGCTCAACAGACATCCCTCTCGCATCCAGCGCTCTCTTCACACTGTCCATCCATCTTATTCGTGGTCTTCCTCTCAGCATCAGATCTAGTTATCTTTTTCACCAATCGCTCATTATCCATTCCCTCTGTATGCTCAAACCATCGCAACACCCTCTGCTCAACTCTACCAGCCATCTCCCGAACAACTCCAGTTCTCCTTCGCACTTCATCATTTCGCACTCAATTCATACGCGTCACTCCACACATACTCCTCAGACACCTCATCTCCATTACATTCAAACTTTTCCTCTCTGCTACACCCATATTCCATGTTTCAATCCCATATAATGCAGTCAGTACCACAACACCCTCATACAGCCTTCTCTTTACATCCATTCTAAGCGAACGACATCTAAACACCTTTTTCATTCCTCCCAGCACCTTTCCTACTTCACATAATCTAAACTTCACCTCTGCATCTATTCTTCCATCCACAGCAACATGTGACCCTAGATATTTAAAACACTCTACCTCCTCAAGCAACTCGCCATTCAAAACTATATTCATCCCCCTACCATCTACCAACCTCGTACACTTCATCACTTTACCCTTATTCTCATTTACTTTCAATTTCCTCCTTTCACACACCCTTCCAAACTCCTCTACCAACTGTTTCAATCTCTCCTCTGAATCAGCCACCAGTGCAGTATCATCTGCAAACAGCAGCTGCTTCAGATTCCACTCTCCACCATCAACATTCACCAGACTCAAACCTCCACCTAAAACTCTTGCATTCACCTCCCTTACAACACCATCCATGTAAATATTAAACAACCAAGGCGACATCACACATCCTTGTCGCAGCCCCACTCTCACGGGAAACCAGTCAATCACAGCATTTCCCAGTCTTACACATGCTTTACTATTTATATAAAACCTTTTCACCCCTTTTAGTAACCTACCATCAAATCCATACAATCTTAAAACAGTCCACAAAGCCTCCCTATCAATTCTATCATACGCTTTCTCTAAATCCATGAACGCCCAAAACACATCCTTACCTTTTGTTAAATACTTTTCACACACCTGTCTCACAGCAAACACCTGATCCACGCATCCCCTCCCTCTCCTAAAGCCACACTGCTCATCACCAATCACTCCCTCTGTACCCTCTCTAACTCTCATGATTAACACTACCATAAACCTTACCTACAACACTCAACAGACTTATACCCCTAAAGCTAGTACATTCATACTTATCACCCTTGCCTTTATACAACGGGACCACACAAGCACTTGCCCAGTCAATTGGTACCATACCTTTCACAAAGCACACATTCAACAATCTTACTAACCAGTCAACAGTAGTCACTCCACCACCCTTCAGGCATTCCACAGCACACCTATCCGTACCTGCAGCTTTCCCTGTTTCCACCTCCTTTACTGCCTTCTCCACTTCCTCCTTCGTGATCAAAGAATCATTCAACTCTCCCAACACATTTATTCCTTACACCCTTTCATCTGCCACAATCTCAGCCACCCTTTCCTCCTCTACATTTAACAATCTTCCAAAATACTTTGCCCATCTCTTCCTTACTGCATCCATCTCAACTAACATCCTTCCATCCTCTGCTTTTACTTGTTTTTCCTTCCCAGACTCTCCCCTTCGCACCCTTTTCACCTCCTTCCAAAACATTTTCTTATTCTGTTGAAAATTCTCTGTCAGCCGCCTACCCCACCTCTCATCTGCTGCCACTTTAGCATCACGCACAGCCCTTCTCGCCCTATTCCTCTTTTCCTTATACCTTTCATATGACATCTCATCCTACCTCTGCAGCCACACTTCATATGCACTTCTCTTCTCAGCCACAGCCATACTTACTTCCTCGCACCACCATTCACTTCCTTTTCTGACACCACCACCCACCCGTCTCACACCACACACCTCTTCTGCATGCCCCACCATAGCACTCTTAAACAACTGCCATTCCTCCTCCACACTGCCATATTCCTGATCTTTCACTGCGTTCCACTCATCTTTCAATTTCTCCTGATACTCTATCTTTTTCTCTCTTTTATCCAACTCACTCACTTTCAAAACCTCCCTGCCACACCTAACCCTTCTAGCTCTCACCCATCTCTTACCTACTCTTAACTTTCCCTCCACCAGGTAGTGGTCAGACATACCTCCACCCTCCCCTCTCAGAACTCTCACATCCAACAATCTTCCTATTACATTCCTAGACACAACCACATAGTCCATCAATGCTTTATCCACAACCATTCCACCCTCCTGTCTCACCCATGTATAATTATAAATATCTTTCTTCTCGAACAGCGTATTTCTAATCACCATCTCTCGCTCAACACACATCCCTATCATTCGTTCACCATTTTCATTTCTACCAGGCACACCATGCGTACCAACTACACCTTCAACTGCTACATTTTCCACTCTAGCATTCAGATCTCCCACCATTACCTCATTCACATTTGCTCCAAAACTTTGCAGACACTCATCAACATCATTCCAGAAAGACTCCCCCTCTTCTTCATCCCTTTCACTACCAGGCCCATATGCACTCACAAACACCCACAACTGACGTTCAAATTTCGCTTTCACCCACATCAGTCTCGACGACACCTCCTTCCATTCAATCACATACTGCTGTACTGCCGGACTCACTAACAAGGCCACACCTTCTCTTGCCCTTCCTCTATCATCAGATGACAATATTCCATTCACTCTTCCAAACATAGACTCACTCTTCCCTTTCATCCTCGTTTCACTCAAAGCTAACACATCCAACTTTCTTTTCACAAACATTCTCCCAATCTCCTCCCTTTTAGCCTCAATCGTACTACGAGTACATCCACGCACATTCATAGACCCAATCTTCAGGGTACGGGGATAACTCAGTCCCCCATCCCTTTCTCCCCCATCCATCATCCAGTCCTATGTCGCCCATGATGAGCGTAGGAGCCCGGGACTTAATCAGATAAGGGGTGGCCACAAACAAATCGCCTCCATGTCGCTTTGTCCCCTCGCCATTTAATTGCCCTGCTCCCAGCTCACACACACCCCTCTCTCATATACCTCTCCACTCCATCCCTTCATGTCATCCTTGGCCTCCCCCTCCCTTTCCCCCCCTCCACCTCACTCATATATATTATCCTCGTCAGTCTCTCACTCTCCATTCTCTCCACATGTCCAAACCACCTCAGTGTGTTTCTTTTAACGCGTCCTATCACATCCACACCACAATGCTCCTTCACTTCCTCATTTGTCAGTCTGTCTTTCCATGTGATTCAACATGCTCCTCTCAAATAACTCATTTCCACTGCTCTCACTCTTGTGTCCCTCCAACAAGGTCCAAGCTTCACATCCATATGTTAGAGTTGGTATCACAATACTGTCATGTAGTAACTTTTTCACATCCATGCTCACTTCTGTTTCTTATCACTGCTTTTAAAGAACCAACAACGTTTCGTCCTTGTTGTACCCTTTCAAGCACTTCACCCTCTAAACTTCCATCCTTACTCATCACACTACCCAAGTATTTAAACGCACTCATATTTTCCATTTCCTCCTCATCCATCCTCACTGTACATTCATTGATTTCATTTCTCTCTAAGACCATAACTTTTCTCTTCCCTACATTTACCTTTAGATTCCGTTTCTTACAAACTCTCCAAAACTCATTCACCAAGCCTTGCGGCTCCCCTTCGTCTTCAGCTAACAACACAGTATCATCTGGAAACAACAGTACAGGAAGTTTCCACACACTGCCGTCTCTCATTAGGGCCGCTTCAACGTCCACATCCCTACCTTGTACGTCTTTTATAACCCCGTCCATATACAGATTGAACAGTCATTTAGCACATCCCTTTTTCAGTCCAACCTTCAAATAGAAAAATTCACTCAGTTTGCTGTCCACACGCACTGCAGCCTTAGCACCCTCGTACATACTCTTCACGGCATTCAACAACTTCCCATTTACTCCATATATTCTTAATACTTTCCACAGTCTTTGTCTATCTGCACTGTCATATGCCTTCCCCAGCTCCATGAAGGCCGCATACCACTTCTTTCCCCCGCTCTAGAAAGTTTTCCACTAAAGATCGAAGAATGAATATCTGATCATCACAACCTCTGTCACTCCTAAAACCTCCCTGTTCTTCTCGAACTAATTCCTCTGTTACTTCCCTAACTCTGTCAGTAAGTATCCTACCGTATACTTTTCCTATTACACTAAGAAGGCAAATACCTCTATGATTACCGCACACGCCTTTTCCCCCCTTTCCTTTGTACAGGGGAGTAATTACAGTATACCTGACTTTTAATCCTCCGGGACTCTACCTTCCACCCTTGCCAATCTGCACAGCTTCCACATCCATTCTACTGCTATCTGTCCTCTATGCATCAGCATTTCACCACATACTCCATAAATTCCTGGGGCTTTCCCCATTTTGACCTCTTTCATTCCTTCCACAACTTCCATCCTACTGATTTCTCCCTCTCTTCTCACATCCCTCCTTCTGCCAGCCATTCCCCAGCCACTTGTACTCCCATTACTTTCATTCTCTATGTTCAACAACTCCTTAAAGTGTTCTCTTCATCTGTTCACTTTTTCTCCCTTCTCCACTACTAATCTACCATTTATATATTTTACTTTCCGACTAACCTCTTTAACACCCTGTCTGACTCTCATTACTACCTCTTTCCAGTATATTTTCTTACATTCCATCCACTTTACTCTCAAATTCCTACCAAATTCCTCATCCACTCTCTTTTTACTCTCGCATACTAATCTTTCCACCTCTCTCTTCCTCTCTACATACAACTCTCTCCTCCGTCCCACTACTTCCTCCACATTCCTGTTTCCCATCCACTCAGTAGCGTATATGCTTTCTTCTTCTGTGCTAGAACCTGTCTCGCCTCTTCATTCCACCATGCTGTTCCTTGCACCCCCTTTCGCCTTCTCTTAACCCCAAACACCACCTCACTTGCTGCACAGATTTCTTTTGTGAATATCTTGCACACACCATCCACGTCCCCCATCTGCTCCAAATCATATTTACCCAATCGCTCCTCCATTTCTGTCTTATATTCTGCTTTTTTTTTTTTTTCCATTCCACTTGTAACCTTTCCACACTCCTTGTATGAACCACTTCCTCCTTTCCTTCCCTTCTTCTATTCCTCCATTTCATTTGAACCTTGACTTTGACCACCGTCAAATGGTGGTCAGAAAGTCCACTCCCCCAACCTCTATATGCTCTTGCATCCATTACACACCTTCATATTCTATCATCCACACACACAGAATCACTCATTGCCTTCCGTTCATTCAGTTCACCATCAACCCTTCTCATCACTCGCCACATATACCTGTGAATCATTTTGTGTCTGAAGATGGTATTGGCTATCACCAACCCCCTCCCGGCACAAATGTCCACTAAAGCACTGCCATTCTCATCTATCTCAGCAGGCACACCCACTCATCAACTACTCCATCCACCTTCACATTCCTTACTATTTCTTTCATATTTCCAACCAAAAACACTCTCTCATTCCTTGCAATCGTTTCCATGCACGCTTCTACATTTGTCCAGGATTCTTCTTTCACTTTGCTTGCACGATCTTGCATTTGTGCATACACGCACACAATCACCCACATTTGTAGTCCAACTTTCACTCTTACCCACACAATATTTGAGCCTACTGATCCATACTCTCGAATTTTCTCCTTCCATCTCTTGCACACAACACTACACAATCATTCTTTTGCCCTCTCATTCTCACCCACTCTCGTTCATATACCGCATCCATACTCCCATTCTCTCACACTTTCACCTCACCATTTAGTTTCAGTTAATCCACATACTGTACATTCACTTTTGCACCCTCAAGCACCTGGACAATCTCTCTCTCCTTCACCTCATGACTTGCACCCCCTACATTCCATGTCGCAATCCGTACCATGTCCTTTGTTCGTTTCTTAGTCGTCAACTGTTGGTCAGTCCTAGTCTGTGGCTTCTTGTTAGTATTTTAGTTAGTTGTTCTCTGGGGAAGGGCACTAACCCTCCGCCAACCCACTTGTTGTCACGTAGAGAACACGTGTTGGTTAGTCCTAAGGTTACCACCCAGCGTCGTCAGTGATTTCCTGGTTTACAGGATATATAATATATATATATATATATATATATATATATATATATATATATATATATATATATATATATATATAAATTTGGTTTTACGCCAGGTATCCTCGAAGGGCTAAGGCGTTGCCCCTGGGTAGAGGACTTTTGGACTGGAGCGTGTAGCATTTTCTGACCGGATGCCCTTCCTGATGTCTGCCAGTGACCCTTGGGTGGATTCGATCCTCTAACCCTTCGGTCAGAGCGGAGCGCTCTAACCCACTGAGCCACGGCTGCTGTATATATATATATATATATATATATATATATATATATATATATATATAAAGAGCCTCATTGTTTGTTTGTTTGTCTTTCAGTCACTCTCAAACAAAGGACCAGACACCCCCAGACCCATATATATTCTGAATCAGGGTGACCCAAGGTTGGTTTTGGAAGGGTCAGATTCAGCTATGGGTCATTTGAGGTCTCCCGTAGAGTGTTCGCCTTTTTGGTCCGGGCAACGCGGGTGCCCCTGCAGCTCAGTTTGTGGCATGGTGACTGACATGACCTCCAGTTCGGACATAGGCTGTGTGAGGTTGACCTCCGAGGTCATTTGATGTCACCATTAATACACACTCGAACGACTGGGCCCAGCAGTGTAATTTTTGACATGGAGACTCACATGACCTCCATTTCGGACATGGGATGTGAATTGACCTCCTAGGTCATTTGAGGTCACCGGTCGCAGGTCGTTTGAGGCCACCGGTAATGCACGCTCAAACGACTGGACCCGTCAGCTCAGTTTTTGGCATGGAGACTCTCATGACCTCCAGTTCGGACATAGGCTATGTGAGGTTGACCTCCGAGGTCAAATATTCAAGAGCTTCACACGGTAGCATTATAATGCGTATATGTCTAGTTGCAGCATTCTCCCTTTGTCACATTGTTATATTACATTACCATTTCATAATCATTTTGTCACTCACGTAATCAATGGTTCGAGGTTTACTGTAGTATTACATGGCCAGAATGTGTCTTTTCCACACCAAATAATTACATATTACTTGCCTTAATAATATACGACCCCTGCTGTGCATCACACACCTCTTTCATTCAACCTGCATACTCAGCTAAAATCCTGCCAACAGCTGTACCATCAATACCCCTCTCACCATACCTTCCAGCTACTCCTCTTAACCCCTACTGTATGACATACAGTACATGCCTAAAAGAACGAGATGAGAAGGCCGAGGAATGAGAGCGTTAAAAGCCAAAATACAGTACGCCCATTAACTACCACGAGTTTTTAAGCGTTAAAAGACACACTACAGTACTCCTGTGGATTACCACGAGTTTATGTTTTACTAGTTTACGTACGGAATTACCCCTTGTTTTTTCTTTTCCTCCTTGTTTCAACGTCATCATGCACTATATATATATAAATATATATATATATATACCTAGGCTGCTTCTCCCAAGGAAAGGGAGGTAGCCGAGACAGGATAACACACTCCCCATTTACTCATCCATTCAAACACATTCATTCGCATCTTAGCCCCAAAGAGGAGAAGGGACAGATCCTCACCGCACCACACCACACAAGGGTCAACTGCACAGTGCAATCAGTGACATCCGCAGCAGGGACCGACAGCAGAGCTGGTTTACCTCTGCCACATCGTAAGAGACCCATCCTCTTACCCGCACCTGACCTGACTAGCTGATCAGACCAAATGCGGGGGAATATCCCCTCAGGACTGCGTCACCATTTATTCACTCACAATTTCTCTCCGTTTATTTCTGTCACGCACAGTATCTATCTATCTATCTATCTATATCTATCTATCTATCTATTTATCTGTCTATCTATCTACATATATATATACTTGTAATATACATATTGTATATACATATATACCGTATAATACACAAATTGTATATAAATATACGTATTATATATATGTATATATATAATATACATGTACAGTATACAGATATTGTATATATGTATATATGATGTACATATATTTACTTACATACGTGTATATATATATATATATATATATATATATATATATATATATATATATTGTGGTAGGTGGGGACGGTCTTCATCCACTCACTCGATGTAGTGCTGCACTCGGGTGTCTGCTCTTTTCTCTCTTCCATCCTTCTTTCCTTCCATCCTCTTCTGTCTTTCCTTCATTCTTTCATCTTCCTTTTGCCTGTGGGTGACTCTACACTGAGTGACAAGCCAAATAGTCTCCTGTACACCAGGAAACCATTTACTACGCTGGGTGGCAACCATATAGCTAAATTTTGGCGCCTGGTGGTTTAGTGGGTAATTATTGCGCTCTAATCGGATTGAGCCGGTGAAGGTTTATATCCAAGGGGTGGTTGGGGTTTACTGCTCACGTAATGCCACTCAGAGATGAGTGAGGCTGGTCACTCCCATCTTAAATATCAGGACCAACTTGACTAGCCCCGGGCTCCTACGCTCCTCGCGGGGCAACGTAAGATTGGATGATGAATATATATATATATATATATATATATATATATATATATATATATATATATATATATTTCATCTCATCAGCCGTGTGAGTGTCCACTTTAGGACCGGCCTATCCCGACCGAAGTGGGGACGATACAGCCACTGTGTCTCTGCCAAGTGGCTTAAGCTGTCTGGTAGAGATTGTATGTAGGGTGAGAAGTGCTTGTAAGTGTAATTTTAGTGTTGGAGTGGCTTTGGATGTGTGTGTAGTCTGTGAACCAAGTGTAATCGGCCCGCGCAAGCCGACTGGGTGCAAGCATACTTTATAGTTTGCGACACTAGTTCAACCACAGCACCCCTTGTGTCCGCCAGTGCAGTACGTGGCCAGAAGAACACTCCCAAAGTTTATTACCCTGGCGGGGCGCGAACCCTCGTTCTTCAGTGTACGAAAACGTACACTTTACCACTGTTCCACTGAGGCTCCATATATATATATATATATATATATATATATATATATATATATATATATATATATATATATATATATATATTGTTAACAATATCATAATCATAATAACTGTATAAATTTCACTGTGAGAAAAGCAATGATTGTTTATGAAATAAATGATTACTAAATAACATTAGTCTTCCTAAACGATATTGTTATGCTTAATGACCGAGTATTTTAGTCACCAAAAGAAAACGTCTAGGGTTTGCAGCCATAGGTACTGAGGTGATATAGAGAGTCAAGTGTGAATCTTTCCTGCATTACAGAGCACACACACACACACACACACACACACACACACACACACACACACACACACACACACACACACACACACACACACACACACACACACACACACACACACACAGATGGGAATGAATTAATGCCGCAGTGGAATGGATTGCGGAGGTCTGTCAAACTGTGTATTGCCAGATGCCTTAATCCCGTAAGGGGTGGCCACAAACAAATCGTCTCCATGTTGCCCTGTCCCCCGCCATTTCATTGCCCTGTTCCCAGCTCACACCCTACTCTGTCATATACTTCTCCATTCCATCCCTCCATCTTATCCTTGGCCTCCCCCTCTCTCTCCCCCTCTCCACCTCACTCACATACACCACATCAGTCTCTCATTCTCCATCCTCTCCATATGTCCAAACTACCTCAGTGTGTTTTTCCTAACGCTTCCTATCACATCCACATCCACACCACAACGCTCCTTCACTTCCTCATTTGTTAGTCTGTCCCTCCATGTGATTCCACATGCTCCTGTCAAATAACTCATTTCCACTGCTCTCACTTTTGGCTTCTATCCTTCCAACATGGTCCAAGCTTCACTTTCATACGTTAGAGTTGGTATCACAATACTGTCATGTAGTAACTTTTTTACTTCCATGCTCGCCTCCCTGTTTCTTACCACTGCTTTCAAGGAACAAGCAACCTTTCTTCCCTGTTGCACCCTTTAAAGCACTTCACCTTCTAAACTTCCATCCTTACTCATCACACTACCCAAGTACTTAAACGCACTCACATTTTCCATTTCCTCCTCATCCAGCCTCACTGTACATTCACTGACTTCATTTCTCTCAAAGACCATAACTTTACTCTTCCCTACATTCACCTGTAGATTCCGTTTCTTACACACTCTTCCAAACTCATCCACCAAGCCTTGCAGCTCCCTTTCGTCTGCCCTTAACAACACGGTATCATCTGCAAACAACAGTACAGGTAGTTTCCAAACAGTGCCCTCTCTCATTAGGGCCGCTCCAACATCCACTGCCCTACCTTGTATCTCTTTTATAACTTCAGTCATATACAGAGTGAACAACTGTGGAGACGACACACCATTGTTTCAACCCATTCTTCAAATAGAAAAATTTACTCAGTTTACTGTCCACACGCACTACAGCCTTAGCACCCTCATACATACTCTTCACGGCCTTCCTCAACTTCCCATCTACTCCATATGTTCTTAATACTTTCCACAGTCCTTGTCTATACACCCTGTCATATGCTTTCTCCAAATCCATGAAGGCCGCATACAACTTCTTTTCCTTCTCTAGAAACTTTTCCACTAAGAATCTAAGAATGAATATCTGATCTATACAACCTCTTCCCTTCCTAAAGCCTCCCTGTTCTTCTCCAACTGATTCCTCTGTTATTTCCCTTACTCTGTTAATAAGTATTATACCATATACTTTTCCTGTTACACTAAGAAGACAAATGCCCCTGTGATTACCACACACTTCTTTTTCCCCTTTTACTTTGCACAGGGGAATAATTATACGTGACTTCCAATCCTCCGGGACTCTGCCTTCCTCCCAGGCCAAACTGCACATCTTCCACATCCATTCTACTACTGTCGGTCCTCCATGCTTCAACATACCATCACACACTTCATCAATAATTTCTGAGGCTTTCCCCATTTTAACTTTCTTCATTGCTTCCACAACTTCCATCCTACTGATTTCTTCCTCTCTTCTCACATCCCTCCTTCTGCCATCCATTCCCCAGCCTCTTATACTTGCATTACTTTCATTCAGGTAGAGTGAAAAAAAACTCGCTGTGTAGTTTAAAAAAAAAAAAAAAAAGTATGTGGGAACGCTATAGATGTAATTGGTACACGCAAGGGAAATATTAAGTTACAATAGTGATGAATTCCCTTGAAAAGGGGGTGAATTTAAAAGAGGCTGCATCGAACTGAAATACAGATTTAGAGCGCGTAATGGACACTTATCAGCAACCCCCTCAAGCTGCTCAGCATGAAAATGAACCTACTGTATGTGTGTTGCTGAGTGCTGCGACCTGTGGCCTTCTCTCTCAAAAGCAGATAATCATATTAATGTAGTTGATCATAACAATAACAAGCCTTTAATAAAGACGTATCCCCACTATTAGGTAAAGAATATATAGATATACATTAATAAGTATGGCAGTTTCATATATAGGGGCATAAACTAGGACTCGTACACTATCTCTTTAAGTGAAGATGATTCCAAGATACAGCTTTTTACAGATTAGTTTCCTTATACGAAAATAACT
>NC_137058.1:23389085-23446585 GCF_032717465.1 Coenobita brevimanus
GCTATTGGAAAGCCTTACCACGATTATGGATACTCCGATAATAATGATGATGATGATGATTGCAGCCTGCTGATGGTGGATGCCATTCGGTGCCCCATTTGCAGAAAGTACCACCACAATGTGCAGCTCTCTGTGAACGTCTCTCTCCTTAGCCTTACGTCCTACACCGACTTCAAGGTAATGGGTCCACCCTTGGAACTCTTGATTGTCAGCTTTAGGGAACCCTGTTACAGTATAGCAGCCCCTGTGTATCCCTAGATCTGCACTCTGTTTTATCTTTAACAGTATTTTCACGCATGAAGGATCTGTAGGTATGCCAGGTATGTCTGTTTGCCATCGAGCCCATTTTTATTTGTTTTTCGAATGAGCATTAAATCATTATTTTTACTCAGTTATTATCCAGGCTTTCGTATTATTTCCCAACACTTTATGTGTACTAAGTGTTCAGAGTTCTTGAAACGTATTGCTCTCAACGACTGGATGTTTATGTTTGCTCTTGAGAGAGGTGGGAAAGTAATTTTCTACTCTTTCATATGTAACTGAATCTCCTGTTCTTTCCCTATTTGCTGTGAACACACTGCTCTGAAGGGTGAGCCTTTCCGCGGCAGGGAAAGGAGGAGGAGCATCAGCAACGGAGACTGTAACTTCGTCAAGGGGGACCAAACGTCTTTAATTCCCTTCGTCTTCTGCGTCCTGCAGGAAAGACCAAGGCCCATAGAACCAAGAGGTCAGCACGCCAGCGTGCTAACTTGGTACAGGTTGGCGCAGGAGGTGGGTCTAAAGTGGCGTGACGTCACAGAAAGGGAAGACTGAGGGTAGTACAAGTCAGCAGAGATCAGGCTAGGCATGTCAAGTACAGAGTACCTATCAGTGGGAACTCTTGTTTTCTGATGCGACATCTGTTAATGTAGAGTGCCCAATACTTGTGCAGTCTTTGGCTGCCACTCAGTATGTGTAAAAGGTGGCAATATTACTTCTCAAAGACGAGGAACTGAGGAGTAAATGGATTAATGTATGCAAACGACGAAATGATATGAGTCCTGCCACTTCGTATATATGCAGCGCCATTTTGAAGCTACAGCATACGAAAGAAGTCTTAAATATGAGTTACTAGGACTACCAGTACCTTCAGATCAAATAAGATTCAGACCCGGGGCCTTACCACCGCTTCGTTTACCTATCAGAACAGGCACAGAATGTTTATATAATAATAATAATAATAATAATAATAATAATAATAAATATGGAGAGACAATAGGTTGAAAGCTTCTTGGTTTGAGAGAGAGAGAGAGAGAGAGAGAGAGAGAAAGGGTAAATTATGGCTTTAACCATACCTCTAAAATAATTTATTATTTTCACACTGGTGCTGATGGTGGTTAGTAATATTATTATTACTTTAGTTTAAACATTATTATTATTATTATTATTATTATTATTATTATTACTATTACTATTATTTAATTTTTTTTTATCATTTTTACATGTATTTGTGCTATCCATTTTAATTTGAGAGAGAGAGAGAGAGAGAGAGAGAGAGAGAGAGAGAGAGAGGGGGAGGGAGGGAGAAAGAGAGGTTAAGTAAAGTATGGCCTTGACCTCACTCATAATCCTTCCAGTGTTACTATCATAATGTTTCAACACAATAAATGTTAATTTTGTCATTAAAATGAGCTGGCAGATACGTTGTTATCTTCCCTTCTTATGTTCTCAAGTAGTTAACGGAGAGTTAGAAAAACTTGGGCATTTCACACACACCCAATTCACGAATAATATACCTAATTGGCAACTGTTGGCAGTGATTCATCCTCTCTCTCTCTCTCTCTCTCTCTCTCTCTCTCTCTCTCTCTCTCTCTCTCATATATATATATATATATATATAACACATCAGTAAATTGGAAAATGTATTCCTTAATGACGATCTCCTGACAAGAACAATAATTTCACGATTATTCGTGATTATTAACCGCTTCATTTCAGCCATGATGACAGCAACAACGAACAGTAGGCGTGTGAAAAAAAGGTTTAGGTAATGTGAAAAAAAAAAGACGAGTAATGGAAAAATATTCAACAGTGGGGAGAGAGAGAGAGAGAGAGAGAGACGGTGACGTCTGGCCACTCGAGTCCTACCCGCTACGTCACGGCTTGCCAAACCCAAACCCCGCCTACATGCGTACTCTGGCTGCTGAGTTGACCTCTTGGTTTTATGGGCCTTGGGAAAGACCATGGTTGGCCTGGGGGGTGCGAGAGGAATCTTCGCACAGGGATGACTGTCCTCTGCGCCATTTTACACTGGAGAAAGTGATTCTCCGGCAGTCAATTCCTTCCTCCTTACACTTTGCAGGAGATTAATCCTGGGCTTTGTACTGTACACGATACTTTTGCCCAGTTTGCTATCACACATCACAAGCAGTAGATAAACACGTGAATTCGTTCAGTGTAACCCTTGCAATAAATAGAGCCACCTCACATGCACCACACTCAAAAATGAAGACAGAACTGTAACAAACAACGTGAACCATTTTGGATAAATGAAGAGGTGAGGAGAAGGGTAAGAACAAAGAAAGATCTAAATAAGAAAAGAAGAAACGTAAATATAGAGTTGGAAAGAAAAGAGTGGTACAATAAGTATATGGATCTGAAGAAGTAAGTTAAATGCATGGTAAAGGAAGAAATCTGCAAACATGAAGATAAAGTAACGCAAGAGATACAAAAAAGTAAAGACAGAGGAAAAAACATTTGGGTACACATCAGTTAACTAAGGAGAAAACATCAGAAAAATGAAACAGATTTAATACTACACGACAGTGACGAAAGAAAACATGCAAAATATGAAACAGTTAAAAACTGAAGACTATTGGAAGCAGTTCTGTATAAAAAATAAAAAAAATAAATAAATAAATAAAACTGTGTACGTACCTAACATGTGGAACCCTTAAACAAAAGAAAAAAAAGAACGGTACCAAGGCGCAGCAAACCCGTCTGCGGCAGTCATTTTAGTGCTGACATAAACACAACAGGATATCTAGTCACATATGTCGCATATCAAATTTGGAATAAATTAGGTGAAAGTTGACGATTTTATGCCCATCTGAAATTTTAGGCCCGACCCACCCGACATTGACCCTCCTACCGCTAACTAGGGGGTGACCTCCTGATGTAATGGGGCATTTTATTGGATACAGATTTGAAAGATGCGCCTTTAGGTTTTGGTTTCATGTAGATATGACGAATTTGAAAGGAGTTATGGCGAAACAACGATTTTTATCCCTAATCGTTCTTCTACATTTTTCTGGCCTATTGCCTGGGCTGTGGCCCAATTTGGCCCCAAATTGAATCAGGTGATGGGAACGTCATAGCCCATCATCCCTGTAATTTTAGTCAAAATGGCACCGGTAGTTTTCGCATAAAGTTGGTTACTGACAGACAAACAAACAGACAAACCAAGTGAAAACAATACCCGTCCACGAGCCCCTCCGGAGCAGGGTTGGGTAATAAGATAAATAATTCTACAACGCACCGAACTTAGTAGCCACTGAAGCTGACAAACCTTTCCCGAGAGTGCTGATTGACTATATAGACGTGGTACACCGAAACGATAAAAATATAACCCCAGTGACTGACTACGAGAGACAAAAGGCATACTAAAGAATAAAAAAGCTGCTGGAAAGATAGAATAAGCCTGAAATATATAAATCGTTAATGGTTAATGAAGTTTGCATAAGAAAGAGAACTGACTTATATAACCAGATACAAGAAAATGGAGAGATACCAGCAGAGTGGAAAACCTCACAGACAATATTGATAAAGAAAAAAAAAATCCAACTGTGTAAAATCTGAGACCCATTGTAATGACAAGCTACCCCATGAGATTTCCAATCATAAAACAAAAGATTGAAAGCCACGTAACAAACAGCAATGATATGCAAGAAACACAAGCTGGATTTTCAAAGGAGAGAAGGATAGAAAACAACCTTATGAATTTACCTTACTATATAGGAAAACGAGCATTAACAGTGGCCTCCACAGACTACAGCAAAGCCTTTGATTCTAAAACAAAGGGGCGCAGTAATAAAAATCTTTAAAGAATATGGAATATTTTTTTTTTTATGCGAGGAAGAAGGAACCAAAGGCCATGAGCCCGCAGTAACAGTTCCCTCCAAGAGAAAAACAAAATACAATAGAGAGCCAAATTCAAGATACGATCATTTTGAGATGCCTGGACACACTGCGTTTGAAAGACTGGAGATCATAGGCAGAAGGAAATACAGACAGAGGGAGACAGTTCCAGAGCTGACCTGTTGCATAAGTGAAAGACTGGGAGTAACGGTTTACTCTTGCATTAGAGAGTTGGACAGAAAAGGGATGAGAGTTTGCTGCCAGACGGGTGCTACACGCCCATCGTAGAGGTGGAGGAATGCAAGCAGACAGTTCAGAGGAGCAGTGACCATTAAAGTAGCGATAGAAAAGAGATAAAGATGCAACAGTGCGGCGAAGAGACAGAGGTTGAAAGGAGCCAGTAAGAGGAGGAGAGTTAATGAGACGAAAAGCCTTTGACTCCACCCTATTGAGAAGAGCTGTATGTGGGGAGCCTCCCCACACATGAGAGTTGTACTACACACAGGGGTGGATAAAACCCCTGTATAGAGTCAACAATTATGCAGGGGTAAAGAAAGAGCGGAGTCGGCTTAGCACACCCAATCTCTTGGAAGCAGATTTTACAAGAGGTGTAATATGATCTTTCCAAGATAAGTCCCGAGTAAATGAAACCCCAAGCATGTTCAAGGATGATGCAGGATTAAGCTGAATATTATTAAACATTAGTGGGTATACCTGTGGAAGATTTTGTCGGGTTGATAGGTGTAAGAACTGAGTCTTGGATGCATTAAAAATAACCATATTATTTTTACCCCAGTCAGAGATACGAGCCAAGTCAGACATTAGGTGTGCCATAGCCTCATCCCTTGTTTGTTGAAGTAACTGTTGAGATGGGCGTTGCGGGAACCAAATGGAAAGGTGAAGGGTGGAGTCATTAGCATATGAGTGGATAGGGTTAGATGTACAGCTTAGAAGATCACTGATGAATAAAAGGAAGAGAGTTGGTGATAGGACAGAGCCCTGAGGAACACCACTGTTGATAGATCTAGGAGAAGAACGATGGCCGTCTACAACAGCGGCTATAGAATGACCAGAAAGGAAGCTAGTGATGAAGGCACAGATAGAAGGATAGAAACCGTAGGAGGGCAGTTTGGAAATTAAAGATTTATGCCAGACTCGATCGAAAGCCTTTGAGATGTCAAGTGCAATGGCAAAGCTTTCACCAAAGTCCCGAAAGGAGGATGACCAGGAGTCTGAAAGGTAGGTGAGAAGATCGCCTGTGGAGCGTCCCTGACGGAATCCATACTGACGATCGGAAAGAAGGTTGTGATAAGAAAGATGCCTTAAAATATTTCTATTGAGAATTGACTCAAAAACTTTTGAAATACAGGACGTTAAAGCAATTGGACGATAGTTGGAATTGGACGATAGTTGGAGGGTTGGGAGTGGTCACCCTTCTTTGGGACTGGCTGAATGAGTACAAACTTCCAGCAAGAAGGAAAGGTACAAGTTGACAGACGAAGGCGAAAGAGTTTGCCTAGGCAGGGTGTAAGCACAGAAGCACAGTTCTTGAGAACAACAGGAGGGACTCCATCAGGCCCATATGCCTTGTTAGTACTGAGGCCAGTGATGGCAGAAAATGCATCAACTGAAGAAATTTTAATGTCAGCCATGAGGAAGTCAGAGGGGGGAAGTGATGGAGGAACAGCACCGGAATCGTCTAAGGTGGAATTGGAGGAGAAAGTCTGTGCAAAGAGATCTGCTTTATCAGTAGAAGAAATAGCTACAGAACCATCAGAGTAGAAAAGAGGAGGGAAGGATGATGAGGTAAAGTTGTTAGAAAGATTTTTGGCAAGGTGCCAGAAGGAGCGGGAAGAATTTGAGTTGGAGAGTTGAGAGCATTTAGTATGGATGAAATTATTTTTAGTAGAGCGAATAACAGACTTAGCACGATTCCGGGCAGAAACGTAAAGATGATGTGATTCAGGGGTGGGTTGGCTCCGTTACCTTTTATAGGCCCTCTCCTTGTTGAGGATAGCATTAGAACAAGCGTGATTAAACCAAGGCTTTCTTGCGTTAGTCAAAGGATATGAGAAAGGAATGTATGCTTCCATGCCCGAGAGAATAACCTCCGTAATGCGCAAGGCACACTCAGATGGCTCCCGGCCATGGAAGCAATAATCATTTCAGGGAAAATCAAAGAAGTACTGCCTGAGGGCCTCCCAGTTTGCGGCTCCAAAATGCCACAGACGACGTTTCCCTGGAGGGTCCACAGGCTGTACCGGAGTGATAGGACAGGTTAAGGTAATAAGGTTGTGATCGGAGGAGCCCAATGAAGAGAAAAGATTAACAGAGTAAGCAGAAGGATTAGTTGTGAGGAAGAGGTCAAGTATGTTGGAGCTATCTCCAAGGCGGTCAGGGATACGGGTAGGGTGCTGTACAAGCTGCTCTAGGTCATTAAGGATAGAAAAGATGTAGGCTTGTTCACCAGGTGGATCCGTGAAAGGAGAGGAGAGCCAAAGGTGGTGGTCAACATTTAAATCTCCTAGAATGGAGATTTCAGAGAAAGGAGAAATGGATAGAATGTGTTCCATCGTAGAAGTAAGATAGTCAAAGAATTTTTGATAGTCAGTAGAATTAGAGGATAAGTAAACAGCACAGATATATTTAGTCAGAGAATGACAGGAAAGCCGAAGCCAGAGTGTAGAGAATTCAGAAGAATCGAGTTCAGGAACACGAGAGCAAGATAAGTCGTTGCGTATATATACACAACAGCCACCTTTGGCTTTGAAATGAGTATAGAGAAAGTAGGAGGATACAGAAAAGGGTTTGCTGTCAGCTGCCTCAGACAGCTGAGTCTCCGTTAGAAAAAGAAGGTGAGGTTTAGAGGAGGAGAGGTGGTGCTCAACAGAGCGAAAGTTAGAGGAAAGGCCGCGAATGTTGCAGAAATGAAGAAGAGAGTCAGACAGTGGTTCCAGGCACCTCGAGTCGTCATCGGGAGATGGGCGGATGGAAAGAAAACTCGACGTGGTACAAGGCGTTAGCCTTGGGCTCAGGAGCGACTGATCCATGTCCAATTGATGTTCACATGGAACCCTTCTCCACATCGGTCTACAAGGGAGTCTCTCTCGATTAGTTGCTACTACCACCCAAAAATAGTTGACAATCTAAAAATAATCAATGAAAAGGACAAAACCTATGTAACATTACTGGGAGACAGAGACAGCAATATCAGTAACAAGTGGCCTAAGACAGCTGTGTACTGGATCCACAGCTCTACGTAAACTCATAACCTACCAAATACTCAGAGAAACAGAAAGCAGGAGCAGAGGCTTTCAAAATGATCAGATTAAAATAAACGCACTGTACTTTGTAGATGACGGGACACAACTCAGCCACTTCTTACAAGAAGCAAATAAATAAACTAATAAATATACTCACACAACCAAGTAAAGACTGAGGACTAGAAATCAAGAAAGAGCAAAATACTATAATAATAAAAAATACGGAGGATCAACCAGAACACACAGAAAACATTCATGTAACTTCAAGCTTCAAGTACCTGGACATACATATAATACCAGACATTATTTTACAGACTGCAAAAACCATGTGGTGGAAACAGCACATAAATGGCCAACCGAGCTAACTCTATAATGCTTCAAAACCGTAATACGTTACTGATCGCAGAGACTTTCAGGAAAAGTGTAGTACTACCTGCCATATTATATGGAACCAACGTAATACATGTGAATGAAATGAGATCAGGAAGCTACAACGGATTGAAAATCAAGTATATACCCAAATACTAGGAGCTCCCAGGTATGCCCAGGTGGCAACACAAAGGAGAAGTAGGATTCTTACTGATAAAATCAAGGTCAGTAGAAGGTAAGATACGATACCTTAAATCAGTATTTAAGGAGTGAAGATCAAAGAGTTAGAAACACCCTACTGAGCAGCGTAGTTGAAGAAATAAAAATAACAAGAAACTACAAGTGGATTAAAGGAGTGAACAGATATGTACAAGAAACAAATTTAAGCCATAGGGAAGTTGTAGACATGATGAAAGAAGACATACAGAAGAAAATTACAGACTGGGTCACGGAAAAAAAAAATGGAAAATGAAATTGACGGAGAAATCAGGTTTCAGAGTATACCAGACATGGAAAATATAATAAAAAATGAAAGCAAAATTTATGGCAAAACACGGGCATCAGTAACGTTATATAAAAGAGGAGCAACTATTCTGCCTCTAAATGACATAAACAGATTTACAGGAAAGAACACAACGAACTGTTTATGTGGAAGTGAAGTTGAGACACTAAAGCATTTCCAACTTTTTTGTCCAGAATATAAAAATGTATGTAATAATCAGTATACTTCTGACGGCCATATATAGAAAATACTGGAGATACAATTGGAAACTTTCTTTTTAGTGAAACAGATTTAGAAACAAAGAAATATCACGTGGATGAAAAAACAACCAAGACTAAGAAGAAGACAAACACAAAAGAGAAACCGATGTAAATGTGCTAATTCCCCGACATACTTCACGTCACGTCACACCAAACAACTTCCCCCACTCCTCAACCCCCATATACAGTTGTCTACCATATCTCGGCCCCGATGCACAAACATAACGTGTATTACAGACTTGTACTATACACACATACACCACCCTAAACATGCAAACTAAAGACCTTGCAAGTAAATGTTGATAGTCTTTACTGCAAAGAGCAGGAACTGAACAACTTTCCTAACAACCACAAAATAGACTCTGCACTCTTGCAAGAAGCAACCCTACTCATGGATTGCTACTATGAAGTGGTGGGCGGGCTTGAATGCTGCTTGGACTTATTAGGGACATACTAGGTAGGTGCAACCTGACTATACCTCATACCAATTAATCTGGCCAGGCATGTATGGCAACACTGTTCCCGCCGAGATTCTGATTGGCTGGAGGTGTTTGTTCGATTTCGTTGTTGCTTAAACCGATACACCCTTTATTATCAGATGTGATGCTGAGTTTGTCGACAGTACAATCGTCAAAAGCAATAAGAAATCCGTTATATACTTAACAACAATGAAATTTTCATAGGAAGATAGAGATATGAGCCAACAAAATATTATAACAGTCCAAGTAAAGGTCAGCATTCGAACAATTCCTTTATATCTCCAACACTTCGTAATATAACAGAAAATTAAGGAAACCTGCATAATCTAAGCGGTGGGTTAACACATTTAAATTATAAGATCAGTCCGTACCCTTAAATCGAGCCAAAACTTTGAATAATTATAAATTCTACTGAAAAGATGAGTTCTGTGGGGAGGGAGGTTTGAAAAAATCGCGAAAATCAAAGTAGGCTAAAGGAAAACTATTTCATTATATCTCCTCTATTATCACAGCACAGACTGATCCTAAAATTTCAGTGTGTTACACCAATGCTTAGATTATGCAGGTTTCCTTAATTTTCTGTTAAATTATGAAGTGTGGGAGATATAAAGGAATTGTTCGAATGCTGACCTTTACTTGGACTGTTATAATATTTTGTTGGCTCATATCTCTATCTTCCTATGAAAATTTCATTGTTGTTAAGTATATAACGGATTTCTTATTGCTTTTGACGATTGTACTGTCGACAAACTCAGAATCATATCTGATAATAGAGAGAGTATCGGTTTAAGCAACAACGAAATCGAACAAACACCTCCAGCCAATGAGAATCTCGGCAGGAACAGTGTTGTCATACATGCCTGGCCAGATTAATTGGTATGAGGTATAGTAAGGGCCTACTAGCAGCAGTCAGACTTACAGCACTCCCGTATGTCCTGAAACCCTCTTGAGCCAGATCCCCTACCAGAAAAGGTGGTAGGTCTTCTGGGGTAGAAAGGAGGAGGGCGCAAAGTAGGATGCCAAGGCCACTTTATCTTCCACGTCTCCCAAGACTCTCTTGGGCCAGAACCCAAACTGGAAAAAGCTGGAGTGGCCTTCCGAGAGTAGGGACGAGGAGGGGACGGAGGAGGTCGGCCAGGCTGCCTCATCCCCCACCTCCCCTGAGACCCTCGTAAGCTATAGTCTCAGTTGAAAAAATGGGTGTGGCTTTTCAAGAGTAGAAACAAGAACACAGAGGAGGTCGGAAGATACTTCATCCTCCATCTTTGCTGAGACCCTATTAAGACATAATCCCAGCCAGAAAAGGTGGCTGTGGTTCTTCAAGGATGGAGATGAGCCTATTCGCGAAGTGCTATGGCCAGTGCTGAGCAGGCTTAAGTGCTGCTGAGACTGAGCGGGGGGCCGTACTGCAAGGGCGTATTAGCAGCAGTCAGACTAAAAGCACTTTCCCAGTCTCTGGGAGGCAAACAGCACAGTTCAGTGCTGTTTACAAGCCCTGATAAATAAGAAGCGTTAGTGTCACAAAGGGCCTCTGGGGGTAAAACCAGCCGAAACCAAAAGAAAATGGCAAATAAAACAAGAAAAGTCTTTAAAATTGCTATGGCGTACCCCATATGCGATGTATAGGGATCTCGCCTGACTCCTGTGGGAAATGGGCAAAGGTTACCTGGTCATGGGCAGGCCCGCCTAAAAATGGTAGCCCAGGTGAAAGTGGGAACCCTAAATAATTCGAATGGGAAGGGAGTTGAACTGATCAAAGACAGGATATCATTATTTTTCAACATATACATTTCCTCACCACCTTCCACATTGTGCCAGCACAGTAAAACCTCATGCTCTCCGCATATGATTGAATGTTTGGCATCTAATTGTATCATTGCTTGGGACTTAAGCTTTAAAAACTCTGACTGATATGAACACAGCCAAAACAACAGACGAGGTCTTGACAGTGCAACACGACAGTTCTCAATGACCCCTTACAAAACACCTTTATTCAACAACAAGGAAACTGCCCCCCTCGTTCCCAGACGTAACATTCTGTTCACCCACAATGAAACATAACACTGCTTGACAAACAGTAACTGAACTCCTAATCACCTTAGGTTTGCACTCTGCACTGAGCGATCACATACTTCTTACGTAAACACCAAGAATACAAACTGGACTAAATTCACTGAAGAAACGGGAGAGCATTTCATTACACAGAACATATGAAATTTGAAAGCATCATACTTAATGCAGACAAGTACCACATCCTACTAGGCAATAGAAGACACTACAGTCCAAACTTTACACCAGGGCTCGCCCTCCTCATAAAACAGCACATCTCAAGGATAACTTCCCCTTCCCACACACACGACACTAATACAAGTCTCCAACAGTTAAACAAGAAAATTAACAGCAAAATCAGAACATATAAAACTGAAAACGGGAAGATAGCAACACCCTCTTTCTCGCAGATTTCTCTCTGCTTTTTAAAATAATAGTATCACCAAATCACAGACCTATACATCCATCACCCAGGCCGCCGTCACATCTAACACTCATCACATTCCTTCTTACAGAGAACAAGCAAACATACTAATGAACCACTATGCCAGCATCCAGCGGCATCAACTCCACGAGATCCGCACAATGTATACTTCTTACAGCAGAAGATATTTGTAAAACCTTTGATGCCAACCAACGATGCAAACTATAAGAGAATTCAGCAGCATAAACACTGAAAACAGCACCAAATGCTGGCTTGCAAACTACATATCAGACAGACGAGCACATTTAACATTCCAGGGCAAGTCATCATCAACACGAAACTTCTGTAATGGTGTTCCTCAGGCTTCCATTTTTTCACCTACCGTCTATAACCAATGCATGCATGATATTCCCACACTGCAACTGCTCACAAACATCGCTTCATACGTATACTCGTATGATATTATAATAATTACACACCATATTACAGGTACTACTTGCTCATTGCAACAAGACTCGACAAGATACAGACTGAAAAATTTGGTGAATGACCAACTGAATAGTTGCAATGGAAGAGATAGATAGATGGATAGTTATATCTATCTATCTATCTATATATATATATATATATATATATATATATATATATATATATATATATATATATATATATATATATATGAGAGAGAGAGAGAGAGAGAGAGAGCTCTTGGCTTCCCACAGAAGTGGATATATTTCCTGCAAAAAAAGAGACACCAAGGATTTTAGGAGATGATGGAAGACTAAGTTGTTTGTTGCTGATGGTGAGAGGATAGTCGTGTGGAAGATTGTGGAGGGGGACCTGTTGGCCTGACTCAGCTCTTCGTTAACCTTACTTAGTTTCTGATTATTTACATTGCTTTATTCGCCTCGGTGAAGCTTGGCTTTCATATGTGTGTGTGGGGGAGGGAGGGAGGGGGATGGTTGGGGCTTCTAAAATACAGCTTCTTTTGTTTGTTTTTTACCCATGATCCTTCAGCCTTCACTCTCTGGGCGTCATCATCCTGTGTGTGTGTGTGTGTGTGTGTGTGTGTGTGTGTGTGTGTGTGTGTATGTGTATGTGTGTGTGTGTATGTGTGTGTAAAAAGGCACACACACACACACACACACACACACACACACACACACACACACACACACACACACACACACACACACACACACACACACACACACACACACACACTTTACAATAAGATGAAATAGTTCACCTTCCTCCCCGCACCCCAAATGTTACGAAGAAGCGATATTATGAGTCATATTCCTGCTGACCAGGAATGACAGGCATGATGATGTTCTCTGAGACCGAGCCACCTAGTCAAGAGCTGTGTTGATACCGAGCCACCTAGTCAAGAGCTGTGTTGATACCGAGCCACCTAGTCAAGAGCTGTGTTGATACCGAGCCACCTAGTCAAGAGCTGTGTTGATACCGAGCCACCTAGTCAAGAGCTATGTTGATATATATATATATATATATATATATATATATATATATATATATATATATATACATATACATATATATATATATATATATATATATATATATATATATATATATATATATATATATATACATACATATATATATATATATATATATATATTTTTTTTTTTTTTTTTTCTCAGTGCAATGTATTAGGAGCTAAAGGCCAGGGGCCTGCAAACTGCTTCCTCCAAAAAAAAAAAAAAAAAAAAAAAAAAAAAAAAAAAAAAAAAAAACGGAGAGCCAAATTCAAGATCGCTTCATTTCAAGGTACCTGGACACACTGCGTTTGAAAGACTGGAGATCGTTGGCGGTAGGAAAAACAGACAGAGGAAGACATTTCCGGAGTTGACCTGTTGCATACATGAAGGACTGAGAGTAGCGGTTAACTGTTGCATTAGAGAGTTGGACAGAAAAGGGATGAGAGCTTGTTGCCAGATGGGTGCTACGTGCCCTCCGTACTGGTGGAGGGATGCAAGCAGACAGTTCGGAGGGGCAGTGACCACTGAAGTAGCGATAGAAAAGAATAAAGATGCAAAAGTGCGACGGAGAGACAGAGGCTGAAGGGAGCCAGTAAGAGGCAGATAGTTAATGAGATGAAAAACCTTTGAGCCCACCCTGTTGAGAAGAGCAAAGTGTGATGAGCCTCCCCACACAGAGTTGTACTCTACACACGGGCGAATAAAACTCGTGGATAAAGTCAGCAACTGTTCAGGGGTAAAGAAGGTACGAAGTCGGCTTAGCACACCCAATCTCTTGGAAGCAGATGTAAGAAGAGAGGTAATGTGTTCTTTTTAAGATAAATCCTGAGAGAACGAAACCCAAAGTATGTTTAAAGATGATGCAGGATTGAACTGGCTATTGTTAAAAATTAATGGGTACTCCTGTGGAAGATTTTGTCGGGTTGATAAGTGTAAGAACTGAGTTTTGGATGCATTAAAAACAACAAGGTTATTTTTACCCCAGTAAGAGATATGAGCCAAGTCAGACATTAGGTGTGCAATATCCTCATCCCCTGTTTGTTGAAGTAACTGCTGAGATGGACGCTGCGGAAAACGCGTGGTAAAGTGAAGTTTTTTTTTTTTTTTTTATGTGAGGAAGAAGGAACCAAAGGCAACGAGCCCGCAAAACTGGAGTCATTAGCGTATGAGTGGATTGGGTTAGATGTACAGCATAGGTCATTGATGAATAAAAGGAAGAGAGTTAGAGATAGGCCAGAGCCCTGAGGAACACCTCTATTTATAGATCTAGGAGAAGAATGGTGGCCATCTACAACAACAGCTATAGAATGACCTGAAAGGAGGCTAGAAATGAGGGCACAGATAGAAGGATAGAAACCATAGGAGCGTAGTTTGGATATTAAAGATTTATGCTAGACTCGCTCGAAAGCCTTTGAGATGTCACGTGCAATGGCAAGGCTTTTGCCAAAGTCCCGAAAGGTGGATGACCAGGAGTCTGAATGGTAGGTGAGATCACCAGTGGAGCGTCCCTTGCGGAACCCATACTGACGATCAGAAAGAAGGTTGCGATAGGAAAGATGCTTTAAATTATTTTTATTAAGAATATACCCGAAAACTATTGAAATACAAGATGTTAAAGCAATTGGGCAATAGTTAGAGGGCTTTGAATGGTCACCCTTCTTTGGGACTGGCTGAATGAGAGCAAACTTCCAGCAAGAAGGAAAGGTGCAAGTTGATAGACAAAGGTGAATGAGTTTACCTATGCAGGGTGTAAGCACAGAAGCACAGTTCTTGAGGACAACAGGGGGGACCCCCATCAGGCTAATATGCCTTGTCAGTACTGAAGCTGGTGATTGCAGAAACTTAATCAATTGAAGAAATTTTAATGTCGGCCATGAAGAAGTCAGAGGGGGAAGAGATGGTGGGACAGCGCTGGAATCATCTAAGGTGGAATTGGAGGAGAATGTCTGAGGTAAGAGATCTGCTTTATCAGTAGAGGAAATAGCCACAGAGCCATCAGAGTGGAAAAGAGGAGGGAGGATGATGAAGTAAAGGTGTTAGAAAGGTTTTTGGCAAGGTGTCAGAAGAAGCTGGAAGAATAAGAATGATGAGATTCAGGGAAGGGTTGGCTCCGATACCTTTCGTAGGCCTTCTCCTTGTTGTGGACAGCATCAGAACAAGCGTGATTAAACCATTTTTTTTTTTTTTTCATTTGTCAGTGGATAAGAGAAAGTAATGTATGCTTCCATGCCCGAGAGAATAATCCCCGTAATGTGCAAGGCACACTGAGATGGCTCTAGGCCATGAAAGCTATAATCATTCCAGGGAAAATCAAAGAAGTACTGACTGAGGGCCTTCCAATCAGCAGCTCCAAAGTGCCACAACCGACGTTTCTTTGAAGGGTCCACAGGCCACACTGGAGCGATAGGACAGGTTAAGGTGATAAGGTTATGATCAGACGAGCCCAGCTGTGAGGAAAGATTTATAGCATAAGCAGAAGGATTAGTTGTAACGAAGAGGTCATGTATGTTGGATCTCTCTCCAAGGCGGTCAGGGATACAAGCTGCTCTAGGTCATTAAGAATAGAAAAGGTGTAGGCTTGTTCACCGGGTGGATCAGTGAAAGGAGAGGAGAACCAACGGTGGTGGTGAACATTGATATCTCTTAGAATGGAAATTTCAGAGAAAGGATAAATAGATAGGATGTGTTCCATCTTAGAAGTAAGATAGTCAAAGAATTTTTCATAGTAAAATTAGAGGATAAGTAAACAGCACAGAAATATTTAGTCAGAGAATGATAGGAAAGACGAAGCCAGAGTGTAGAGAATTCAGAAGAATCAAGTTCAGGAACACGAGAGTATGATAAGTCGTTGGGTACATATACGCAAGAATCACCTTTGGCTTTGAAATGAGTATAGAGAAAGTAGGAGGATACAGAGAAGGGTTTGGTATCAGTTGCCTCAGACGGCTGAGTCTCAGTTAGGAAGAGAAGGTGACGTTTAGAGGGGGAGAGGTGATGCTCAACAGAGAAAGTTAGAGGAAAGGCCGCGAATATTGCAGAAATGAAGACGAAGTGAGTCACACAGTGGTTCCAGGCATCTCGCTGGGTCGTCACCGGGAGAGGGGCGGATGTTGGGGCGTTTATGGTCCCTCTCCCCCTGGATACTCCGAGGCTTGGTTCAGTGACGCCATTTTAGTTTAATTTTGAATAGGAAGTGTAGTGTGTAATGTGCTTGTAGTTTGGTGTTGACCGTTAGAGAAACTTGTATTGGAGAGCATGCTGGCTTACTCGCTGTGTTACTGAAACACTGAAAATGTTCAGCAAACGGGAATGGTCTGGAACTAGTCCCGAGGGCTGATGAAACGTGAGTTCCAGCTCTCCCTATCACCAGCTTTCCATCTACTTTGGGAGTACCGTCATGGTCGACTGGTGCTACAGTCTACTCCTGCCGAATTTTCTGGAACTGTTTAAGTACTACAATTCTTTCTACATAATTTAACAAAGTTTCGCTTGACAACGTTGATATAGTGCTACGTAAACATGAGAATCTTTTTAGTCAACTTTTGCATGAACTAAATTGTGATTCCGTCACTCCTGTGATTATCCTTGTGCCTGCCATGCCGCTGTCACCAAGAGACACTGTTTTGATGTTTGGTTCGTTTCAGGTTAGGCGGGCTAAGGGGATTTTTCGAGTTAGTCGCCGCTGACCAGGTGACGTACTTTCCCTCGTGACAATAGAAGGTAGTTCGTAAAAAGTGCTCCACTAGAAACTCACCGGATGTTATGTGTTGTGGACACGACACAGTGTACTGGTGTGTGAGTGGGTATGGCAGTATGAGGAGGAAATTAATAAATGATGCAAGGTAGATACTGATAACATTTAATGAGTCCTCTTCGCAACAAACGAGGAATCGCCGGCGAACTGGAAGAGAAACTTATGTATGGAACACACTGTATATTCCTGTCTGAGGCTGCGCCTCCAGGTGCCACTGCACGTCTGGGACCGGTGCCTCTTGAGTCACAACGTTGCGTCTAGCCACGGTGACAACTGGATTTGTGTACTTTACTATGTTATTTATGTTTGATCCCATTCTTTGTTCATCTTTGTTCAGTCAAGATATGCAGCCCATTCGCTTTATCGCTGGTTAAATTCTTGAACTGAAGGTCACATTTCTACCACTGAGAGGACGATGGCATATGCAAGGACTTAATTTCTGTGTCATTTATATAACAGCTGTGGACATTAGATGTGGGTAACTTACCTGCCACATTACAGATTGCATTCAGCTTGGAGATAAAAAATGTAAACAATTTCACAAATGACAAACAACAATAGAGGGGAAGCGCTTATCACCTTAACCTTCTGAGTTTTAAGAATATTGCCGCCGGCTTCTCTATGGCAGCAGTAGTCAACACGCAGATTTTGATGACTGGATACTTCCTAACACTTGCAGTATAATTAATTGTCAGCTTGAGAGGCTGTACATTCGAGTCAGATGACAATGGACAATCTAACATCTCTATGATGGCCTGTCTTCAGTTCTTAGTAATTTTTTTCCCTTTTCTCGCTGCTGCTTTTCATACTTTTACTCCCCTTTGTTCACCATTTCCATCCTTAGTTATTATTCTCCATTTTCATTTCAGTTTCTCTTTTTCTCTTAATTACTAGTTTTCTCTGGTTTTATCTTACCTCCTATTCTCGTCTTCACATTACCCAACTCTGCTTTACCTTCATCATGTCTCAATTTCTGAGCCATTGTTATCCGTGCTCACTGCTTCTTATATCACTTATAATCTTCATGTTATCGTCACTCACTAATCACCTTCCCCATTACTCTTTTCCTTTCCTCATTCCCTCATTCACACCTTGCCTTCCCTTTTTCCGTGTTTCATTTACTCTACTTTGTCTTCCCGTTTCATCTTCACTTTTTCCTCGTTCAGCATCCTTTTCTTTCTTCAGTTCGTCTTTCCTTACTCGTTTTCTTTTCTTCCATTCCTTTTGCAAGTTCTCTCCCATTCCTTCTTCCTTGACTCAGCGGTCCTACCAAAGTTTTTTTTTTTTTTTTATACTAGTTCTTCCCTTCCTCACCAATGCTCTATGCTTCATTTCATCTCTCTCTCTCTCTCTCTCTCTCTCTCTCTCTCTCTCTCTCTCTCTCTCTCTCTCTCTCTCTCTCTCTCTCTCTCTCTCTTCATTATTACCGTCATCCTTCTTTACTACTCCCATTCCAGTCATTACACCAGCATCAGCATCAACTACTTGCATCCAGTCACTGCAGGACGAAGGTCTCTCCAGGGTTTTTCCACTTAGACTTATTATCCACGTCTAAGAAGCATGAGATGTGTTAGACATGGCATGAACCCATTCATCACTCCACTTCAAGAGGTTTCCTGTAATGTGAATTAAATCGTCTGGTGGCTGCGGCAACGAAATAGAAGCAACTTTAGTAAATAAGAGGCTGGTCAGCCCATGTTGTATAATATAATCCTCCTTGATTTTTGGATGGCACTATAATGAAATTCGAAGATCATAATCAGTTGGCTAATGACGACTTTATAGCCGCCTCATTGCCAAAGATTCAACTATAGTCGTTTGTAGGTACTGTACCGTACCATGAGTATCATTACCAAAGATTCAACTATAGTCGTTTGTAGGTACTGTACCGTACCATGAGTATCATTACCAAAGATTCAACTATAGTCGTTTGTAGGCGCTGTGCTGTACCAAGAGTATCATTACCAAAGATTCAACTATAGTCGTTTGTAGGCACTGTGCTGTACCAAGAGTATCATTACCAAAGATTCAACTAGAGTACAGTAGTCTGTAAGTACTGTGCTGTACCAAGAGTATCATTACCAAAGATTCAACTAGAGTACAGTCGTCTGTAAGTACTGTGCTGTACCAAGAGTATCATTACCAAAGGTTCAACTAGAGTACAGTCGCCTGTAAGTACTGTGCTGTATCAAGAGTATCATACAAAAGACGTTATGCTGCTGCAGGCAATAATGGAGGCTTTTTCTAACCCAGCAATTCAAATCAAATCGTCCACAGAAAGGAAAAAATGAAAATTACATTGAAGGTTTAAATTTCCAGAAAGCCAAGAGTACGTGTGAGCAGGTTTATGCAGGTGAGTGTATTAAAAATGCAGCTGTGGATAACTTTGGGAACATAATAAAGTTTGTAGGTTGGCTTCAAGTTTTAGTCGTAAGGCAACGAGTTGGTGGTGACGGCAAATGGTGAGATGGAGGGTTCGTGGGGGTAGGGGCGTGGGGCACATGGGGAGGCGGGCAGGTGGGGTAGAAAGAGAAAAAGATGAAAGAGACTGATAAGGAGATGAGGAAATATATATGTGGAGAGAGAGAGAGAGAGAGACCTTACGGTTCTTAATGTTCATACAGTACTCAGATTACAGAAATGGAAAGGTAGACCATACAGTCACATTCTGATCCGAACCAGTGCATGCTTTCTGTTATTCATTTTCTAGTTATCAAGACGGAGAGGGAAATTTGTTTCATAACATAATTTTGCTCAACTGCAATTGAAATGTTCTGTACATTCACACGTATTGTGTGAGTGAACCATATGCTAATTATCACATATGTATAAAAAATCTGTAAACCCACGCCTGTGCACAGAAACACATAATTTCATATAATCGTATGTAAATACTTTGACACACACACATAAAAGCTGTCCTTCTACTACAGCAGACGGCGGCTGCCATACTAACAAAGATGGTGTGTTTCTGTGTCTGGTGCCAGCGTGTGTGACTGTGCAGGCCAGTTCAGCATTCACAAACTTTGCCACACAGTTGGCATGTCAAGTCCTGGCTTTTACACACACACACACACACACACACACACACACACACTCTCTCTCTCTCTCTCTCTCTCTCTCTCTCTCTCTCTCTCTCTCTCTCTCTCTCTCTCTCTCTCTCTCTCTGTATATATATATATATATATATATATATATATATATATATATATATATATATATATATATATATATATATATATATATATCATCATCATCATCATCATCATCGTCCATTGCAGTTCCACTGCAGAAGAAAGGCCTTCCCGCACCATCTCCACAAATTCCTTGACCGAGCCAGTCTCTGCCTACAAACTTATCTACCTCATCCCTCCACCTCCTGTCGGACCTTTTTCTGTTACGATTGAAAAATCTTCGAGTCCAGTCAGTCAGCCTATTGTTCCATCAGTTACCCTTTATTCTTGCTACATGACTTGCCCACATCCATTTCTGTTATTTTATAACGTCTATAATGTCTGACATTAGTCTGCTGTCACACTCAAATTGATTTTTTCCAGGTTTTCAAAAGATATTCCTAGCATTGACATTTCCATTGATCATTGAGAACGGATTAGTTGATTTTCCATCGTTTTCGTGAGCCTCCAGGTGTCACAACCGTACATCTTACCTGGAATTATACATTCGTTATTTAATTTTCCTTTCATACATGATGGCAAACTACTTTTCATGATGTCTCTATGTTTACCGAAACTTTTCCATCTAATTGTAATGTGTGTTTATTCGCCGTATTGGTCCTACGTTAGTTTTAGTATTTACCCAAAGTAATTGTACACATGGACATGTTCAAGAATTTTTTTGTTTATTTGGATGACGGTCTTTGTGTATTTCGATTAAATATTGCCATTACTCCGAGTCATGTTTAGGATACTCTGAGACTTTCTCTGTTTATGTCACTGAACATTTTTTGCAATGTCTGTGCTGTTTCTGGTATTAGGACAATATCATGTGCAAAGTAAATGGTTTAATTTTTTTCCAGGGTATTCTCCCAATCTAGCTCTCCGAAATACATTCAAGGCATGCTGTAAATAATTTTAGTGAAACACTATCTCCCTGACGCAAACCTTTCTCAGTCTTAATTTTTTCTGGGTCTGAATATAACTTGACTGTGGCCGTTTTACAATATTCTCATTTGCCCTTTGTTCAACAATGAATTTATAATTACTGTGTGCTCCACCGAGTCGAAAGCCATTTCATAATCGAGAAAAAACCACAGTGGTTTATTATATTCTGTAGTTTTCTCTGTTGTCTGATTCATTGTTTGTATATGATCAGCAGTCGATTACCCGCTTCGGAATCCTGCCTGCTCACGAGGTTGGTTTTCATTCAAATTTGTATTTATTCTCTTCGTAAGGACTAGTGAAGAGTTTGTAAATAACTGGAAAAAGCTAATGGGTTAATAGTTACTAAGATCTTTTGAGTCGCCTTTCTTGTAAAGCACAATAGCTGTTGCATTACGCCATGGGTTGGGAATTTTATATACAGAGTAAATAAGTGGAGGAGCCTGTTTTGTACTTCTACTTCTGCATCCGACAGTAAATCTGCTACTGTTCCATTTCCTCCCGGGGCCTTTCCTCTTTTCATACTTTTAAGAGAAATGATTACATCGTCTGCTGTTACCTCTGGTATTACACTTGTGTTAGTTGAAAAGCTAGCTATCGGTACTATTGTTTTTGATGCATGCAGGTCTTTGTAAAATTCTTCAACTCTCTTCGCCATCATCATCTCCCTTCATGGACTGACTTCACAATTTTTGTCTTTCAGTGATATAATTTGCAGCATTCCTAGCGCAATTTTGCTTCTAACCTCTTTCATACTTTTGCCTTTGTTGATGGTTTCTTTGATCTGTTCCATGTTTCTCTTTCGTTTTTCTTGTCTTTGTCCATTGTTGATAAGCTTTTTGATTCTACTCTTTCGATTTCACCTTTCTGTGTTTTCACTTTCATCTTTTATTATTTCATGAAGTTGTGGGTCATTTTTTAATATTTAATGGCTTTGGTTGTAATGGTGTTGTTCCCTACTACCTCTGCTGATTGCCTTAAGACTTTTGCTGGTCTGTCATTCAACTCATCAATATCACATTCAGCATAACTTAGGTAGTGTGAAATCTGTTCTTTATATCTATCTCAAAGGCAGCTTTATTTCTTGATCATCTCTCTCTCTCTCTCTCTCTACATATATATATATATATATATATATATATATATATATATATATATATAGGTACCCACAGTATGCGAGTATATGGGCGGCAGAGGAGGTTGCTTACTAGGAATTCGCTTACTCTGAATACATAAACTTATGGGAAAAATTACATATGGGCGGCATCTTCCTTCATGGGCAACCCTTGAGACTCCTTTCAGATCTAAGTATTGTACTGTACAGGGAAACTATCTAAGACGTATTACCTACGATAAAGTAAACCAACAAGATTATGGCTTTACTAAATCAACAAGGATATGGCTTAACTAAACCAACAAGAATATGGCTTAACTAAACCAACAAGAATATGGTTGCTTACCTTATCGCAAGAAAACAACATGCATGATAGAGGTAAGAAGATCCGAGGCAGGATGAGGCACCTAGTGTGCCTCTCCTACATCACCCACCACACCACCCAACACACCACCTTCCTCACCACTCTCGTCACTAGCACTTTCGACACTTTCACTACCTAATGTCCTCACTTCGTTCATAAACCCCTCAAAGTCTATTTCTGACACCTCAGACATCGCATCATCCTCTTGATCCTCACCAGGATATGGCTTTTCTGATGTTGAAGGGAGTAATTCCTCACTTTCTTCAAGCCGCAGGTAACGGGTGATGAGGGTTTGCTTCCGTCTGTTTACTTCCTGGTTGTGCTTGTCTGTGTAGTAGCGGAAGGTTCTGGCCAGTGAAGTCATCACCTCCTTCACTTGCAGCTGAGAGCGTTCAATGTCCTTGAATTCTTCCTTGAATTTATCAAGGGCACACAGTACCCAGCTGATCTCCATCACGGACACATCTTCACTCTCCATCACTGGTGTTGCTGGCTTTTCTGCTGCAATCTCCTGCTCTGCATCAGCTTCGTCCACTCGTTGCACGACTTCCTGGGGATTTTGCTCCACTGCTGCTGAATGTAAGCCCCTAATCTTCTCCAGTGTGACAGCCTCAAACCAGGGCACAGCTTGTGCAGTTGTGAGAATGGCTGCCTCAGCAGCGGCCAGGGACTGAAAGCTGCTTTCCGGTGTGATTTCACACAGGTGCGGCACGAGGAGGCGCCAAGCATGGTTAATTGTTGCAGCGGTTATATCTGCCCAAGAAGACAACAGGAAGGTGATGGCATCCTTGAGGTTGAATGACCGCCAAAAAGCCATAACAGTCTTATCAGGAGTTGAAGCGGTTGGTGGTGCATGTGCTGTGCGTGGAGCAGGTGAAGCGGATGAAGTGGATGGAGCGGGTGGCGAATCCAAATCATCTTCGGCGTCCATGACATCACTCCCAATGATGTCCAAGTCAAGGATTGCCTGCAGTTCCTCAGAGTTGTTGGTCTTACTGCAGAGGTGATTGTAGAGGCGCTGGTGGTGTAGTTGCAAGCAACTCCTGGTCTAGTAGTTGGATGAGAGAGGTCGTTCTGGGTAGCAAAAAAATGATCTTGCATTCCTTGCTGAGGTCTGCTAGCAGGATTGGATGACTAGGGGCATTGTCGAGGACAAGGAGCAGCTTGAAAGGGATGCCAAATTCCCGGGATTTAGCCTTGGTGTCAGGGATGAAGTGCCGCGGCAGCCACTCCGAATGCTGCTGCTCATCATCCAGTCATTGGAGTTGCTGTACCAGTCCATCCCGCTATCATCCACGCAGCGAAGATTCTTGTAACATCTGGGGTGTGCTGAGGTATGAACCACAGCAGGCCACAACTTGTGTGAGCCTGATAAGTTCACGGCGAATGTGACCGTTATCCTGCTCTTGTCAATTTTTCTCCCCCGGGCCTGGCGCTGATATTTACTGATATAAGTTGATTTCGGCATAGCCTTGTAGTATAGGGCCATTTCATCAGTACTGTAAATTTGGTCCCTACTGTAGCCACCCTTGTCGATTATCCTCTTTAGGATGGCTGGATAGTCCTTGGCTGCCATTTCATCCGCTGATGCACGGTCACCGTTGAGGCGAATGTGATGTTGCTCCTTCCTCTTCAGGAACCAGCTTAGCCATCCCATGGAGGCTTTGAATGGTTGCTTGACACCAAGCTTCAGAGCTGCAGCTTTGTAGAAAATCTTGGCCTGGTCCCTGATGTAGCGCTCGTTCAATGGAATTCCTTCCTTCTCTTTCCTCAGGATGTATGTTGCCATGTACCACTCCATGAGAATTATTGCCCGGTTGGTCAGCCTGCTTCTCCCGTCAAGTGCCGCCATCCCATACATCATAACAGTCTTCTTCATGGCCTCCCTGTTCGTCCATATTGTTCGTACCGTCGATTCCACCAAGCCGAGTTCCTTCCCAATGGCTGTGTTACCCTTCCTACTCTCCTTGCTCTTCATGACTTCCTTCTTCATGGCATGGGTGATGCACTTCTTCCTTCTCGAGAACGAGGCAGACATCCTGGCCTTCAAAACAATAGCCTCGAAGTAGACGAGAATGTAGCTATAACAGCGAGTGTACCCTTTGTGTGCGTGTTTCCTCTGGTAGGCCTCTCTCACCACCCTTCAAGCAGCGCATTGGGCATCACGTGATGAGTGCACATCGACGTCACAAGGTGGGCGGAGCATACAGTAGGCAACCGTTATCGCTTCTTGGGATGGTAATGTCGTGTGCTCAGGGTAATCCCAGATTTGGTCCACTCTTCGCTGCCATCTCGTTTACATGAGTTCAGTTTGCATACTATTAAAAAATACACTAAAATCCGGAAAAAAAATAAGTCCTTGCGTACAATGAGGATTGCGTACTCTGAACTCGTGGTCTGTGGGCACTTACTGTATATATATGTATCTATCTATATCTATATCTATCTATCTATCTATATATATATATATATATAAAGACGCATTGCATTTGGATGGATAGCTATCGGTATACATAGAGACATCATGAAACGTAGCATGCCAATAAGTATGAAACAAAAAGTATATAACAAATGTATAAATCCAGGTATGACGTACGGCAGTGAGACCTGGAAACTGATAAAATCGATGGAAAACCGACTAATCCATTCTTAAAGGGCAACGAAAAGGTGAGTGTTGGGAATATCTTTATAAGACAGAAAAAGATCAACGTGGGTGAGAGAGCAGACTAAAGTCAAAGACACTGTAGAAGTTATAGCAGAACAGAAATGGAGGTGGGCAGATCATGTAGCAAGAATGATAACCGATGGAGCAAGAGGCTGACTGACTGGACTCCAAGAGATAGTAAGCATAGCAGAAAAAGGCCAGACAAGAAGTGGAGAGATAAGATAGAGATGTTTGCAGCAAAAACAGCAGTGGTTGGCTCAGTCAAGGAATTCGTGGAGAAGGTTGGGGGAGGCCTTTGTTCACCTGTGGACTTTCAATGGCTGATGATGATTGATGATGATTATATATATATATATATATATATATATCCATTCATCATCTAATCCTACGTTGCCTCGTGAGGAGCGTAGAAGCCCGGGGCTAGGAAAGTTGGTCCTGGCATTTAAGATGAGAGTGACCGCCTTACTCATCCTTGAGTGGCATTACGTGAGGAATAAACTCCAATCACCCCTTGGATATAAACCTTCACCGGCTCAATCCGATTGGAGCACCTTTATTACCCACTAAACCACGAGGAGCCAAAATTTGGTTATATGGTTACCACCCAGCGTAGTAAATGGTTTCCTGGTGTACAGGAACTCATTTGGCTTGTCAGTCAATGCAGAATCACTCACAGGCAGAAGGAAGAGGAAAGAATGAAGGAAAGAAAGACACAAGAATATATATATATATATATATATATATATATATATATATATATATATATATGGGCATATGGAGAGAATGGATAATGAGCAATTGGTGAAAAAGATAACTAGATCTGATGTGAGAGGTGTAAGGCTGAGAGGAAGACCACGAATAGGATGGATGGACAGTGTGAAGAGAGCGATGAATGCGAGAGGGATGTCTGTTGAGCAAGGAAGAGTGGCTGTGCGTGACAGAAATAAATGGAGAGAAATTGTGAGTGAATAAGTGATGACGCAGCCCTGAGGGGATATTCTCCCGCATTTGGTCTGATCAGCTATTTCAGGTCAGGTGCGGGTAAGGGGATGAGTCTGTTATGATGTGGCATGGGTAAACCAGCTCTGCTGTCGGGCCCTGCTGCGGATGTCACTGATTGCATTGCACAGTTGACCCTTGTGCGGTGTGGTGCGGTGAGGATCTGTCCGTTCTCCCATTTGGGGCTAAGATGCGAATGAATGTGTTTGAATGGATGAGTAAATGGGGAGTGTATCGTCCTGTCTCGGCTACCTCCCTTTCCTTGGGGGAAGATATATATATATATATATATATATATATATATATATATATATATAATCAGTTACTTTGTATCGTCACCAAAACTGAATTTGTCTATGCATTTATGCATTCAACCGTTCTTTGGTTACTTACTCTATTTACTTTGTTGGTGACTGTCGTTACTGATCGTGTTGTTCTTGTCTTCTATAAAGAAGTCGATTTCGTTCTTTATTTCTCCATTTGGGGTCCTCCAGGTCCATACTGTCCTTGCTCTTTTGTGGAAGAATATTTTCATTATTCCCATGTTATACATTATAGCAAAATATATCACCTTTTCATCTCTGTGATTCCTCTCTCCTGCTCCAGATTTTCCCATACATGGTTCTTCATTGTAAGATTTGCCAACATTTCTCTGAAGTTCCCTATGAATATAATGTATCTGGTCTTCTCTTGTTCCATAATCTGGGAGATGCCGTCATGTAATGTTTCTGTTCCTTCGTATGTGCTTTGAGAAGTGGGTGGATAAACTTGTATTACTTTCTGGGTGTATCTTTTCCCTAGTCTTATTACAGTCAGTGCTAGTCTGTCACACACAGTGGTACATTTAACAGTGTTCTCTGCAAGGTTTCTGTTAATCAGAAATCCTACACAACTAACTCTTTCATTCTGCCTTCCTCTGCAGTAAAAATAGTGGTTGCTGTCGTGGAAATGAATTAAAAATTTTTCTCTGGATCTCGTTGAGACATATATCTAAACTAATGTCTTCCGATTCAGTCATTAATGACTCAAGTTTGTAATCTTCTGAGAGGCATCTTATATTGTACGATACTTGTAAATTTTCATGGATTTCGGTTGGTTTAGTGTCTCAGTCTCTGATTTGCCGAGACAGTGCTTACTCACCTCCGGTGGCCACTGCGTGTAATCACAGGAGGCAGTTGCGGTTTGTACACGATGATCCAACGGGAACGCCCGTAAAATCATTAACGGTATATTTCTTGTTTGGTTGGGTGGATTGTGGTAAAAAATCTCATCTCCCTGCCTCGTACTTTCTGGTGAGATGTAGTTTTTGTGGCACCATATTCAGTATATTCGGTGGAGCCCTCTTATATCTGCTGGGGGTCCCACGGTCACGACAGGTAGCAATGGAATCCTACCCCTGGCACATACATATATACATTCATACACGAGAGAGAGAGAGAGAGATGCTCGTACATCTGTATGCTTAAGATTTCTGTATGTTATGGTAATTATTGTTGTATAGAGCGTAGGCCGTTCATTGTCTGATATACCGAGAGAAGAGACAAGGATAAGGGTAACAGGTGTACGTTGGTGAAGGCGCTGCTCACACTTTGCACACCAGGTTTTTTCCCGTCAGGTCAGGTCGAATCAGGTGGGGGATCGCCGTTTTGCTCTCTCTCACAATAACAGGAGGCACTCTTACTCACACACATCCATATGTACACGTGCCCACTCACATTATATGATTACACAGTTACTTGTGTACCACTGTAATGCTGATTGCGTCAGTATCTGTATCCAATCTCTTTTTAAATAAATTTATGGTACAGCTTTCGACCACACTGATACAGATGTGAATACACATTTACTTGTGAATCAGTTTAATTTTGATTGCATCAAAATATGTATCTAAATGTGTATCTAATTTCTTTTTGTAAAATATATTTACGGTTTCGCTTTCGACCACGTTCGTAGGAAGCTATTTCAATAATTTACAATGGAGGTGAAGTAGTTTTTAGCTGAAAATAGACAGGCTTCTCTACTTGCAGCTTCATGCCATTTCCTCGAGTTGTGATATCGAAAACTTTAAGCATCTTGCTTCACTTATCAATAATAATACCCTTAAGTATCTTAAAACATTCTGTTACTCCCCCCCTGACCCGATGTTTTTAAAGACAAATTAAGTGAAATTCGTTAAGCCTCTCGAGATACAGTTTATTTCTTAGAGGTGTAATTGACTCGGTAGCTTTTTGTTGCACGACTTCAGGTCTCTCTATATCACTGACCAGATATTGTGAACAAAATTTACATTCAAACTCTATGTGTTGCCTGATTATGCTTTGTACAGAGGGTTCACAATATAATTTCTTATAGGTAAAATGCCTTTTGATGAATCCTAGGACCTTGTTGGCATTATTCGCAGCAGAGACACACTGTAAGGAAAGTATAAGGTTATCTTAAAGTATTGTGCCCAAATTCTTAATTTGTGAGGCCTTAGTAAGTACCTGGCCCTGCATTTCATTATCGTACTTTTTTGTCCCATATTGCAGTACATGGCATTTACATACACAGAAGGGCATTTACCGATTATATGTCAAGTCTAAGATTTTGTTAAGCTTAATTTGAAGGTTAATTGTGTCCTATTCAGTTAACACAGTATCATCCGTTAAACTTTAAATGGCAGTTGTTTAGTTTAACACTGATGTTAATATACAGTATGAACAGAAGTGGTCCCAACACTGATCATTGAGGAACATTACTTGTCACAGGAGCCCAGTCTGACTGCACGCCAGTTATTATGACGCGTTGTTTTCTGCCGCTTAGCAGCTACGTATTTCACTCATGAATATTTCAATTGATTCTTGGTAATCTTATCTTTCTCATTACTTTTGTATGTAGCACTTTGACAAAAGCTTTCTGGAAATCTAAGAAAAATATATTTAGAGACCTGGTATGATCGTTTATTTAAAAAAAAAGCTTATCACCAGTAAAGTGCACTTTGTGAGCACGTGACGAGCGAGCGAGCGCCAAGTTATCACAATTTTCTTCTGATATATTATTTTATCATGATGGTAGCTGAACAGTGTAAAATATAATGGACTGAAAGACATTCAGACCCCCCCCCCACACACACACACACACCGATTAGATTAGACTAGATCGGAGCTGAATACTCCCCTGGAAAACTCGAAATTCCAAAAGGTTCCTACACCTTTTGGAGTGAGTTTTTAGTTGGCAACAAAATTTATTCATTGAATATATCACACACAGAAAGACTTTCAACTCTGCTTCACATAGGCATCGAGTTATTAGCTTCTGCTTAGCGTGACGGTCAGGTCGGGTCGGGCTGGGCCAGGTTGGGCAGCTCATTTCCAAATTTAACTGAGAATAAGCATCGCTTGTTTGCTCGTAATAAGTTTCAATTAGAATTATAGCAATGGTATCCAGGACCTATCACCGTGCTGGCTGTTTCTACATTATTAGATTCTAGAAAGTGAACTATCCTATCTCTGGTTCAGTACTGAGAGATTTTTCTCAAGACAGAGGTGAACATACGTGGTGTATAGTTACCTGAATAATTTATATCTACATTTTATGTATAGGAGATGCTTGGGCCATTATCCAGTCTTCAGGAGCCTTTCCACGCTGCAGAAAATTATGAATAAAATGTGTAAGGGGATGACATAATACATCCACTACTATTTTTAGTATTTTAGGGTAAAAATAGTCTGAGCCTGGTGTTTTCTTACTATTCAGTTTACCAAGTTATTCGTCAGCCTTATCGCTACTGGTATGCCTAATACTTAATATGTTATGATTTATCTGTTGTCGCTCTTCAGTGGTGTAATTGGTGTCGTTGTGAAAACTGAACAGAAATTTTTTTTTTTAACCCATATGCTGCGGATCCTGTTGAGGGAGAAGGTGGAGCTGGGCCCAGGGTGGCTCTGGGCCCTGTCCCTCGACGCAGTTGCTTTTTCACCAATGTTTGGATGCTTGTCTAGGATTTTTCCCCATCTATCCATCATCCACGATCTGCTGACACAGAAGAGTGCGTCACTTGAACCAATCAGTTATTGTCCCGCCACCACGAGTGATTATTGTCATGGATCAGTCTCGCATGTCGTTCGTGGCCTCCTTACCCATTCACCCAGGCCAAGTGACCTCTATGTCCACATAACAACCTCTGCCCATGACAGTACTTTTGCAAACGCTGTGAGGTTTCCTTGTGCACACAGCGCTATTTTGATGATCATACACTGGAAAAATTTTAGTATTAGATATGTGTTGATAAAAACGATAGTGATATTGGTGAAATAATAACGACAGCGACGTTTGAGAAATAATAACGATAATGACGTTTGTGAAATAAACAACAGTGACATTTGTGTTAGTGCGCGTCCACACGTGTGCTCAGACAAGTGTTGGCAACATGTAAGCAACACAGTACCGAACACGCTGCAAACATGTTGGGAGCAGCAGCGTCCAGATCATGTTGGCAACATCATGATGAAGTCTCAGCTGCCTGGTATGGACACACTTATCCCATCGCCTCTACTGCCAGTGTTCGAAACCGCACTGTAACGTGTTTGCATACATCTGTCCAAATACTGCTGCAAACATGTTCCCGAACATGTTGCCAGCTGTGTTGCCAACATATGTTTGAGCACACGTGTGGACGCTACCTTATATTTCCGACAGTGACGTTTATGTTGTATTTATGACTGTTTCATTTGTGTGGTATGATGATGGTGACGTTTGTGAAATATTTACGATTGTAACATAAGTGTACTGTTTACAATAGTGACGTTTTTGAAATAATTATGGTGGTGATTAAAGTGATGTGTTTTCACGAAAAACGATTTGTACAATATTTATCCCGATGGTGATGGTTTGGAAAATAGCTGGTTATTACTTCAGTCAGTATCATCTCAGTAGAAATGTAGATTATAACAGCGGAAAGACATGCGAGAGTGACGCCTTCGGAAACCATACGGCAGTGACGCGTGTGCATGAAATTGTAAATAGTAGGTAAAAGTGCCTGTATATAATAACTACGCATAGAAAATAAAAAATGAAAAGAGTAAAATAATACTTTTTAAAGTACGAAATTAGTTAAGGTTGAAATTAAGTAGAGGAATAGAAGAAGAGACGGACAGAAAGAAGTAGTTACATGGACAAGGTTACAAGAGGATGGAAAGAAGGCAGAATATAAGAGAGAAGTGGAGGAGCGATTGTGTATATAAGATTTGAAGCAGATGGGCGATGTGGAAGGGGTGTGCAAGATATTCACAAAAGAAATATGTGCAGCATGTGTGGTGGTGTGTGGGGTGAAGAGAAGACGAAAGGGGGTGCAAGGAACAGCATGGTGGAATGAAGAGGTGAGACAGGCTGTGGCACAAAAGACGAAAGCATATAGTAAGTGGATGAGAAACAGGGATGTGGAGGAAGTTGAGAAACAGAAAAGAGAGTTATATGAAGGGAGGAAGAGAGAGGAGTAAGAAGAGAGTGGACGAGGAATTTGGAAGGAACTTGAGCGTAAAGTGGAGGAAATGTAAGAAAATGTTCTGGAATGAGGTAAGGAGAGTTAGACTGGGTGTTAAAGAAGTTAGTCGGGGAGTGAAAGATAAAAATCATACATTATTAGTGGAGAAGGGAGAGAAAGTGAGCAGATGGAGAGAACACTTTAAGAAATTGTTGAACATGGAGAATGAAAGTAATGCAAGTATAAGTGGCTGGGGAATGGCTGGGAGAAGGAGGGATGTGGGAAGAGAGGAAGAAACCAGTAGGTGGAAGTTGTGGAAGCAATGAAGAAAGTCAAAATGGGGAAAGCCCCAGGAATTGATGAAGTGTATGATGAAATGCTGAAGCATGGGGGAGAAATAGTGGTAGAATGGATGTGGAAGATGTGCAGATTGGCCTGGGAGGAAGGTAAAGTCCCGGAGGATTGAAAGTCAGGTATAATTATTCCCCCGTACAAAGGAAAAGGGGAAAAAGAAGTGTGTGGTAATCATAGGGGGCATTTGTCTTCTTAGTGTAATAGGAAAAGTTTATGGTAGGATACAGTACTTATTGACAGAGTTCGGGAAATTATAGAGGAATTAGTCGGAGAAGAACAGGGAGGTTTTAAGAAGGCAAGAGGTTGTGTAGATCAGCTATTCATTCTTAGGTCTTTAGTGGAAAAGTTTCTACAAAAGGGAAAGAAGTTGTATGTAGCCTTCATGGATTTGGAGAAAGCATATCATAGGGTGGATAGACAAGGATTGTGGAAATTATTAAGTATATATGGAGTAAATGGAAAGTTGTTGAATTTCGTGAAGAGTATGTATGAGGGTGCTGAGGCTGCAGTGCGTGTGAACAGTGCACTGAGTGAATTTTACTATTTGAAGGTTCGATTGAAACTGGGATGTGTCATGTCTCCATCGTTGTTCAGTCTGTATGTGGATGGGGTTATAAATGAGATACAAGATAGGGCAGTGGATGTTAGAGTAGCCCTAACGAGCGAGGGCAGTGCGCGGAAGCTCCCTGAACTGTAGTTTGCAGATGATGCTCTGTTGTTAAGTGAAGACAAAGGGGAGCTGCAAGGCTTGGTGAATGAGTTTGGAAGAGTGTATAAGAAACGGAATCTAAAGGTGAATGTAGGGAATAGTAAAGTTATGGTCTTTGAGAGAAATGAAGTCACTGAACGTAGTGTGGTCGGATGAGGAGGAAATGGAAACTGTGAGTGCATTTAAGTACTTGAGTAGTGTGATGAGTAAGGACGGAAGTTTAGAGGGTGAAGTGCTTGAAAGGGTACAACAATGGAGAAAGGTTGCTGGTTCCTTGAAAGCAGTAATAAGAAACAGGGAGGTGAACATGGAAGTGAAAAAGTTACTACATGACAGTATTGTGATACCAGCTCTAACGTATGGAAATGAAGTTTGGACCTTGTTGGAATGACACAAGTCAAGAGTGAGAGCAGTGGAAATGAGTTATTTGAGAGGAGCATTTGGAGTCACATGGAGAGACAGGTTGACAAATGAGGAAGTGATGGAGCGTTGTGGTGTGGATGTGGATGTGATAGGAAGAGTTAGGTGAAACTCACTGAGGCGGTATGGCCATGTGGAGAGGATGGAGAGCTAGAGACTGAGGAGGAGAGTGTATGTGAGCGAGGTGGAGGGGGCTAGAGGGAAGGGAAGGCCAAGGATGAGGTGGAGGGATGGAGAGGAGAGGTATATGAGATAATGGCATGTGAGCTGGGGCAGGGCATTGAAATAGTGGGTGACAGGGTGACATGGAGGCGATTTGTTTGTGGCCACCCCTTACGGGATTAAGGCTTCTGGCAATAGATATATATAGAAATTTGTTTAGTATGTCATTGTACAGTAGGAAAGAGAACAGGAAGCTTCTACAGAAAACATGGCTAGTAATATACATCTTCCTTTTAGTTTACTTGCAGCCACACACATGTCGGTGCACAGTGACGGCTTGGCAGCACGGAATGACTGGAAAATAGGGTGCATTCATGAGCTAAGGCACATGATGTGACATGACTCTAGACAGCAGCAGGAGGAGGCAGTGAGTCTTGAGAAAGACTAGGGCTTTGAATGTGGTGGGCCCTGTATTGTTTTCTTCCTGTACCCTAAGTAATTTAGTCGCTCTGGCATCGTCAGAGCGAGTTCAGTGAGAAATGACTTGAAAACATCATGCCTTTGCTCAGGAATAGATGAGATAGTTCGGCTAATCAAACCATAAAGTTTTCAGAAAAGCCGTGTTTTAACATTAAACCAACCTATTCGTAACCAACTGAGGCTTAACCTGATGTTAACTTAGCATAATACTTTATTTTGTTTTGGGTAGATAAGGAAGGTGCAATGTTGCTGAGTATTTTCTCGAGGCACTTAGTCCGACGTTGCCAACATGACTGGCTGGCGAAGTATACTAGGAAAAAAAAAAAAAAATGGTGGTGAGCCAGGGAGCGAGTAGGGCTGGCTTGGCTCACACACATGCACACTGAGGCCATGGCTGGCCGCAACCGTCCACCGGGGAGGCATGGCTCAATCGGTAGAGAGGTGGCCTGTCGTTCTAACGGACCCAGGTTCAAATCCCCGCTGGAGCAGCGAACAGTTTAAGGATCTGAATTTCATTAAATCAGGCTTTACTGATCTACCAGAAGACCCGCCGACATGTCGTAAAAATACCCCCGCTAATACCAATACATCAGTCCTGTATGAGACAGCCCTAGCATGTATTCAATATGGACGGTGGGTGTTAACGCCGAAGTGGTGACATGTAGAGGTGTATGGTATGTAGGAGGACTGCTGGGCCTTGATAGCAGGCTTTGAAGCCTATGCCCAGAGTCGGACACATAAAAAAAAAAAAAAAACAGGCATGCCAAAGCCAAAAATTACCACCATTCAACTCGCATTCACTCCAAAACACCACCACCCAGCAGCGGTGAGAGACATGCATTAAAGAAAGGAAGAGTTGTTGAGTAATATAATTTTATTTGAATTTCTTTTGCTGCATGGCTGTTGGGCTATGAGACTGTGAAGTACAGCAGTTTGGTGAAATTTGCCTGTAGGCTGCGGGAGGAAAGTGTGAAGAACGCTCGCAGCTAAAGGGTTGAAGTAGAAGCAGTTTCTCTCTCTCTCTCTCTCTCTCTCTCTCTCTCTCTCTCTCTCTCTCTCTCTCTCTCTCTCTCTCTGCATAAACCTCTTTGAGAATCATTCATATCAAGCCGTTGTCATGTCAGTTCAAGTTTACTAGCAACCACTAGACACTAGTCAAGGCAGAAGAACAGTTACCTGCAAAAGTTCAGTTCTTTTCCTTACCATTAGTAGCTCATTACATTATATTCGTTTTGTAGTTAAAAACTGCACTTAGTTAAAAGTAACTGGTCAACTAACCAAACAAATAAGAGTGACGATGTGCAACTTCACTCAGATTAATATCCAGTTCTGGATTAATGAAGGTCAGGTGGAGAAACAGAAGTTTGCAGTGAGGGGGGAGGGACACATTTGTCTTTTTCCAGATCTGTCCAAACTCAGTCGAATAGTTTCAGAGCCATTAACTCAGTCGAATAGTTTCAGAGCCATTAACTCAGTCGAATAGTTTCAGAGCCATTAACTCAGTCGAATAGTTTCAGAGCCATTAACTCAGTCGAATAGTTTCAGAGCCATTAACTCAGTCGAATAGTTTCAGACCCATTAACTCCGTCGAATAGTTTCAGAGCCATTTACTCAGTCGAATAGTTTCAGAGCCATTTATTTATTTATGTGAGTTCATGATCAGTCAGGGAAATTCTGATCTGTTAGACATTGGGTAATGGTATCAGTGATCAGTGATGGTATACAGATGCAGTGGTTTTTAATTTTTGCACTTTGAGAAAATGTTATGCTTTTGTAACATTTAGTTTGTGTTCAGGATGAGAGCTGCAATGAGCACAGAGATGAGCTGCGGTATTGGTGCTGCGGCTGTGAGGTGCAGCTTTGTAACCTCTGTCTCAACTCTGGCCTCCATCTGGGTCACAATGTCCTTCTGGCCAAGGCATATATGCAGGAAAAGAGAGACGTCCTCGAAGCATGCATCAAATTGTTAATCGAGACCCAGCTGAAACAGTGTGGCAGTAAAACTGAAAATCAGAGAAATAAGGTGAAACAAAGTTTTGGTAAGTTGGTGCAGGAGTTGAGCGAGCTATGTGAAAGCATCTCCACTCTGCATGACACTCGGCTTAACTTGCTTCAGTTACTAGACAAAGTCAAGAAGATGAGCAGTATCACAGAACTGAAGCAAGCTGAGGCTAAACTGGAGGAGTTTCAGCGTGAAGAGCGAGGCAGAGGCCATGTTGAGCCAGCATCTGGAGATTGTGAGTCTGCCAGTAAGGTGACTCAGGAGGATATACATGCAGATGCTGCTCAGAATATACAACAAACTACAAATGTTGTCAGAGGCGCCATACTTGAAGCTGCGTCAGAAGCATCAAATGTGCAGCAGGAGGATAAGGATTGGTGCGCTGGGCTGGCCTACAAGGACGGGCGCCTGCTGCTGCACTGCCTCGGCTGTCCTGACGACACCCTCCTCTCATTCTCATACAAGGTACCACTTTATGTATTTCTCACCATATCTTCACAGTCATTCTACAGTCTTCCATGCATCATGTTGCTGCACTGCCTCGGCTGTCCTCATGACACCCTCCTCTCATTCTCATACAAGTTATCACTTTATTTCTCATCACATCTTCACAGTCATTCTACAGTCGTTGCTGCACTGCCTCGGCTGTCCTGATGACACCCTTCTCTTATTCACTTACAGGGTATCAATTTATTTATTTCTCACCACATCTTCACTGTCATTCTCCAGTCTTCCATATACCATTATGAAGCTAAGATACAGTACGTATACAATACAGTAAGATCCAGTTATGTTGGACTAGATGGAGGTAAAGTCATTTCACATTAACTAATTTCCTGAATAAACCAGTTTTTAAAGAAGGAGAGGACATACCAGGTGGCTGAAGCAGCACGGTTTTGTAAACAAAGATGTGGACATTACAGTACAATTCATCACTTTTACCTCTGCATACGATTTCACAGTAATACTCAACAACAACAAAAATCTTAATTCTAAAATTTAAAGTACAGACTGTAGATAAGTTATAAAAGCACCATCTATGTACACACCACAAATATGACATAAACCAGGCCTGCAGTGGTTCTGGCTGTGGGCATGTTTCACCTGTTATGTGTTGTGTGCGATGTTCATACTTTGAAAATTATTGAAGTTTAATATTCATTGAAATTTAAAGATAATGAAAAGGATGTGTGGTTTTTATTGGGTATTTCAGTAAAATAATGGGAAGTATAAAGAAGGCAATATACAGTACAGCTGTGGAGTTTCCATTCTACCTCAAGCCTTTGAGTCATCTAGCGTGGGAATTTGTCTGTGCTTCCGTGACTAAGTACAAACACATGGATGAGCTGCAGTGAGTCTTGATTCTGTTAGTGAAGCTCGTTTGATAATTGCAGAAATTAATTTTAGGCATGATTTTGAGGGACGAAAAAAAGTGTATTTACGAGGGCATAATTTCCAACCGAGATTGAGATACAAGCGAAAATGGTTTTCAGTATTCACTCATGAGGTTAGCAGTAACTGTACCTCCACAGTGGTTGAAAATTGGACCCACGTTGATATTATATATATATATACAGTACTGTAATGCTGTATGTGTGTGTGTGTGTGTGTGGTCTTACCTAACTGTATCTCTACTGGAATAAGTCAAGCTCGTACTGTCCCGTGTATGAAACCATTATCATCATACATATCCTTAAATTCATAATTAGTTTTGGCACACTTTCATTCGGTAGTGCATTCCACTGATAAATTGCTCGATTTGGGAAACTGAACCTCCCTACGTCTTTGTCACCTCTTTTTATGCTGTTTTTTGCAGTGTCCTCTTGCTTCTGCCTCCCCGTAGGTTATACTCTCATTGATGTCAATTTTCTCTTTCCCTGAGATGCATTTATATAGCGTAATCATTTCTCTTCTTTTCCTTCTGTCTTGTAATGCTGGTAGGTTCAGTTTTGTTAGTCTTTCTTCATAACTTAGATCCTTTAAGCTTGGTACCCATCTTGTAGTGGCCCTTTGTACTTTTTCAAACTTATCTATATGTTTTCTGAGATGAGGATTCCAGGGTTGGCCTGATGAATGACGTTATTATCTTGCGCAGCATGTTTTCATTTATATATGTGAATGCTATTCTCATATTAGCAAGCAGTATATGCATTTTCCGTACCTTCTCATTTATGTGGTCAGCGGGAGATAGTCTGTTATTGGTAATCACTCCTTAGTCCTTCTCCTTTTCTGATATGTATAAGGTTAAACTTCCTAGCGTATAATCCCAATCTGGTCTTTTTCCACTTTTACCAAACTTAATTACATGGCATTTGCCCACTTTGAATTCCATTTGCCATCTATTGCTCCATTCATTAAGCTTATTAAATTCTTCTTGTAGCTGTCTGCACGAGTTTGTGTTTGTACTTCTTCTTTGTATTTTTGCATCATCAGCAAACATATTTAGATGGCGTCCATTTCCAATGTTCCTGTCTATATCATTTTATATATACTAAAAACATAATTGGTGCCAACACTGAGCCCTGTGGAACTCCGCTAGTCACATCCCTCCATGACCAGTAATTTCCCTTTAGTACTGTTCTTATTTCCCTTTTTCTGAGAAAATCCTGCATCCAACAGTACAAATTACCTTGGATTTCTCCTTAATGGTACAGTTTACATAAAAGTCTTTGGTGAGGTACTTTGTCTAATGCTTTCTTAAAATCTAACTAGATAATGTCCACTCATCCTTCTCTTTTCTGTAGTGTTTCTGCAGCTCTGTCGTAGTAGCTTAATAGATTCGTAGCACATGATTTTCCTTTTCTACAACCGAACTGTCTCTCTGGTATTATAATGTATTTTTCCAGATGGTTTACCCGGATTTTTCCTATTAGCTTTTCTAGTACCTTGCATACAGCACTGGTCAGTGATACTGGTCTGTAGTTGAGTGGAGTCTGCTGTGATGAATAGGGGAAGAATGTTAACTTCCCTCCAAATATCAGGTAGTCTACCGCAACTTAAGGATTCCTTGAATATTAAATATATTGGTCTGCTTAACTCTTTTGCACATTCATGTAGCACCCAACCTGAAATTTCATCAAGACCATGTGCTTTTCCTTTGTCTAATTTGCTCAACTCTTTCTGTACCTCTTGTTCCGATATTCGTATATCTGGTAATATGTGTGGAAATGCATGTTCCTTATCATCTCCCACAAAATTACTTTCTTCCATAAAAACTGATTGGATTTTTTTTTTTTTTTTTTAAACTTCGCAGATATCATTTTCTTGGATATACGTTATCCCTTCATCCACAATGGACCATATTTTATCTTTAACATTGATTTTGCATCGGATGTAGCTGTAAAAAGGCTTCGGTTGATCACTACTTTTATTTATAATGTTTTCCTCAAACTGCCTTTGAGCTTCTCTCCTTATCCTTGTATAACCATTGCTTGCCCCTTTATGGTAGTTATATGCCCGCTCACTATTGTGTCTTCTGTATCTATTCCACAGCAAGTCTCGTTTCTCTTTTGATTTTTTTACATTCTGGGTTAAACCTCTTCTGTATCCTTATTTCTGTTTCTTTGTGCTGAGGGATATAATTTTGGACTCTTGTTCCATACAGTTCACAGAATTTCCCAATCTGTTTCTCTGAAGTATTTCTTTACGTCTTGGTAGTTGCCATTTTTGTAGTTTAGGCTCTTTTTGTAACTTTCATTACTGCTGACTTTATCATATGCAATCCTAAAGTTGAAATTTAATACTGCATGGTTGCTTTACCGAATGGAGGGTGATACATTGTGTTTTCGATATTATTATCTTGCGTGGTAAATAAAAGATCTAGTAATAATGGATCATCAAGTCCTCTTCTTCTGGTATTTTCCTTTATATGTTGTGTTAGGAAAAACTGCAAGATCTAGGAGCTTTTGATCCCAGTGGCTTTCATGGCTTCTTACATCTAGAGTATTCCAATATATATATGTATCGAAATTTCTGGTTAACATAATTCTTTCAGATTTCTCTTCCATTCTCTGTAATAGGGCTCTTAAACTCTGAATTGTACTTTCTGCTTGGTCTTCATATTCGCCTGTTTCCCAGGTGTTTGTTTTGGGTGACATGTATGAATTTGCCACGATTATTTTTCCCTTCGGATGTGTCAGTCTCTAATGAAATCTGTTCTGCTTGTGATGATATATCTTCTTGTATCTCTTTGACTTGTAGACTTTTCTTTGTTAATACCTGACCTCCTCCTTTTTTCAAATTTCTGTCTCTTCTCCATATATTGTAATCCTCAAAGCTTAGGGTGTCGTTTGATATCCGTGGGATTAATGTTGTTTCAGTTAGGCAAATAATATGAGGTTCCATTTCTTTAGTCTATCATCTCTAATAATTTGGCTACCATTCCATTTTTTTTTTTTTTTTTGAGTACATCAGCTTAATCATGTTGTTTACATATTTGACATAGTATGAGTCTGTTACCTTCCTTTTTCTTAGTCCTTGTTGTTTATGTACCATTTTCTTACTTGTAATCCCACTTTGTTGTTAAACAAACAAAAAAATGCTCCTCTCTTCCACTGATCTTTCCTCACTTTTTGTTTTTGCTCTTCCCTCGTTTCCTTTAGTAAATCCCATTCCTCCTGAGTTAGGCATCAGTTTATCCTTAGTTTTTTTTTTATTCCTCTTTCTCCATGAGTTTGTTAACATTTTTGAGTATTTCCTCTACAGTGTTCACATTTTGGAATGTTACTTTCAGCAGCCTTGACTGATTTCTCTCACATATCCCTCTGTATCATTATCACAGATATTGTGTTCCTCTATATCATTATCACAGATATTCTCTGATACTTCCTTCAGTATGTTCATTAATTTAACATCTCCTTTTTGTCTCTCGATATTCTGTTTCTTATTTTTTCTTCATCTATACCAGTCATTACTAGTGATTTTTTTTTTAATCTGGCGATTCTTTTACTAGTTTTTGGTTGTTTTTAATTTTTTTTTTTCCACTTCCTTTCTAATGCTTTTTTCTTGGACCTTTGTTTCTAAGTCTTTCCTTACTTTCACCATTTCGGCATACATAGTTTGTACTTCAGCTTTGCATTTTTCATCATTTCATTTGCCTGGGTTGTCTTCCGTTCAGTATCACTGTTTTGGTCTGTCAGACTGCTTGCTTGCCTAGTTGTCTCTGTATCATTTCTGAACTCCTCCATAATACTCTCATGGTTGACAACTGTACTCGCCATTTCACCTGTCTTCTTTCTCGATGAAACTACCTCAACTGACAGCTCATCCATTACTGTGTCTTTTTTATTTAATTCCTTTACTAATTTTAGTGGTAGGTGGTGGCGACCATCATCCACTCGATGTAGTGCAGCCTACTTCATCCTTAGCCTTTATCATTCTTTTTCTGTGCCTGCCCTCCTCTCTGCCTATTTCTTCCATCTTTCCTGTCACTTCTTATTGCTTTTCTTTCCTTTACAGGTGGCTTTACATTGATTGACAAGCCAAATGGTTTCCTGTAAGCCAAGAAACCATTTACAGCGCTGGGTGGTAACCATATAATCAAACCATACGTGCTTCCTACATGTCAGCATATGGGTTGGTGGAGGGTTAGTGCCCCTCCCTGTAAAACAAATAACTCAAAGTCAAATGGCCACCCCTTGCGGGATTATGACGTCTGGCAATAGATAGACAGATAGATAGATAGACTAATTTTTCATATTCTTCCTTCTGCATGCGTAGTTCCTCTTTAATTTCAGCTATTTTTATTTTAAAAATTTTCTCCAGTTTATTCACTTTACCAATTTATTGTATGTTTCCATTTCAACCATCTGGTTAGAAATCATCGTCCTGTTTTTTACCTTTCTCCCCTCTCTTAACTCCTTCCATAGCCACTTTACTAAATATAGTACTAATCTAGCAGAAAGATAATTCTTATTTAGAAAGATAACTTTTACTTACAAATTTGCATCTCCCTGCTACCCACCTGTTGATAATGACGACACCCAGCTGATGTTTACATCGTATCAGCAGATTCCGTTGAATGTCTGGCTTGGATGTATTCTTTTATTTGGACTTTTTTTTTTTTTTTGCTTATACTTTCTCTACTGTATTAGAACAACACTTACTTTAGCCTAGTACAGAGCTTGACTCATATATAGATACAATTGGATGTGGCCAGCAGTAGCAGAGTGAGTCGACGTGCATCCTCTCTCTCTCTCTCTCTCTCTCTCTCTCTCTCTCTCTCTCTCGTGTGTGTGTGTGTGTGTGTGTGTGTGTGTGTGTGTGTGTGTGTGTGTGTAACCATACTATATTATTGTGACTACTGTATTACTGTAACCATACTGTATAACTCTAACAATACTATATAACCATACATTTATAATGTCTTAAACCTGTGTACCTGATCAGGAATGCAGATTTAATTGTCAGCTAATTTCATAAACTGCAACGCTTGCAACAGCCGGCTTTGACCTCGCTGCCCTCTCACGGGCAGTTGGGGCTTGGACATCAAGCGGGTTACACCTGGGAGTTCTCCTTAAAATAAACCTCCGTTATTTACCTTCCAAGATCTTTAGAATTAACCTAACTGGGGAACGAGAGGATGGAGGCACGTGTGTGTGTGTGTGTGTGTGTGTGTGTGTGTGTGTGTGTGTGTGTGTGTGTGTGTGTAGTGCAGCCAAAACTGGAAAAAGAATTATGATGAAACTTGGTAGGATGGTTGGTAATGCGTCCCAGATGGGCCACTTTCAGTTTGATAATTTATATTTTTTCAGTGGGTGCTTTGGATTCTAATAATTGTCCCTACTGGTGTTAAAAGACCGGGCTAATATAGGGTCCGGTCCCCTCTACAGGAGGGGAGAATCTTCAAACGAACGAACGGTGTTAAAATACATGCACGTGAGAGAGGCGGCAGGGCAATTCCGTGAAGTTTCATGAGTCTTTGAGAGAGAGAGAGAGAGAGAGAGAGAGAATACCAACATTCTGATGTTTGTTAATTCATTGATGCTATGACCAGCCGATTTTATTCAACAAAAAATGGTGGTAGTTGTGGTGGTGGTGGTAGCTGTGATGATGATGGTGGATGTAGTAGCTGTGATGATGATGGTGGATGTAGTAGCTGTGATGATGATGGTGGTGGTACCAGTTTTAGTGTTGATGGTGATAACGATGATGATGATAGCTGTGATGGTGATGGTGGTGGTGACACTGTGGAGGTGGGATGGTGGTGGTGGTAGCTGTGAACATGATGGTAGTGGTAGCTGTGGTTGTGGTGGTGGTGGTGGTAACTGTGATTATGATGGTTGTGGTGGTGGTAACTGGTAGTGGTAGCTGCGGTGGTGGTGGCAGTGATGTTGGTGGTGGCAGTGATGTTGGTGGTGGTGACGGTAGCTGTGGTGGTAGCTGCAGAGGTGTTGGTGGTAGCTGTGGTGATGATGGTGGTGGTGGTAGCTGTGATATTGATGGTGGTTGTGGTGGTAGCTGTTCATAAATGTCTGTTGTTTGGGCATGTGCTTTAAAAGCACTTGCTCCCAAGTGAAGTGTGGTTCAGAGATGACTCTAATTTGGACAGCTGTTGAGCAGCCCAGCAGGGCCTTGGGGCTCACACACACACACACACACACACACACATTATATATATATATATATATATATATATATATATATATATATATATATATATATATGTATATATATATATATATATATATATATATATATATATATATATATATATATATATATATATATATATATATATATATATATATATATATATATATATATATATATATATATATATATATATATATATATACACCGGTATACACACACACACACACACATACACATTTACTGCACTGGGTGCTTACCATATAACCAAATTATGGCACCTGGTGGTTTAGTGAGTAAATAAGGCGCTCAGAGCAGATTCAGGTGGTGCAGGTTTATATCCAAGGGATGGTTGGGGTTTATTGCTCACGTAATGCCACTCATGGATGTGTGAGACTGGTCACTCTCATCTTAAATTCAGGACCAATTTGCCTAGCCCCAGGCTCCTACGCTCCTCATGTAGCAACATAGGGTTGGATGATTATATATATATATATATATATATATATATATATATAGATAGATAGATAGATACAGTAAAAGTCCATTAATCCGAACACTGATAATCCGAAAATCCCAATAATCCGAATTTTTGAAGAAGACTGACAGAAACTCCTAAAGTAAAAAAAAATCAAAATTAAAAAATTCAAGGTGGGTGCCAAATGAGCCGAAGTGTCGAGCAGTGTGGTCATGGAAGTTTCATGGAAGGAAGCTTCTGTATACTCTGATAAACTGGTACATATCACTGAGCAAAGTAATCATTACAATGGGCCTGAGGTGATCAATTTCCATATCTTGCGAAACGAGTTCTATCAGAGAAGTGCGCAGGCTGTCAGGCAGGCTGATATCCGTGACTGGCTGAAGCGCATGAGCAACCAGGCAGCTAAATCCACTGATGGTTTCGAGACAATTCGCTGTCAATTAACTGTCATAACGGTAACAAGACAGTTCGTCACCAGGACAATTCGCACCCTGAACAATTCCCCGTCATTCTAAAAAAATAATTATTATTGATTAATTGATACTTTAATAACTAATTTTCAGGAGGATCTATCAAAGTTTATGTTCATTCAGTAGCATAGGCTTTGGATATCATAAGTTGAAGTTTCAGACAATAATTAACGTGTTTCTACCTCGCTGTAGTTGACTTTGAATTATATTCTAGCATCACCCATAGCTGTCGTCATTAATTTCCATTGGTAGTACAATATCCTAGGTATATTTAAAAACGACTTTGAAGAGGTACAAGTATTCAAAAACTAGTGTACTTGCTAAATAAACTGGTATGTAAATAATCGACGGGGAATCGTCCTGATGGGGAATCGTCCATATTTGACAGCGAATTGTCTGACAGCGAATTGTGCTTTTACAATATTGTGCACGTTGTTATTAACCCTGGACTTACTCTCTGTAACTGGATTTACCTACCTGCAACTGCTGTTTTTAACACAGTGTATTACTGGTGAGTTAACCCATAACATCTCTTAACCCCTCCACGCACGATGATGTGTTTGTCATCATATGGGTGTGGCTGCGACTGTACTCGTTGATGCTTTTGGCGTCATTAAAGCATAAAAACTTTCATCAGAAGAAAAGTTTTTGGCCAGTCGGCTTCATTAAAGCATAAAAACTTTCATCAGAGGAAAAGTTTTTGGCCAATCGGCATCATTTTTGGAGGCGTCATAGCTTCCCTGCTCCTCTTAAAAAGTAATGAGTTGGCAACTGTGGGGCCCGATACCAGCAAGAGAGCGGACAGATTATTCTTCGCCAAATGAACTGTGAGTGGGGAAGGTACTGTGTGGTTGTCCCTTTAAATTTCCACTCTTACCCCTGGCCCAGCCATGCAACATATTTCACTATGCCAGTAGTGCTTGTGTGTAGTGTTTGGGCACTGTTGTGATTAGATTTGGTGTTTGCAATAGGAAACTTGGTGTTTGTGAAACAATCCTGGTCGTTATCAGCTGTTGGCCCAACGAAGATTGTGCTTCTGTTTCTAATCGACTACACTGCCTCTACCCTGCACCAAATTCAGCTATAACAATAGTGACAGTGAATCATGTGAATATAGTGTGCATATCTAGTGTACAAAGAATGGGTGGAATACGTGCAGTAGCTTATAGGAAAGCAGGAAACTGCCCTACAGTCACGACACGACGTGGGTACACCATAGTTTTTTGCATTTTTCTCGAAAACTATAAGGCCTAGGATCACCGTTTGGGCTCAAATGAAAGCCAGTTAAATTCTGCATAGGATGATAAAATAAAAACATAACAGTGGCAGGAAAAGTTTCTCGCTAGAGCTCCCCGAATAAAAAAATCTGTTGTCTGTCGGAAATGGGTTTTACGTTTTCGCTTATTACTCAAACACCATACCTCGTATCAAACTGGGACCTCTGGCATTCGAAAGCTAATAAAATTCTCTTTCCAGTGATTGAATATCATGTAGAGTTTGATTAGTAAACATTCGACTTATGATGTTGGGAAGCGAGATGTATGCTCTTGAATGTTTATTCACATGGCCCTAACGTACATATAGTGTTTTTTTTTTTTTTTTGCTCATCATGTAGGACAAACATCGACGAATAGAATATATGAGTTTTGTGCCAAAATGAATATGTTTGGGTGGTAAAAAAAAAATAAGCCGAGAATACACATTTTTGGAGTGCGCGGCGGGCTGGGGAGGGGAGAAAAGCCTGTGCGTCATGCCTCACAGAACTTATTAACATATCCGCGCGCAAAAGGGTTAATTTACCAGTTATAGTTCGTGTCTTCAGTAATACATTATTAAGTAAAAAATTTGTGTGATGCATAATGTTAATATGTGCCATATTGTATTATGAATGAATGAAAAGTAATCCTATCTATCTATCTATATACCTAGGCTGCTTCCCCCAAGGAAAGGGAGGTAGCCGAGACAGGACGACACACTCCCCATATACTCATCCATTCGAACACATTTATTCGCATCTTAGCCCCAAAGGGGAGAACGGACAGATCCTCACCGCACCACACCGCACCATTCAGTAAAATTTCGGTTTTAACATGAATTTAAGTGTCATAGGGGTCCCACTCCAAAATCCGAAAAATCTGAAAATCCGAATGATTCTTGGTCCACTTCCATTCGGATCAGTGGACTTTTACTGTATATATATATATATATATATATATATATATATATATATATATATATATATATATATGTGTGTGTGTGTGTGTGTACCATGTCCTCTGCTTCCTGTAAATTTATTATCCCCTCTCCTCTGTGAAAAAAGTGAGATGATGTACAGCAGTTGAGTACTGGTAGGTGACCTAACATAATATACTCAGAATTTACCGTGACACCAGCAATGTATCCTCTTTATGAAAGAGTGTGAAATGATACACTTGCTGACTACATCTAGTGTTGCTCATAGTGAATGTGACTGAAGTTGGACAGTATCCTAGACCACTGATGCTAATGCTGCCAATTTACTCTGTGGGGGCCGGGTCTGCTGGGGATGGACTCCGTAAGTGATGCTTCAGTTCATATCGATTGCATGACAAGATTAATAAGAAACATTGATAATAGCTGTGTATTATTACAGCTGAAATCAGATTCATGACTGTTTAGTAATGCTTTGAACGAAGGTATAATGTTTGCTTGACATTATAATACGAGTATGCAACAGTGCTTGATTACAACTGATTGGTTTAAGATTTATAAATGATTTGAAATGTTTAGAATATAGTAAACACATGGCATATCCAAAGAAAAAACTCTGATGAATATGACGGCAATATCAGCCATCAAAGTTGCTGTTATTACTCAAGCTGCTCATGCCTGGCCCAGCAGGCCCGTCGACTACAAGAAAGTTAACTGACCCTATGAAGTCATCCCGTAGGTTCCTCACACCGTAGATGGGTCTGCGTCTTAATGTGGCAGGTGTTGTGTAGGCTTCCATAATACAGATTATGGGTGGGCGTATTGTACAAGTGAGGAACATGTTATATGTGATTTCTCCCAACCCAAATCTAAGCTGGTAGCTAAGGAGTGTAGGGTTATGTACTGATCTGAGACCGGCTAGGTGTACTCGATCAGGTCTATTTCAGGGTGGATATCAAGAGGTGGAACTTATTATGTTCTGATCGATGTATTATATTGCCCAGCATATGAAATAAATATGTACTGTATGCCTTTCTTCATTGCTAGTTTTTGAGTCAGACATGGTGTGATTACAGAGGCAACATAATGTAGTCAGTTCAAAATACGTTTACAGAGCAGTTTCTTGAGTAGGATTACGATTACACAAAATTCGAATGTAATAACAATGATTTGTTGTGAAATCGGAATTACAGGAATGATTACTTCCTATATATTAATAAAGTAGATGTGCCATTTTGTCCTGTGCGTTCAGAGAAAATATGGCAACTGTATACCCAGTCCTGCGATATGTATGTAGATTTTATCTAAAACCATGTGCGCACCTTTCCTTATTTCTGATTGTTTTTGTTTTAGGGAGGGAGGCTGGCTAAGAGCCATATCTTCCCTTCTTTCACTATTTGAGAATATTCAGTTTGGTAAGGGAGGCTGGCCTCCTAAAATTCATGGTTGGAAAATTGTATATAGCAGATGACCATCCCAGTAACCAGACGAAGCCACCTAGGGAGTTTCATTGAAATCTTTTATATATGATCCTGTATATTTTTGGGAGGGGGGCTGACACCCCAACAATCACTGGGGGGAGGGGGTCACGCTCAGCAAATATTGTATAACGGATTAAAGCCCATTGTACAACATGTACTAATGCATCAGAGCCATGCCTACCCTCTTTTCACCATTTCTGAGAATATTTGGTGAGGAGGCCTGACACCCCTCCTCTCCCACAGAATCATTGTTGAAAAATTGTATGTAGTGGAAGACCGTCACAGTAACTAGTTGAACTAACCTGGGAGTCCATCAAATAGCCTAGCAGTAGTTATAGTACACACACACACACACACACACACACACACACACACACACACACACTGAATCTTGTGCATTGGTATAGGGCGAGTTGCAGAGATGATTCCATCCTGTCTCACAAGACTGATAATATAAAGTGAAAGAAATCACAGTTTTGAATTTACATTGGTTATACTTGTATTAGTTGTGTAATAAATCACAGTCTTGATCTAGATTGTAGTTTACGTTCCAACAGCATTATTAAGGGAAACTTCTGTGTAATTTATCCCACTAACGTTCCAACAGCATTATTAAGGGAAGCTTCTGTGTAATTTATCCCACTAACGTTCCAACAGCATTATTAAGGGAAGCTTCTGTGTAATTTATCCCACTAACGTTCCAACAGCATTATTAAGGGAAACTTCTGTGTAATTTATCCCAGTAACGTTCCAACAGCATTATTAAGGGAAGCTTCTGTGTAATTTATCCCAGTAACGTCGTTCTGTTATAGTCTTCATAACTAATTTACTGTACTAGTTACCTGTCTACAACCATACTCTACAGACCTGCTGCATCACCCACACTGGAGTGGTAGTCAGCGTGTTATCCGATATAAACACCTGTGTTTCTTTTTCTGTTTTTACCCCGCATGCGTTAGAGAAGTAGGTTGGTTGTTTTACGGGGAGGGGCATTAACCCTCCGCCAACTCACTTCCTGACACGTAGGAAACACGTATGAGTTGGTTATGATTACCACCCAGCGTTGTAAATGGTTTCCTGGCTTACAAGAAGGCACTAGGCTTCTCATTCAACGTAAAGTCACCTGAAATGGAAAGAAGAATAAAAAGAGACAGGAAGGATGGGAGAAACAAGAAGAGAGGAGAGCAGATACAGGAAAAAAATGATAAAAATGAAGGAAGAAATACACAGCACTACACTAAGTGAGTGGATGATGGTTGCCAGCACCTAAAAAACGCCCTTGGGATATCGCAACTCTCATACCTCAAGGAGCCTGACAACGTCCAGGCAAATGACAGGCGCCTTTCATTCCCACCGTAGCTACTGTCCCTCATGTGAGTATTCAACACATAAACGGCTATGTCGCTGTCAGATCTGGTACAACACCAGTGCCACCTCCAGTTTATGTTACAGGAGATCTGGCTTCACCTCGTCTCTTTGCAAGAGTATGGCCAGGCAGCAGACCACCTGTATGATCAACCCATTTATGCCACACACACAGGTCCCACCAAAGCCTTGGCTGGTGGCGGGCCTGTCTTGCCTATCCCCATATCGTCCCCATATACAGTATCATAAATACTATTGTAGTGCCCACAGCACAATCGAAGTCCACCAGGGAGAATCTAATAACATGGCACCAAAAAAATATTGGCAGGATATTGACGCCGGTGTTGCAGGGTAAGTATATTGGGTATGTTTTGGGTGGTCAGCAGCAGTGGAGTACAACACACACGTGCACGTTGGGATTTCACGCAACTCATCGAATCTGTCTGATTCCACCTCTGGCAAAACTTAACATACTTTTTCTCAAAGTTGACACGCCTTACCACTCGTACTTCAGCACCCTGGGGCAGTAAAGGAGGAAAGGTGTGTGTGTGTGTGTGTGTGTGTGTGTGTGTGTGTGTGTGTGTGTGTGTGTGTGTGTGTGTGCGCGTGCCCATTATATCTCATGAACTGCTTGAGCTATCAACATGAAACCTTCAAGGTATCAAGATATGACCAAAATCTTGGCCGAGTTCGAAACGGGGCACTTGGGGTCAAGGTCAAGGTCACCAAAATGGCTGCCAAAGGCCAACTATTTTATATCCCTTGCCTTTAACATCATTATTGTCTCATGAAAGGCTTGAACTATCAACATAAAACCTTCAGGGTATCAAGACATGGCCAAAATCTTGGACTTGGCCAACAGAATATTCTGGCGAGAGATTAGCATTCGGCTTCCGAATGCTTTTCTTTCATTACTTCTTATTACATTATTTTCCTTCTGTGACCTACATCTGTTTTGCGTTCTATGTACAGTCTCGGGATTAAGTAAACTCCAGTCAAAGAATACACATCACTAATGAACCTTTAGAATGTTTAATCAACATTAAGTAGCACAGGAATCTCGCAAAGCCCATTATTCCATCCATGGCCTGTTTTCGCTGATTAAGGAATGATGTTGTATTGGCTTTTTAATGGAATGCTTCATTAAGTTGACAATTGTACACTGGATAGGTATACGAAAATATTTTTAAGTATGTAAAAGAAAATGTGAACATTGAATTTAATGAAACGAGCGCGCTTGCCAACCGTGTGACCTGCGTCACATTATGAAACCGCCAAAGATGGGATAAGGAAATGGACGTGGTGAGACACACAATGGGTGGGATGGGATGGGATATTGGTGGGCAGAGGGGCTTGGCCAAGAAAAGTGTATACCCTCTGAGAATGAGTGTTGTACAGTAGGCTTAGTGGTTTGAATGCAGTGCAGGATTGTTCCAAACTATTCTCCAAGATAGGTTCAAGGTGGTAGAGTAATTGGTGTGAAAGACAATATTCGGGTAGGATGACACGCAGCTGCAGTGGTGGTGGTGGTGGGGGGGGATGATAGTATGTTCTGTGAAATGGGTGCTGTAGAGTTAATGGTTTAAGTGCAGTTGTCTTTTACAAAATTTTCTTCAGCAACAGCAACAACAAAGCAACAGACTCTTGTGTTGCCCTAATTAGCCTGGCATCTTGCGTCGCAGGATTAATGCAAAGTCAAACATTATGTTGCCAAAGACGATAGGGTGTACAAAAGCTAAATGGTTGGCTGGCTGGATAACCTAATGCTTATAGGAACGCACGCAGTTTATAGACAATAAATTATCGGTTGAGAGTATGCTTAATAAAGATATATATTTGTAATGCAATATATTTGAATGACGAAGTTACGCTGTCATCGTATAAGTAATCATGATTAAGATTACGTTTCGAATGTACGATGCAGTTACTTTGTACATATTACTAGTATTGTGTAACAAGTTACGAATGGAATGATATGAAAATTTGTCATCCATTGTAATCGATTAAGACTACAGATTACTGTTTGGCCGGTTTGAGTGTCTGGAGTGGAGATGCTATTGGTGAGCGTTTGTGCAGTAATTGTGTTACGTGCCTAATTGTGCAGTGTAAAGCTGCTCTGTGTTAGCGGAGGTACTCTTATTGCAGGATTTTTTTTTTTTTTTTTTCAGAGTGTAACTGAGATGTGAAAGTAGTATTGATGCAACAGTAACGATGTACAGAACGTTGTTCTGTATGGTTTGCAAAGTGTTGTAGTGACTTAGCTAAGATGGGGTCCTTGCAGGGAAGACGCAGGACATAACTGACTTGATACATTTATACTGACTGTAGAGTAGGAAGAGTGTTTCCTTTTGTAGCACAAAGTTTGTCCTTTTAATTGCCCTAAATGCACTGTGTCTGGCGATGCAGTGCTTCTTAATGTGTTGTATATGGCCCTTGAAGGTGAAGCCAGCGTCATGTGCCGCTCCAGTGGTGTTACTGGAGGACCTGTGTGACATGGAGACGGTAGGAGTGAACTTGTGCTTATGATCGTTGCTGGTGGTGAGTGTAGTTGTGGATTTGGCCGAAGAGATCGTCAGCTTTGTCTTCAACCTATGTCTGAAGAGTGTTGAGGTAGTCTTGTTGGAGTGTGCAGGGTGAGTCTGCGATGTGGTGTGTGGTTTTGTTACAGTGTCATCTGCATATGTGAGTGGCTGGAGTGGAAGAATGTCATGCACGTGGTATATTTGAATAATGGGGATGAAAGATCAGATCCCTAAGGAACTCCACTAGGAAAATTTCGTGCCATTGATGACTTGCACTGGAGTGCAGCATTTGCGTGTCTACCAGAAAAGTAGGTGGCAAGTCAGAGTTTGGTGGTGTCTCCATATTAATGTAGTGTAGATTTTTAGTGTTTGGTTTACATAGGGGTATGATATCAAAAGTTTTACTAATGTCTATTCATATGGGAAGTGTATATTGTATCAACCTTGTGGTGTTGTCAGAAGCATATTGTGTAACGTTGTTTAGCAAGGTGTTTGTGCAGTGGACAGCTTTAAAGCCGTATTGTGAAGAAGTGGCACATTATGTATGATTTTGTTAAGAATTAGGCAGTTATCATAGTAGTGTTATGCAGAGTTATAAGAAGAGGCGTGTGTTGGGTCCATGTTTGGCTTAAGAGTAATGTTATGACGATTGTAGCATGTTTCCAGATATAGGGAATGATACAATGTGCATATGAGAATCCGACGATATTTGTCAGGGACTGGATGTCATGTGATACAAAACTGTTCAGTTGTAGGTTGCTGATGCAATCCAGCTCTGTCAGGTGTTTGTGATGTTTAGGGAAAGTGTATCATGTTTGAAAGGGTACAGCAAGGTAGAAAGGTTGCTAGTTCATTGAAGCAGTGATAAGGAGTAGGGAAGTGAGGATGGAAGTAATAAATAATCACTGCATGACAGTATTCTCATCCCCACTCTGGCATATGGAGGTGAAGCTTGGATCCTGGTGGAAGAGCATGAGTCAGGAATGATAACAGTGGTTATTTGAGAGGAGCATGTGAGTTACATGGAGAGACATACATACAAATGAGGAAGTAAAGGAGCATTGTGATGTTGATGTGGAGATGACTGAAGGTGTTATAGGAAGTCATTTGTGATGGTTCGGCCCTGTGGAGAGGAGATTATATTTGAGTGACATGGAGGGGGGAAGGAGGAGGGGGAGACCTAGGATGAGATGGATGGATGGATGGAGTGGAGAGATATATGAGAGAAGGGGAATGTGAGCTGGAGGGAGGGCGGCCAAATTGCAGAGGACAGCGACGTGGAGGCAATTTGTTTATGGCCACCCCTTACGGGATTAAGGCGTCTAACAATTAATAGGGATCTATAGAATACACTACCACTGAACTTCGTCTGGTATACCACTGGGAAAAAATTCTCTGATGATGGAGGAGGGCAAACTACTAAGGTGGAGGCGAAGTAGAGGCAACCAGTGGGCAAGTTTTTGTATCCTACACACTGTATTTAGTGAACCGTAAGGTACAGTTATACAGATACCTACGCTTTACTTTTTGATGAAACTAACACTGCGTGAAGAAGAGTGATAAATCAATTTCCAACCATAAAGGAACAGAACTGTGTTGTAACACTTGGTTACTGACTGATATATCTGAGGAGAATGGCTTTCTGTTGGACAAATGCATACCATTATTACTTAGTTCCTTGGATGTCAACTGAAAGAAATATTTTTGCTTGGTGGCATAATTTAATGGAACTATAAAGAGAAAAAATTTCAGGTAATATTAGTTATTGTTGTTGCAACTCCAGACTCATCTGGTCGTGAACCCAGTGGACTGCAGAACACCGGCCCTTTCACCTACTCTCTCCTAGAGGTCTTTTGTTCAGATTTTGTTGAAAGGATTGTGTGTTGTGACAATGTGGTGTATGAGATGAGTGTGTGTTGTGGTATGTGGCTGCACTGTAGTGTAGGCATATCGGATTGTTTGTGTTTTATATTGTGCTGGTATTGTAGAACAAGGACGAGTGGTAACTGCGTCACAGTCTGGCCGCGTGTACTTGTCTTGTTGGTTATGGTAACTTCTGAAGGGCCAATCTCCGGTAGTTGTTCATGAAGGATGCTGTTTGGCTGAAGGTTTTGAAAGGCTGAGATGGCTGTATGTATGCCTTCGTGAAGTGTGTTGCCTGGATAGAGTAAGCCTCAATTTGATGTGAAAAAAAGTTGTTTTTGTAATTGTTCAAATATCAGGTTTTATCGTTGGCAGGCACCATTAAAATAGAAAAGTATATGACCCTTTGCTTCCCATGTACAATTTTTTCCATGTTTAGGAGTTAAAGAAATAAATAAAAAAGGGTATTATTAATTTGCTTTTAATACAATATTGGTTCTTAGTATTTTCAAGGACATATTGGTTCAAGGAGTCAGAATAAATCATTGCCAACTACAGAAAAAAAGGACACTGAATGATGACTCATTTGATTTTTCCTACCTCAGTTTACTATATTCATGATACACATATCTTGGACCTCTCATTACAGCCCCTCTCTTCCTCCCCTGGCAGGAACCTTGTGAAGCATTCTTGGCGCTGAGTGCAGGTGGCAGTCATCTCGGTCAAGTTAACATCCGCTTGTGGTGCCACGTGCGTCAGGCACGCCAGTTCCTGGCACTCTGCCTGGGTGCTCTGGGACCATCCTATCGTGGCGCCAAGGCTCATATAGTACTGAACAGTGGTAACCAGGGAGAGTGTATAGTTGTTGGGGGTAAACGGAAGGAGGAGCAGGTATTTGCTACTCATGCTGAGATGGGATCTACTTATGAAAAACCCTTGACGAGAGGTTTAGTTTTTGTGTATGATAAAAGAGTAGCTAAAGGCCAGAGCATTGATTGTCTTGGTTATGGAAGAGGTTCAGAGATGCTGAAGTCTTCTTTTGTCATCTGCACTAGAGATGACCCGCGTAAGAGTATCAGATGTCCCTTCGGTGAGGTGGTGTCAGGGCTGGAGGTGGTGAGCGCTGCTGTGAGCCACAACCCCGTCACTGGGGTCACCGTAACTCACAGTGGTCTTGTCCTGCCGGATGTCTTGACACACATCATAAAAGAGTAACTTTTACAGCCTCGTATGTTTTGTGCTGGGAACCTTCGATGGCTGTGAATGTTTTGAGCTAGTGAGAAAATCACAACACTTTTTCACACGTATAAAAAGTTTACGTTAGAACTGGCTATTGTTAATGTGTCAAATGTTTCAAGTGACTGTGGCAGTCTAAACGAAGGTCGACTAATGTTGCTTTCATTTTTTTTTTTTTTTTTTTTTTTGTGAAATTACATTGATGAAAACCAGTATAACTCTAGAACAACATTCACTTATAATAACCGCATGAACACGACATTCTTGGTACACCATTGACTGTAGCCTACATACTGTTTAAGAAAATATTCCAGTTGTCGAATTTACCTTTATCTGAAGTAACAGTAAAGTAGATGACTAAATTATAAGCATTACAAACACAGCAAGAGGACAATACAAATATTTCACAAAAAGTTTGGCTATTATTTGTGCTGTTACCTAAGGTTCACCCAATATTTTTTTTTTTTCAGTGTACATGCAACTTTATTCCTAATTGAAATTTCTTGCACATTTCATGCCGCATTTCTCACAGAAACCCAAATCTGCTGACTAATCACCATACGGTCTTACTGGTTACCATCTCCTCATTATCTTTCGTAACAAGGGTGGCACTTGTTGCTTTATCAAATCTGAATATGTAATTGACACTATCATGAAATTCACATTTGATTACTTACTGTATAAACTCAATTACCTTAATAAAACCACATATAGCCGTATAGTTTATTTCTTCCCCAATGCCTCAGCAGAACCCAGTATATTTAACTCCATATCCACACAGCTGACTCACCTTAACTTCACTCTTGCTACTCATACTACTGATATAACCGTGTCTTGTGATACTGACGCCCATAATGTAGAAAGATTATTGCATTCTGCCAGGACTGCGGGCTGTTTGCTGAATCGTTTGAACTCACGGAACCGATAAAACAGCCAACCACAATATCAAATAAGTCTGACCATAGTACTTATCACTTACACCTTAATCCTGACAAATAACCCAGATTAATACAGGGTAGAGGTACTGTCACCACGTGGATCCCACGAGTACAGTTTCACCAAAGCATCCTTCGTCAGTTGCCCCAAACCTGCCTGTACTGAACCAGTGTCCAGATGGTACTTTGATAGGGAAGACTGGGATGGATCAGAAATTATCTAGCTGATATTCCTTTGCGGTCTTTCTTCACAGATATCAGTTCTACCCAGTCCCCCATTAACGACTTAATACAAGTTGGTATGGAATTGTTCATACCCTAAAGAGTTTACTAAAAGGGCGGACTACCCCAAATAGTTCGACTGCAACTGTGCAAGAGCAACGGCCAAAACTCTAACATATAACTCTTACAACAAAAAAAAAAAAAAAAAAAAAACAGCCTTACTAGAAACCACGCAGAAGCAGTAATAAATGTCGCTAAAACAATTTTCTTCACAACCAAGCATCCACACTGTTAAATAGTCCTAATGGCAATAGATTATTAGGTTCAACTCTATATAGTTTCATATTAACTTGAACAAGTCACTACCCATTCCCCAACTAAAATCTTCAGACGGAAACACTGTAGATGAACCTCGTGGAAAAAGCTATCATTCTGGCCAGTCAGTTTGCCCGTTATTTTATCACAGAAGTCAGTCATAACATACCTGTACTAGAACTTGACTCTCTCGGAACTGCTCCACTAAAGATACAGACTAGATAAGTAAAATCTATCCCAGATAGTTTACCAGCTAACAAAACTCCAGGTTCAGAAGAGTTCCTCCAGTAGGTTTGAAAAAGTGTTCCCTGAACATGCTCTTGTTGTAGCAATATTATTCAATTATTGCTAAGTGATTTTCCATTCCCTAACTCTTGAAAATAAGCCAACATCTACCCAGTTCCAAAAAAGGAAAGTTCCTCCGACCCCTCTGACTACAGACCCATAGTATCACGTCTTACTAAAGTATATATTTGAAATTGTCATTAATAAGCATATTAATACGCAAATTGAATCCAGCAATTTAGCTACTGACAGACAATATGATTTCGCCACGAAAGATCCACTGTTGTTATATTCAGTCTCATTACTCTTAAAATTCATCGGTCAATTGATCAACATGGAGCAAAACATGCAATAGCACTTGGTGTTTTTAATGCTTTTGACAGAGTATGGCACCGTTCCCTGTTGTGCAAACTCCCTTGCTACGACCTATCATCTTCTGTCCCACTGATTTCCTAATATATTGGCAACAGAAAAGTAAAGGTAGATGATGAATATTCTAATTTTCTCCCAGTTAATGCCGGTGTTCCACTAGGATTAGTCCTGGCTCCAATCCTGTTCCTTATTCACATTAATGATCTGTCTTACTCATTATCCCATTCATTCATATCCCGATGGCTCAACGTTTCGCAGTTCCTTTAAACTTAACCACCCGTTCGCCAATGTTAACATTTCTAAATCCCAGTTCAGAACAGCAGTCTCTATAAATCAAGACTTATCAAAGATAGCTCAATGGGAATAAAATAATAGTTTTTCATTTGATGCTAGGGAAACATTATCTTTCCAGTTTTCTAATAGTCAGGTATTGCCAGTTACCGATATGATCTGCAATGCAACCTATAATCCAGTATCTAAAGGTACTGAATTCTCGGTGTTTCGCTTAACAGTATCCTCAGTAGGACCTCTCACGTTAGATCACTTGCTAAAACCCAGTCAAAGAAACCCGGATCTTTGTACAGAATCCGCAACATCTTCACGT